>NC_043702.1:125278389-125578389 GCF_006229205.1 Suricata suricatta | reverse complement strand
TAGACCAAACAGGTACTCTTTTATCACTTCACATGAGTCCCATGGTCAAGAATTCAGACAGGGATGACAGGACTGGCTCACCTCTGTCCCGGGTGATGTCAGCTGGGGTTGGAAGCACGAGGTGCTTCCTCACTCACTGTCAGTGCCCCATGAGGATGGCTTCACCAGGCCACCTGTGGGGCCACTGTCCTGACAGCTGGATCTCATCGTGGCAGGAGAGCAGGATGGACAAGCTGGAGGAATGATCATGTGACTAAAGAATGGAACACTAACTGTTTTCAGGTACCACCCAAATCCAGGGTCTCCAAGCCTTGTGAACATGGCCACACACACCCTGACTCAGAGGGGTCCCAGCCTCAAAGGGAGGGGCTGGGTGTCTGCTGCAGGGTGGGAGGCATGAATGTGTTTCGGAGAACATGCCCTTTGCACCCAGGGTCTGCGCCATCTGGAGTCTCCTCCCTTGCCCCTAGGCCCCACCACAGGTGTTGCTGCTTCTGGAAGCCTCCACAGAGTCAGCCAAGGAGGAAGCGCCCTCCCCTCTGCCTCTGGGAGCTCACTGTGGGCTCAGCCCCCCAGGCCTTGCCCCTTAATCTGATGTTGCCCTTCCCCACGGTAACCTAACAGGAGCCCCAAGTGCTGTGATCTCTGAGTTCTTTCTCATGCACTTCTAATGCCCTTCCCAATGTTGAGCATTTTTGAGGTTCCCATAAATACTCAATGAGTGGACACCTGCCGTGTGTGGAAGGTGTGTGCCTTTTGAAGGCTTTCATAACCATCCACACTTGACCCTCCTCAACTCAAGTCTGGGATGTCTGCAGGCATCACACCCACCGAGACACGGAGGCACACAGAAAGGGGACAGTGCTTGCTCTGGATCACGTGACTCATCCGTGCCATCAAGGGAAAAATCCCTGGTAACATTCTCTCTAGGCTGGTTGGGTGGGTGCCGCCCCATAGTGCCCAGGGGATCCAGGTCTCCAGGGACTGCCTCTGGTGCTGTTCCCCGTGACTGGGCTGGCTGGGGGGACTGATTGAACACCTGGTGCCCCAGTGGCTCCTGATTGTCTCTCCATGTCCCTGTCTCCTGGTGCTGCTTCACAAGCCTCTGTTGTCAAACGGTCCGATTCACAAGTCATGACCCCCTTCCTCAAAGCCTCCTGCCGGTTCAGCCTCCTCATTTTAGAGGTGTGGAAACCGAGTCCAGAGAGGAGGCCTGGCTGGTTCAGGGTCACTCAGGTTGTTAGAATTGGTGCCAGAGGGAGAAGTCAGGTCTTCCGCACACACTGTGCGTGTCAGCCAACATCCTCTTTTAGTAAGAAGGGACCCCAGAACCACCCCCAATCTTAAATTCAGAAAGATTCGGTAAAAGAAAGAGTAGTAATGAAAGAGGGGGAAAAGCTACCAAAAGATTACATGTATGAGTCTAGCTTATTTTTAAGAACATTTTAAAACTTTTTTTTAAAGTTTATTCATTTATTTTTAGAGAGAGAGAGTTTGTGCACACGCAATGGGGGAGGGGCAGAGAGGGGGGGAGAGAGAATCCCAAGCAGTCTCTGTGCTGTCAGCACAGAGTCCGATGTGGGGCTCAGTCTCATGAATGGTGAGATCATGACCTGAGCTGAAATCAAGAGTCAGATGCTTAACCAACTGAGCCCCCAGGCACCCCAGGCTTATTTGTTTTTAGTCAACCCCCCACCAGTCACCTCCTGAAGTTATTACCAGTGGTCTGAACCTCCAGCAGTGTGGCTTTTGCAGGTGAAGTCTCTGTGTGGCACCTGGGTCTTTATAAGAGTCCCCTACCCACAAGCAGTCCCTTCGACTATAGCATCTGCTCCGTTGGCCCTCAAGTGACCACTGTGAAATGGGCGGGGACACCACTCCCACTTGACAGATGGGGAGATGGGAGAAGCAGGGCTTGACAGTCAGAAGCCTCCTGATCAGCTTGAGGAGGGGGAAGGGAGGCATTGGGAAGTTAGCACGGACAGGTGGGCATGCAGGGGGGCCAACCGAATGCCTCACCTGGAAGAAGGTTTTCCTGTCCTCTCTGGCACGCAGGGTCTGTAAAGCTGTTTTCCCTAGTGGGTTCACACCTTGGCAGTGACCTTGGTCTTACCCACCATCCACAGTGAGCTGGGGAGGGTCTGTTGCAGTAGGTTCTGATCCACTCTTCCATCCCTGGCCCTAGTCCCTTCCATTCATCCGGATGCACCAAAACCCCAGGCTTCAGAAGGAAGCCATGTTCCTTTGCCAGATTGGCTCACCCAATAGGGGTGATTGATCTCAGACTCTAACCAGCTCTGCTGAGCTGAGGCCCTAACCACTGGGTTGGTCTTCTGAGGGGCTGGGACTTCTGGGGCCATGCTGCGTTTCTTTGAAAGTGGATTGGGAGAAGGGGCAGAGGCAGAGATGCATCCCCCCTACCCCCCCAGCCCTTTTCCCTGTCTCGCCCAACACGGCTGCATGACTTAGGTTGAAGAATCTCTCAGTGAACATTTGTCAGCTTCCTCTGGTCACGTTTGGCTCAGGAGGGCCTGGAAAATCTACGTGGAAGCAGGCAGCTCAGCATCTCGAGCATAGTCAGTGCTTTGCTTCTTCCTGCTCTCCCTCTGGACTAGGCTGTTTCCCGAAACGGTCTCCAAGGCTTGGCAAAAGAATGAAGGAGAAATTCTGTCTCCTAGTATTGATTTTGGAGAAAAGAAAATTCCCTCTTTGCGAGCCTCTGCTTTCAAGGAATCAATGGAAATGCGTTTAGAAGAAAGTCGGCCTGGTGTAAGCAGGGTTTGCATGAAGTAAACCAGCGGAGGAGGAGGGAAAGGAAGAGGTATGGCCAGATCCTGAGCACTGGCTCACAAAACGTTCTGGGCACCAAGACCACTTGAGAATGTTGTGTTTATTTGGCAGAAGGTGCCTGTGAGTTGCTCAGCATCTCCCTTCTGAATGCCCTGTCCCTGCCCCCCGTGTTTGTGCCACATAATTTAGCAAATGTGTCACTGGTGGGGCAGACAGGGATGTGGGTCTACTTTGTCCCCAGTGCAGGTCCCCCTGTGCCCCCTGGCATTCCACATGGAGCACACAGGTTTCCCTACTGAGAACCTGAGATCCAAACCCTCTCGTCCCCTCATGTCCTTGGGGAAGGGCCTCTGGTGAACCTGCTTAACTGCTCTGTGCCTCAGTTCTCCTCCCTCTCAGGCCAGAGGGAAAGGGCATCTCCCTGCTTTGCCACCTTGGCCTGGACCCCATGACAGCTGAGACCCTGGGCCTGGAGGGGCAGAGGCAAGCTGTCGGGAACTGAGGGGCTCTACACCTGACAGTTTGGGAGGCATGAGGATAGTGGCCTTGGCTCCAAACTTGGAGGTGGAGGGGAATCGGCTGACAGCCGGAGTTCAGGAGCCAGGGCCTCATAGCCCTGGGGACTTGTGATGGGGGCCAGTCATCGAGGGCGGGCTGTCTCTCTGATGTTGGGACACCTGAAGGGAGACAGCTGCTTTGCTGTGGCTTCTGTTTCCCTCCCACCCCTCATAACCTGCATCTTAATAAGGGCTTCAGAATGTCCATCTGGGAAAGAACGTTCCAGCCCTCTGCTTCTGGGAGCCAGCCTCTTCTCCCCTCATCCCTCCATCTTGTCCACATGCATCTTTTCTGCCTTCCCCTCACCTCCTTGCCTTCTGTGTCCCCCTACTTCTCCCCTCCTGCCTCACATCTTCTGTGTCTCATGTCATTTTGCACTCAGCACACACAGCCTCCTACGACAAACATGCCACGAGCACACAACCACACGTGTATTCACACCTACGACCATATTAATGCATAACCACGCACATCCCTTTACACACACCCATGTGCGTGCACCCCACACACACTTCAGGCTCACACAAATACAGCCACACACGCCTCCACCCCCCAACACGCCCATGTCCCTGGAGTCCTCTTCTTGCCTCTGCCGGCTCCAGCGGAAGGCTAACGTGACCACCGAGTCTGCTCTGATAAGCTGTCACAGCATGGCGATGTGTCCCACCTCCTCCGGTGGCACTGCCACGCCCAGCCTGGGCTAACTGGGCCAGGATGGAGGGCAGGCAGCAGCGTGAGTCAGCTTGAGCCCCTTCAGGTGTATGTCCGAACAGAGCACCTCAGCGAATACAGGAACCCCCGGCCAGCAGCTCTGACTTCAGGACTCGAGTAACCAGGAGGCAGGCTCTCGAGTGGCTGAGTTAATGGAGCTTGGAGATTTTTACTGCGATCACTGGGTTAGACCCAGCTCCAGCCAGCAGGAACTGAAAAATAGTTTTCTCTGACAGCTGATGGCCACCGTTAGCTGGCAGGGGGTCTCCTGCATGGCCCACCATGTAGGCGAGGTCATTGCTGGTCTGTGTGGTACATGAGGGTGGGTACAGGGCTGGCACCAAGCTTCACAAGCTGACGGAGGTCTGGGACAAATGAGAAATAAACACACACACACACACACACACACACACACACACACACACACACGCACACTCTAACCCTACTCCTTCCTTCCCCCTACAGGACAGATTTTTAAAAACATGCCCTGTCTGGGCAGATGGACTGATGGCTTGATGCTTTAGGGTGGTGCTCTCTCTTTCTCTGGGAGGTCACCACCCTGCACGGGACATATAACACTGGCTGGATTCCAGCATCCTTGATCCTTGGGGCTTGAACAAAAATTGCATACCCACACACAGCAGCCCTGGGCAGGCAGGCACCCCTCCACCATCCCCCCACCTAGCCCTGATGAGCTTTCTCATTGTGCTTTGTAATGACAGCTCAGAGCCAACGGGTGACAAACCTCTCCTAGACATCCCTGTCCCATTTCCCTCACTGGTGAGGGTGTTGGTGGGGTGGGATGCTTATTCCCCACTCCAACGCAGAGAATGGCTGGAGCAATTCTCTCATGTAAGGTCATGGCTGGTGCTTGGCTAACAGCAATGAGAGAAGCAGCACAGTACTCATTATAATAGTTACATTGCAAAGAATTCCTCGCAGTTTCCAAAGCACATGTGTGGGCAAGTACCATCCTCCTTGAAGGGAGCTATGATAATCAGAGGTCCTGCTCCACCCATTGGGTCCTTCTAGTTTGAGGGGAAGCCCAATGTGGAGGAAGAGAAAGGGGTTCAGAATCAGGCTGGACTGTGTTTGAACCCAAGCTCTTGTCTATCACTACTAAAATGGCAGTTTTACAGCCACTCTGAGCCTCAGTTTATTTGAAAAATGGGCTAATACTACCTGCCCTATAGGCTTTTGGAGAGAATTAAATGAAATATATATGTATTATTAATTAATATATTAATAATGTTAATAATTAATTAAATGAAATATATATGTATATATAATATATATTGTCCTGGGGTTGGACATAGGGTGAGTTAATAAAAATTATGGAGCTCAGGTAAGGAATTAATTTTCTGAAGGAGCAGAGATGTAATAGGGCAGTTTCAGAAGATATCAAATTATGCTTCTAATTTCCCTCAGGGAACATTCGTGAAGCACATGTTGCTTATCAGGTACTATGCCATGCAGGGGGTACAACAGTTTTCTTCTAGACTATAAAAGAAATAGTCTATTGGAAATGGCAGAAGAGATTTATTGAGATCCATCTTAAAAGGGTCGACAGATGGAGGCTGGGTTGGGGAAGGAGGTAGCATTGCACAAGGGGAAAAGAAGTTTGACAGAGGCCCCAGATGTGGAAGGGAGAATATGTCCACTTTTGTGAGACCCTGGGATACACAGAGCCATGGTGGGTCCTCACTGGAGTGACGAGAAACTTGGGGACCCCATAAAGAGGCTGGATAGGAGAGAGCATAGTGACTTCTCAAGTCGGTATCAGAAGGCAGCATTCTGGTGAGTTTATAATTGGCCACTTAATCCCTTTCTCTCCAAGATAGAGTAGGGTTCACCTTTTCTGCATTCATGCATTCTTTATATTATCCATGGCAAATCCACTTTGAGAAGCTCTCCAAACAGCAAGGGCTTTCTGTAGTTAGAATCAGCATCATGCTCTTGAAGAGTCTCATTTTAAAACATCTTTTATGTGGGCGTTTGAGTGGCTCAGTCGGTTGAGCATCTGACTCGTGATTTCAGCTTAGGTCATGACCCCAGGGTGGTGGGATCAGCCCTGTCATTGGGCTCCACGCTGAGTGTGGAGCCTGCTTAAGATTCTCTCTCTCTCTCTCTCTCTCTCTCTCTCTCTCTCTCTTCCCCTTCCCCTGCTCTCTCTCTCTAAAATGATAATAATTTAAAAAAACCCAAAACATCTTTTACATGTACATGCCAAAGGGAGGTTGGGGGCCTCAGCGCCGTGAAAGGTTATAAGCAAGAAATATTTGGGGGAATTCACAGAAATGCTCTAAAATAGTTAGTGAAGGAGCAAAAAGAATATTTAGATGTGTGGGGCATCAACCTATTGTGCCTAAAGATAACACTCAAGTGCCTTGAGGTGGCAAAGAGTCATAGCCTGTAAGTGGTGTTTCACATACTAAAGAGAAAAATAGTCTCTTGTACAGAAAAATATTCTCAAGCACTCTAATGTTAAATTATTTTTATTCTAATGGTACTTAAATTTATGGACACACAAAACTAAGTATATATTCTTAATACTTGGAAATCTTACAAGAATCATAAAATTAAAATACATGTATATATTAAATAAAAAATTGACAAACTCACCTTCAAATTAATCCCATCCATTTCCTATGACATGCTGTTGTTTTGCTCAGAATAAGTAATCTGCTTAGAAAGTGAATACCACATCTGATGACTGGCTAACGCTGCCAATCCTTTTGAATTTAAGATACTTGTTTATGTTATAAAATAACCCAATGTTTCCACCACCTGTCTCTTTTTTCTGGTAAACCCAAGATACAGAAAGCTAAATTAATTCCATGACTTAAGTCATGGAAAGCTCTCCTAATTTGTCAGTACGGAGCCCCTTTTGTACATGGTTCCATTTTATTCTTTTCCTTCACTCCTCTGCCTCCCCATAAGCACCCACTTGAATGTGTGTGATATGTGTGCTTGGACATCTGGTTTTTTGTTTGTAAAATGTAGTATTGTTTTGCAGTTTGGTTTTAATTTATGCAACTGATGTTGGGCAATGGATTTCATCCTATTTCTTAATCTTTTTCATTTGTTGTCATCTTTTTATGAATGACCCATGTGGCTGAGCGCATTTGTAAATACTACTTCTCACTGTGCACACTGTCATGCTATGTGGTAGCTACATTTCATCAGCTACTTTCCTAAGGTGGCCCAAGAATATATTGGTTTTCTCTTCTCACTTCTTTGCCAAGCCTTGCTAGTGTTTGACTATAACATGTTTGCCACTTTGACAGGTGTAACATATTACACATTGCTTTTCTTTTTCTACTATTTATTCTTTTTTTTGAGAAAGAGAGAGAGAGGACAAGCAGGGGAGGGGCAGAGAGAGAGGGAGAGAAAGAATCCCAAGCAGGCACTGCTGTCAGCGCAGAGCCCGACGTGGGTCTCCATCCCACAAACCATGAGAATGTGACCTGAGCCGAGATCAAGAGCAGGATGCGTAACTGACTGAGCCACCTAGGTGCCCCTCTATGCTGTTTTAATTGGTATTTTTTTCCATTTAATAAGTGAGTTGACTATCTCTTTAAGTATTTGTTAGCCAGTTTGTTTTTCTCAGCTATGAATTTTTCACCCATAACTTTTACCCATTTTTCCATTAGGTTTCCTTTCCTGTTGATTTGCAAGATTCTTTTATATCATAGATATTAATTTCTTACTGGTATTATACTTTGAGACATCACCTACAAGTTTGTGACCTATCTTATCAACTTTGTTAATTTTGCCTATGTGGTCCCCACTGAATAGAAATCTTTAATTTTGTGTTGGTTTAATCTATTAATTTTTGCTTTGCTATTTGTGGTTCTTAAATCTTATTTTAAAAATGTATTACCAACTCAAAATGACATTATATTCTCACATTTTGTCATCTATAAGCTTAAAGGTATGAGGTTTGCTCTGGGTTTTTAGAATATAGCCTTTATCAAATTAAGAAAGTTCTATTCTTGGCTCAGTTAAGTGTCCGACTTCAGCCTCAGATCATGATCTCATGGTTCATGAATTGGAGCCCCACATTGAGCTCTGTGCTGACAGCGTGGAGTCTGGAGCCTGCTTTGAGTTCTCTGTCTCCATCTCTCTCTCTCTCTCTGCCCCTCCCCTACTCATGCTCTGTCTGTCTCTCTCTCTCTCTCAAAAATAAATAAACATAAAAAAATTTCTATTCTTCATTTTTGAAAGTTACTTCTAGATAGGTTGTACTTCATTAACACCTTTTCTGAATACAGTAAAATAGTAATATAATCACCATATGAATATAATGTTTTGGAATAAATTTCGGATGTTAAACTACCCTTTCTTTCTTGGTACAACTCTTACTTGACTATAGTCTTTTAATTGTTTCCATTCGCTATTGTATTCAGTGAGTTAATATTCACCTAGCATTTTCGTTTCCTTGTGCAGAAGTGAGATGAACCTATGATTTTTGTTCCTGCGTTTTTCTTATCCAGTTCCAGGTTCACGGTCATATGAGCCTCATAAAATGAGTTAGGCACTTTTCTTTTTATATTTTCTGGAACAACTTATATAATGTAAAGGTTATCTATTGCTTGAACACTTACCAGAATGTACTTGTATAAATGACCAGGCCTGGGATTCTCTGGAAGGAGTTCTTCAATTACCTTTTCCGTATCTGTTATAAATATTGTGTTTTATGTATTCTAAGGTTTATGCATTTTATGTAGTTTTTTCAATTTTATTAAAACATAGTCATAATATTATTACTTTATTTTAAAAGGACTTTTGGTTGTGCCTGAATTTCCCTCCTTCCCTTCATTCATTTGGTGTAGGGCCAAAGGCCTCTATCTTCCTCTCTGGGTCTGACCCTCCACATTTGCCACCCATTTCTTCCTTAGCCCCGAAGGGACCCTCTTCCTCAGAGAATATGCTGAACCCTCTGCCTGAGAAAGGACTTTTTCTCCAATAGCTCTTGCCCTGGTCGTTGCGAATATGGTGCTGGAAGAGGAGTTGTAATGAGGTGGAGGAGGGGCTAGTAATGAGGTGGGGGGGGGTAGTAGCTTTGTAGTCCCCACGGTCAGTTTCTTACTAGCCTCTGTCCATTATTCCAGCCCAGTTTGTTGCCAAGGTTTACAATAATGTAAACAATAATACAAACACAGGCATTGCAGTCCCTTCAAGTTCTCTTATGAGGAGTGAACTCAATAATCCAGATTTTATGATTTCCTCAATTAGCATGTGTCAAGATTGTGAGAAATTTGTATTGAAAATAAATAGGACAAAGCATACAGGCAAGCAGAAATCCTTCAAAACAGTGCTTCTCACACTGAGATCAACAGAACCTTAGGAAATTTTTGTGCTTTCATTCTGATATTACTCTTTGTCATTTTCTTATTTTTCTTTTTAACTGAAGTATAGTTGGCACACTACGTTACCTCAGTTTCAGGTGCACGACGCAGTGGCTGGCCCGTCTGCATGTCCGCGGTGCTCACACAAGTGCAGCTCTGCCGTCGGTCCATATGCAACGCTATTACAGTACCATTGACGATATTTCTCATTTTGATACCAATCCTGAAGAAGTGGTTAATAGAAACGTAATCTGGATTAAGATGTCCTGAAGGCAGAGAAGGAAAGCGTGAGAAAGAGCTTTTGGGGGAGAAGGAACAGCAAGGAAGAGCCAGGGTAGGAGAGGAGATGGGCACACTCGTGGGGCAGCGAGGAGGGCAGAGCTGCAGGGGAGAACAGAGTGGCAGGGCGCACAGGTGCAGCCTGACCAGGGGCCCAGCTTTGTCCTGGTGTGACTGCGCGACGCGGAGGCCAGGAGGAACATGGTCCCTCTGGCACTAGTGCAGGATGTGGGTCATGGGGTAAAAGTAGCCACCACTGCTCCAGGCAGGAAATGAGGAAGAGCAAGGTGACAAGGTGTCAAGCATGGCCAACAAGGATGGCTATGCATGAGACCCTCACAGGAGTCAGAGGAAAGGGAGAAGGCAAGGTTTTTGCAGAGTGACTGGGTAGATGGATGACATGTCTACCGCGATGGGAGGGACGAAGGGTGTGACAGGCTGCAAGGTGGGCAGAGGAGGACACGACTTTAAGGATGGGGATGGTTGCTTTGCTGTGGACCAAGACTGATGTCACCAAGACAGGGCCCTGGGCTGGGAAAGTTGAACAGGCCCTTGGGGAAAGGGCAGCTGATGGGTGAGGGGGAGCCAGGAATGAGGATAGGCTGTCAGACACAGGGGCCCTCCCCTCTCAGAGATGGAGAAAGAAAAGGCAATTTGCAACAGTGGGAACTGAATGGGGCCATCTCCATCTTCTTCGGATGCCAAGCCACCTGCTGCCATGCGATGGCAGAGTGAGGGGCTGGTGTGTGGGCTGGGTGGTCCCTTTGGCTTGTGGGACACTGGCCGAGTGAGGGTCACCGTGTTCCTGCCTTCAAGACATCCTGCCTTGCTGGAATCACACCCCTCCCCCTCACCCAGCAAAGCAGGAAATTTACTTATTTATTTTAAAGCAGAACCTTGTATTCATTAAACAACTATTGAGGGCTTACTGTAGACACTCTGAGGGGAGGAGGGTACAAACGTAGCTAAGTTACTGTTCCAGGTCTCCGGGGACTTAACAGTCCAGTCAGGGATGATGGCAGTAAAACCGGGCAGAACAAAATAAGCAGGAGGAAGGAAGTAGAAGCAGCAGCTAGCAGAAGAGGAAGTTGATGGAGGAAGGGCTGGAGGAGGGCCCCGCAGACCTGAGAGGGCTTCATGGAGAGGGGGGCTTGCTTCAGCTTTGGCTAGAGGTGGGAATTCCAAAAGCGGTGAACTAATGCACTACACACAGCTGGGGAGGGGGTCTGCTGGGACAGAAGTGGAAATGGATGGAAAACTAGGGGTTCTGCAGTGGAAAAGAAACCAGGCTACCACCACAGGATGGATGTGGCACTTTCTCTTGTGGGCAACCCCGGGGCTTCTCATTCCTGCCACCCACACCCGGGATCACACAGCCTCCAGCGAAGGAAGTTCTCCCTGCCGAGAACTTCTGGGTGTTGGAGGGCTCAAGTCTGGTTAGGGCTTGAGGCTTTCCAAGGCACAGTAGGGACTGCTTTAGGACCATTTTCATTATTGTTACCATCATAATTGGCATTTCACACACTGCCTGTTATCTCCTTCTGGTGTTTAGCAGCTTGGAAATGTTCTGCCTGTGACTTTTTTTTCATCTAGGCAAAACCATTTATTCCAGCATCCCCTCCTCCCTTTACTTTTGCTTCTGTCTCCTCAAAGAGAGCTCTAGACCACGAACTTTTTATTTTTTTTAGCACAAAATAGTGACAAGCGTATTTTTGAATATTATAACAAAGAAAGGCATTATGCGGCTGGAAGAAAGGCTCTTAAAGAATTAGATAAAAACCTACATCCCTAAATTTTAAATCTGTCTCTCTCCCAGAAAATATACTTGAGCGATTTTTTTTATGTGTGCGGTGAACAATTCCACTTGTTCATAGGTTAGGAAGAGCTTTAAAGAAAACACAATGCTCCTTATTTTGCATATGCCAAACATTTTCACCCAGGGCAAAATCAGTTGCTATTTTAAACAAATTGATTTTTCTGGAGGATGTTGTAAAAATATTATTGCAGGCAGAGCCAGCCTGGGGCAAATCAGTGTGAACTGAGCAAAGCTTGTGTTTGGTGCTTTCCTGACTTCTCTTCGCTGATGAGGGGGTGACGTCCACTGGCACCCATCCCGTCCTGCCTGCTGAGGGCTTAGATCTTCAGTGGAGAGAACTGGGTGCCTGGGAAGGTGGGGTCACCTCTGGCTTAGACACTAACCAGATGTGGAACCTTGAGCAAGCCCCTTCCCCTCATTGGGACATCCATATCCATTGAAGTTATTAAGTCATGAAGAATTACAAACTCAAATGACCGCAGGGTAAAGCAGGTCATGGAAATGGGTGAAGCAGGCCTGGCAGAAGACACAAAGGAGTTGTAGGGACTCTCTACAAAGTCCCTACAAAGTGGATGAGGCCACTGTGACAGACAGGTCAAGACTCTTGCTTCAGTTGATTGCCACCATAAGTCTTGTGAGCCTGGTGTTGCCAGAACTTCTAGTTTTTTAAAGAAGACTAAACAATGAATTCTATGTGAAAATTTCATTTTCCAAACCACTCTTCAAGTCACACGAACCAAATAGGCCTGCAAGACAGTAAACTTGTGATCTCTGGGCCAGGGTTATATCTATCTATCTGGTTTTATCAGTGTTTGGTCAAGGATTAAGGTTCTACGGTCTCTACTGCATATTTTAATCACAACCTCTTGGGGCACTGCGTGGCTCAGTCTGTTAAGCTTCCAACTCTTGATTTTGGCTCAGGTCATGATCTCTTTGTTCGTCGGATTGAGCCCTGTGTCAGGCTCTGCTCTGACAGCACAGAGCCTGCTTGGGATTCTCTCTCTCTCTCTCTCTCTCTCTCTCTCTCTCTCTCTCTCTGCCCCTTTCCTGCTCTTTCTCTGTCTCTCAAAAAATTAAATAAACTCATAAAAAGAACTTAAAAAAATCACAACCCTTTAAACATGAGAAGCCCCAAAAGTGAATCTCTAATGGTGGCGTTGGCAGCTTTATGATGAGTCCTTGGAACAGTTACTTGCAGCAAAAATTTTACCTGGTTCTGCACCTGTTCCCTTATCACATTATGCCGTCTTGGCAGCTTGGTCTTCTGCCTACCCACAAAGCCAGCATTGCTTATGTGATTTCTTTCTCATAAAAAGTGACCCAGGCAGTACAGTCAAATCCACATGCAAAGCTGGCCTTCTGTCTTGAGTAACATTTTCCCAGAATAGCTACCTGAGTCAGATGGGAGCTCCTTTAGATGCTGTGGGGTAGAGCATTTGTAGAGATCTGAGTGATGAGGGACTAGGGGAAAACTGCAGGTTGGTCTTTGGTTGTATAATTTTATGCAACTAGAACATCTTTAGTTTACTTCCCTGCCCCACACATGCTCACCGTTTAATATACTACCAAAACTAACTTTATCACTTTGGCACTGAGGCATTAGGAAAAAGTTTTGACCTTGTCCAAAGCCCTTTTTGTGACCTTCAGTCCAGGCAAGAACAATGGTCAGGCTTCTTACCTTCTGTAACAAAAATGTAAGCTTTATTGTGTCTACAGGTCTGATATCTGAAGCATATGACTCTGTCTTCGTTCAACGTTCTAGTATTTGCCAAGTATATAGCAGTAAAGCAACTGCTTTTTAGTTCCAGACAAAAGGTTGGCTGAAATAACTGATAAATTCTAAGTTAGACCAAAGTATATGCCAATCATTTATTGCTTAATGTTTATTAAGTTCCCTCCCTGACTCTTGTTGGGTTGTTCAGAGAGCTCTATTCCTCGACCATATTAACTTCATTCCCTGCAGAAATATCTTCACTGAATCGTGTTGGTTATCATGCCCATGACTTTTATGAAAGGCCATTTTAAGAATCAGCCAAATGAAGAACATTTCCACATTTTCTCTAAAAACTGTTGTGGAAGATATGTCCATTATGTTGTTCAATGTTCCCAATACAATGATCCACATTATAAATTCCTCTTAGAATTTAATACCAGGAAAATGTTTGCTTCTCTTGGCTCAAGAGAATGTTTCCTCTTAAGTGATCATGAAGATTCTAGACCTCATAATGTTCCCTTTCCATTTTTGCCTTGGTTGCTGGGAATCTTAAAAGCCTGCCTTCCTGCTGGTGGTAGCGATCACATGTTTCCAAATTGGGAGCACAATTATCTTTCTTTTTCATTTTCTTGGTGTTGACCTGTTTTTAATTGTTTTCTGTATACATGTGTTTGAAAATCGTTTTGGAAGTAAGCAGGACAAAAATCACACATAAATTTCATGCTCATTTAAAAACACTTGTCATTTTATTTTTGTTTTCAAATGACTTCATTTGTACCTCTTTAACCTTCTCAGCTGGAATTGTAATTTTCAAAAAATCTTTCAATTGTACTTAACGCAGAGCTTTACACCCAGTTAGCACTCAATAAATACTTGCTAATTTTTTCGCTTCACTATTGACTAAGGGCTCATTCCTAAGACACCAAAAGGAGCAACAAAGCATAAATCATGTAAAGAATAGAAGTTTATTCATAAATATGAAGTGAGCGAATAGACAGGTTTAACATACTTTTCTCCTCCTCTGTAAATGAATAGGCATCTGACACAGAAAGTAGAAGTGGAATTTACTCAGTGATTCCTGGATTTTTTAAAGAATTCCTAATGTTCGAGGACTTTAGAACACCAGAAAATGGCTTCTGCTTGCCAAAAGATTTCCTGAATTTTGCAAACATGCAAAATGAGTGTTTACCACATGCCTGGAACCCCTGGCATGTGGGGGAGACAGAGATGATGGAGAGTGGTATGGTTTCAGAGGTTACATAGAAAAGATCTCAGGGCCACAATTCACAAGATGGCCCCAGGATGTTGCCATCAGGGTTATCTTTCTGTTGGAATTGCCCAGCTTTGTGGAATCAAGTAAGGGGGTGCAGAGGAATGGTGACAACGAGGAAACAACCATTGATCTACTTTATAACCTGTATTCTCACACACACGGTCTTTCTTCCTCTTCCAATTGTTGGACTGGTTAAGTCCAATACCTCCATGTTCTTGACCCTTCTGCCCACAGCCGTGATCTGGCTGGACTGAGGAGTGATATAGCTCACACCAGAATTAGAGGGTGCAAATTTGCTTGCATCTGGGGGTTATGATGAGGGGGCACTGACTGAGTCTGCAATAAACTGTGACCAAAATACCTCAGAGCTTAATAGCCTGCATTGTTAAAGGTGAAACGGCATGTTGCTGGGGAATGTGTGTATTTCTATTGGTGCACGTTTACATAAATTGTTTACTGACCCTGTGGCGTAATGTGACTGCTTTGTCGCTAACACCTCCCCCAATTTGTGGTAACCATCTCTTATTACATGCATACTATTAATTCGCTAGGCAATATATATTTCTGTACTTTGACTTTTTTAGTAATAACATTCTTGGGAAAATGGCAAATGATGGTCACAATTTATTTCAAAGGGTGTTTAGTAATTTAGCATGCATCTGTGAAATGTTACTTAATCCTGGGTGGTCTGTGTGCATAATTATGTTTTAATTTGCACATGATTGCTGACTCTCATATCATTTAAACAATCAGGATGCATCAAATGACTGGCTGTTGTCTTATAACATTTTGTTTTTCCCTTTGGAACTATTGGAAAGAGACCATCGCATCCCACAACCATCTGCAATATTGCATGTGTATTGCTGAATATTGAATAGATATTATGAGTATTGAATTTGGCAGCACTTCTGTGGCCATATTTATATGTATTTTTCATTGCGTACTGAAAAGAAAATGAAAAGGAGGGAAATGATTAAAAAGTTCTCTGGGCTCCGCAGAACTGCTGTTGCATTTCTAGATCCTTTCTAACCACCCTTTGCTTTGTTTTCCCCTCCTATAATAATACAATGGCATCTTACCTTTGCAGTTTATACATATTCTAAAACATTGTTTAATAAAATACAGTTCACCCTTGAACAACAGGGGTTTGAGCTGTGTGGGTCCACTTATGCTTGGATCTCTTTAGATAAATGCAGTATGATTTTCCTTATGATTTTCTTAAAGCAGTTTTTCTCTAGCTTACTTGATTACCATGTAGTATATAATAGATAAAACATACAAAATATGTGTTAATCAGCCATTTATGTAATCTTGATCAATAGTAGGTTATTAGCAGATAAGTTTTTAAGGAGTCAAATGTTACAAATGGGTTTTCAGTGGCAGAGGGGGCTGACATCCCTAACCCCTGTGTTGTTCAAGGGCCAGCTGTACAGTGTTTAGTTTTTACATTGACTGTGAGATGGGTAGGCAGGGCTTGTCAAACATCCATCGTACATATGAGAAAACCAAGGCACAGAGAGTTGGTGACCAATATTACTATTATTTGCAATAGCTTAGGAGAGGCCAAGAACTCTTGATATTTATCTCCAAACACTTCCCACTCATAACACTGCCTTCAAACTAGAGGTTGATATAGTGGGAGATCATTCTTATCACAACCTAGAGCATATCTCCAGGGTATGGAGAGTGATTATAGAATTGGGCATTAGAGCTAACGTCAATCTAAAAAGTGGCTCATTTACAGGTGAAGTGTCACAAATATGTATAGCCTTCTCTTTCTGTCTCCCCTTGATGCATCATCACCATTTAGAAATAGGAGAGACATCTTAGATTTTTTTTCCCTTTCCTCCTCCCCCAATAGATTACAAAGTTCTGGTATTGTTTCCTTCCAGGATTCTGAAAAACATCCCTATTCCCGTTTTCCAATTGTCTTTGCCCTATTTCAGGTCTCCATCTTTTCTCATAGCTGCAACAACCTAGCCAGTCTCCATGTCTTCACTCTCCTCCTACCCCACCAGCTACCAAACCCAATCCTCCCTCCACAGAACTTCAAGGGTAATATAGAATGCAAATATGGTCACGTCCACCTTAGCGAATCCTTGCTGCTTACAGAAAAAGACCAAGATTCTTTCATCATTTGGCTTCTGGGTGCTTCTCCAAATGAAGCTCTTGCAACTTCTGTCTCTAACCATAAGTTTAAGTAATATACCAATTCTCTTGCAGTTTCATGTTTGCTTGCTTTTGCATATGCTCTTACTTGAGTTTCCAACACCATTTCCCTCCAGCATGGACTCCACAAACATTTAAATGATGCCCGTAGGTACACGCACACAATACTCATACACTTTTCACTTACTACCTCTTGTGGATTGGGGACAGGGGGAATGGAAATATTTCCACTTTGCTGCCAGTGTATGTATCCTTAAGAGTTGACTGACCCTCGGTAGTGAGTCTACATCTCTGCCTCCCCTGATTATAACCTATTTGATAGCAGGGACAGGGTTTTATTAATCTTCATGGTATTAGCTTAATAGTTCCTAACACATATTAGGTTTTCAATAAATGTCTACTGAACTGAAGTGAGGAGAATAGGGCATGAAAATTCCATTTTGTTCCTACAGTGATACACTTCAGCACCTTGGATAGCTCATTTCTTTAACCTGTGCTAGGAGTCTTTCCTGGCCAATAATTCACTAACACATCTTCCCCTCTATATAATACAAAGGATTCTCAGCACAGTCCTGGAGGCTAGAGCAAAACTATTTGTAACCTAGCTTCATGAACAAAGAGCTACATTAGTAAAAGGCAGTTTTTTACTCCAGTGTCAGACATGGAGAAGATTTTTTTTTTTAATCCTAGCTGGAAGACAAAAATAGATTAAGAATGGTCACTGCACTGCAAACGTTCTCCTTCTCCTACTCATGGGGTAAAAACTACTTGGCCCATTCCACCCCATTGTACCCTTTCTACAGTGAGTGATGGAGGATGCTGTTGAGTATATTACTGTGTTCTTAGGAGTATTCAGTATTGTCACCCAGAAACTTCTCCTGAATAATTCATTTATTTTTACTTTATGGACAATGCAAACCATAAAACTGTCTCTATCTTAAACTGGCTATGGGAATCTTGAAAGCAAACTGTGGCTGGTCTTTTGCTAGTATGTAAGACTTCAAAACATGAATTATGTCATATTATCTAAACATCTTTTCCCCTACTTTATTTTCCCTTGTCCCTTTTCCTCACATTTTATTTTGCTTTATAGTACATTTCTTTATAAGCTATTTTGAATTCTTTTGTTATCAAGTGTATTAATAAAGGTATAAATAAATATCAGTAATTAATTTTTTTTACATTTTCTTTATTTTTGAGAGACAGAGAGAGACAGAATGTAAACAGGAGAAGGGTAAAGAGAGAAAGAGACACAGAATCCGAATCAGGCTCCAGGCTCTGAGCTAGCAGTCAGCACAGAGCCCAACGTGGGGCTCGAACCCACGAACTGCAAGATCATAACGTGAGCCAAAGTTGGATGCTCAACCGACTGAGCCACCCAGGCATCCCTAAATATCAGTAATTAGACTGAGAACACGTATAATTTAGAAAACAGTATGACATAGAAGTTCTACATTGAACAAGGTTGCCATCAATTTTTCAGGTCTACCTGTGCCAGTTACATATCTTATGCAAAACACCTCTACTTGGTAGAGCAAGGGATCACATGTTTAATTCTGTGAAGACTAATTAGCTTATTTTTTGCTCCTGGTGCTTTATGGTAATTTCAACCCTTGTCATCCCACTTACAAATATGTATGTTTCATTGGTTACAGCATACTGTTGGTAGGTGAAGTACATGAACAATTAATATCAAGCTCTGGGACTTTAAAGTGTGGCTGAGAGCATTGGCTTGGAAAGGAGACAATAGGCATACAATCTGAGATCTTCCTCCCCACCGTCCTTCTGTGAGCCCAGGGGAAATCAAAGGGGATGTCAGAAATTCGATCATGGGTTCTCCCGCATAGCAAAGAACCACTAAACATGGTTCCTTAATAAGTCTTTTGAAGGATATAGGGCACAGTAAGCTTTAAGAATGGGAGGTCTCAAAGAGAGGAACAGTCAAACTTTGGATCAAATAAGTGCCAAAAATCTTGGTGGCACTGGTGCTGTGGGTAAGGGTGCCAGTGCCTGGCTTAACAACCAAGTCCCTTTAAATTCTCTGTCCTAGGCAGCTGTCCCAGTACTTAAAGAGCTCATTGCCCTTATAGGCCACAATGAGAATTCCAGAAGGGTACGCTCAGAGTTTGTTTGGAACACATAGGCCATATACAGGAAAGGGAAAAAGGAAGTTCTTCCATGGTCCCAAATGTTCACCTGTGTCTAAGCTGAGTAAAAGGCATACAACAACAAAATCTTCACACTCTCCCTTCAAAAACAGTATTTATCTCTGAAGGTATGTAGTTACTTCTATCACCTTCCAAATATCCATGAGGTTTTTCTTCACTGATTTTATTTTTTCATTCATCATATATTTATTGAGTGTATACTACCTACCAGGCACTGTTCTAGCCTCTGGGGATGTAGCAGTAAAGTAAACTTTAAAAACCCTTATACTACTGAGGTTACACTTTTGTGAGAATGTCAGCTTCTGTGGAGAAAAGTCAGCAAAGTGAGGGGAACAGGGAGTTAAACTGAATAGTTACAAAAAGCTTCTCTAATAGAGGACATTTGAAAAGAGACCAAAATGAAGTCAGGAAGGGAACTATGTGAATAGGTAAGAGGAGAGCATTCTTGGGTAAAGGAACAGGTTACATCTCCCAAGTTGGGGGGACACCTGGGTGGCTCACTCAGTTGGGCATCCGACTTTGGCTCAGGTCATGATCTCACAGTTTGTGGGTTTGAGCCCTGTATCAGGCTTTGTGCTGACAGCTCATTGCCTGGAGCCTGCTTCGGATTCTGTGTCTCCCTCTCTCTCTCTCTGCTTCTCCCAGTTCTCTCTCTCTCTCTCTCTCTCTCTCTCTCTCTCTCTCTCTCAAAAATAAATAAACATTAAAAAAAATTTCCAAGTTGGAAGTGAACCTGGAAGCCTGTGTGGCTCTTGTGGAATAAGCCAGGAATTCTAGGTGAGGTTGGAAAGTTAGCTGAGAAAAGATCACAAACTGTCACGACGAGGTTCTTGCCTTGTACTTGCATGAGCTGGAAAGCCAGTAGAGAGGTGATACAATATGACATGAGATTACACACAAAATAGACTATAATGAGGCAAGGATGGAAACGGGGACCTCAGCTTCCCTGAGAGATGCTTGTGACTTAGGCCAGGATCTGTGCGGTGGAGGTAAAGGTGGGATCAGATTCTGCATATATTTTGAAGGTTAAGTTGGTAGAATTCACTAATGGATTAGATGTAGGTACTGAGAGAAAGAGAGGAGTCAAGAAAAACATATTTCATTTAATAAAACTGTGTTCTGCTAAAAAGACTAAGTTGGGAGATAAAAACAAGGAAAAGTGATACTTCCAGTTGGGAAAAAAACATATTCTAAGTACAAATAAGTGAGGATTATGGGTTAATATAGTTCTATGGGTGAGTGGTTTGTTGAAAGATGAACTTGGCCACTAGTCGTTTGGGAGACCAACTCCACTCTGCTCCAAGAGAAGAGCAATCAGATGCTTATCTGCAGCCTGACAAGTAATGGAATAAGCTGGAAACCCAGGAGTCTCTCCTCAGGTGCATTGGAGACGGAGGTGGGGAGAAGGAGCTTGTCACCTCTGTGGAAGATGCTCATTTCTCCCTCATTATATTCAGAATCTCTTTGTCTGCAGAACAGTGTCTGATGGTGATCATGAGTCCATGTGTACAGATAAGAAGCCTCAGCAAAGAGATCTAATCCAAAGTCACAGCTGAGACAAGCTTTACATGATGAGAAGGTGTCCAGAAGACATTAGATTTGACATTTTCTCCTTAGTGGAAGATTTCTTCTCGGAACCCCCCAGAAGTTCATCCAAATGCTTAATTATCCAGGCACTGATTAGCTGATACCTAGCTTATTCTGGGCTCTAAAGATGAACCTATCTTGGAAATACTAATGTATTACCTCTCACTCATTGTCACCCAAGCATGATTAATTAGGCTGTGGATTGCCCAGGGCCTCTCTCTCTCTTTCTCTCTCTCTCTTTTTCTTTTGCTACTCTCTGTCTTTTGAGGATTCTATAAATCGGTCTTATCTCTCTCCATTGCAGGGTAGGTATGAGTAGAAAGAAGAGATACAGCTCAATGTAGTCTAAATATTTGTGAATTAGGAGAAAAGATTTGGTGCGGGAGAGATTAAAGGACTTAAAAATGATATTGGATTCTCTTTAAGTTTTAATTATCCATGTTATCTCTGCTTTCATTATGATGGATCCCTGAACGTCAGCAGTAATGGCTGCACAGTTGACAACTGCACCATGTAATAACTATGTCTGCTCTGTAATCATATTCCAGCACGCTATTTATCAGGGACCATTAGAACTCATGATGTTGCAGAATGATGGAAATAAGCAGAAGACAAGTCCAGAGTGCTGCCTTGAATGTCTCAGTAATCTTTCCTTATCACGTATTTTCTTAAACATCGGATTCATATGAATTAAGTCTGTTCTTTCTTATCAATTTTCAGGATCGAGTCTGTAAGACCCATGATGGAACTGCATTCTCGTTCTTTTTGTTATTGGTATAAATGGGTTTTAAGTCATACTTGATGCATGTCAGTTATGAAGGCTCCGAAAGGAGCTCATTTGTTAGAGAACAACAATCCCAGTCTCGCCATTTGTAATTATTGTTTTCAGACTCTGACTTGAGCATCGGGTAAAAGCTTGGCATGGACTCACTCCAACCAAGCGTGGGTTTTCCAGGACTGATGACATTTTAGTGTCCAAACAGAGAGAGCCCCTTGGGGAAGAATCACACGACAGAAAGCACCACAGTTCCAAGGGGAGGAGGCAGGCCCCCAGCAAGGCCTCACAGAGGAGTTTTAGAAATCAGGCAGAAGACAATACAATCAGTATCTTGGAATTCTGTGCCTGGGTGACTGGTCCTGGCCTTTGAATTAGGCCAAGGGCAAGTCTCTAGTTCTAGAAATGGTACTAGGAACAAGAAAATTAGGTAATCAGCAAAGAATCAAAAGGGCCTAGGAAAGAGGGCAAGGGGCTCTCAGGGATGGATCATGACTCAGCTGTTGGTGGGAAAGCTTTTAGAAGTGTAGAGTGAGTAAAATACTGCCTAGAGCATAGAAGTCATTTTTAAGTGTTAGCTATGATTATCATCATCACCACTATTACTATATTCATGTAACTATCCAAGGAATGCTATATCCTGATTCTTATAACGGAAGAGGCAGTGGTCACTGCTGAGCACTAGGATCTCAGTTCATTCAGCAAGATTATGGACACTCACCCCACATATTGTGGGTAAGCCTCTCTAAATGCTATTTTCATGTCTTTGGATCGGTCTGGGATTTGGAACAAGAATGGTCTATTAGGAAGAGGGAGGGATGACAGAAGGTCCAGTTGTGGGGACCTGGGTAGAGAGGAAATGAAGATTGAGGCTGGCCTCCATGGGGTGGCCTGACAGTAGCCTAAATAGGTGGCTCCCAGGTAGTAACATGTAATAAATAGCCCTCAAAAATGGAGCATGCCAGCTATCTGTGTGGGGAAACATAAATCTGCTTAGACTGAAATTGATTTTTTGTATTTCTAAAATAAACACTCAGGAATCCAAATGTGGATAATGCTAACTCTCTTCTCAGTAATCTATAAGCCTCTATGGACTGTAATAGTCCAAGATGAATATGCTCTACTGTTGATTGAGGGTCTTCTGCAGTCGGGGTGAGCACAGCATCAAATAGGAGGTGAAGCATGGGATGGTTGCTGAGGGGTACTGTCACTATTCAGTCTCTATTGAGTTAATTCAGTCAGAAGCACATACTACCAATTCCATCTATATCTGGAACTGGACTTTGGGGAGTTTTTATTAAAAATTCTCAAATCAGTCCAATACAAGAGAATTACCTCCTTGCTGCTCCAAATCTCCTGCCAAGTACTTGATAAAATGTGTTCTACAAATGTAGATACGGAGTCATGATAAGAAAACTCACTCTTGCTGAATATTGGAATTATCAGGCCAGTGTTGCAGGCAAACGTTAAAACCAGGACAAATCCCCAATGGAGAATTTCTAAACTGCTAGAGATCATCCACTGCCCTGGGGTAAACTTTGAAGGAAAAAATGAGAGACTCTTCAGTTTACCCATATGTTGGTGAACACATTCGAGATGGAATTTTCCAGGCTGCTCAAAGTCAAACAACTTCCACATATGTCAGGTCTGATCAGGGTTCGAAGTCAGTGTTGACCTCTGGGTCAGATGCTAGGATAAGCTTCTTGAGAATAACTCTCTAACATATCTTTAACTTCAGGGGGTGAGAGTGGGGATGCAACAGACCTCTTGTGTTTTCAGGATCCCTCTTGTTAACTGTTTAAGAAAGCAGACCTCCTCTCCTGGGTGCTCCATGGCCAGTTTCACCAGAACCTATAAAAGGTCAGAGTGGGGGCCATGCAGGGGGCAATGACAATAGGGTGTTGGCATGGGAGCATGCATGGAGAGAAGGAGGAGAGTTTTGAATCACCATGGCAACCTTTATTTGAGTTTTTTGTTTGTTTGTTTGTTTGTTTGTTTGGGGGAGGGTGGGAGTTCGTGATAAGTAATACTGTATAAAATTGTAATTTGCCATGAAAAAGCAGTGGTTTATCACAAAAAGAGCATCAGGTGGGAATGGGAAACTTGGGGCTGACTTCTGGCGTTGGCCAAGCATGAGCAAGTCAATTTCCATTTCTGTGTCTGGGTTTCTGCACCTGTACTTTAGGACGGTAGAGACAGGAGGACTAGGGATATATTAGGACCTTTTCAACTATAATGTTTCAAGTCCACGAGTCCTGTTTCATGCTTCAATATACCAAGTCCCAACCAAGGCCCACATTTCCACACCACTGAGCACTTAAACTTCTTCTCTGATACATTCTACTCTTCACACACACTTGGGCTATTGAGAGAAAACACTTGTCTAAGATGGACAGACCATCATTTAAGCCGAGAAAACAAAATGTAAAAGAAGATGAAGTCCCATCAGCAGAACAGAAGGCTTGGCACCTAAGGCAGAGCTGGGGCTCACAGATGAGACTGAGGGCAGAGTTGATGGAGACCTGGGATAGGAGGTGTTGGCCAGCTGGATGGATGGAATGGAGGAAGGAGACACGGAGGTAACAAGTGGAGTGAGTGTACCCTCAGCACCTGCATCAGCCCACAACCAAAGCTGATCCTTCAGGGGAAAATGCGGAGCAAACTGCTGTGGCCTCCTTCCCAACTTTCTCCATGCCCCCAATTTAAAGAGTGCGCTGTTATCAAAATCAAAGTTAAGGAATTGACCCTCATGGAGTGTACTGTGGTTTGTTCACTGTGTCAAGTGTCTTACATTTACTGGCTTATTTCATTCACACAGTGACCTCATGGGTCAGCCTTATTTTTATTATTATTATTCCAGCTCAGTGACTGAAAATAACCAAGTCAGAAGGGCTACTCCACTGGCATCTGCTGGCGCTGGGCTGACCCGGGTCTGGCTGACTCCCACCTTCTTTTCACCGTCCCCTGCTGCAGTCAGAACTCTGTCCGGGCTGGGGGCACATTAGTTATGGCGCATTTCCCTAATTACTTCCTCTTTTCCTTGCCCCTCTGACCCCTGTATTCTGAGATAAACCCCAGAAAACTGGACTGTAAGGAAGTCTTTGCTTCATTCTTTTCTCTCTTTCTCCCTTCCTCCCATTGCTGGCAGAGAGTTCCATTTGTACCATGGAATGTACTAAGAGGCCATCCATTTATTACCCTAATTTTTATCACATTTGTGATTAAATCAACTCTGAGGTTGTGGGAGGCTTTGGTAATTAAATAATTTGGGTAACAGAATATTTAATTAATTGTAATTACACACGCCATATTGAAAGCCGTTTCTATTTTAATTTTAGCACAAGCTAGATTGTGCAAAACATGGTTTTTCTTTGCCACCAAAACCTCTTGTCTCTTTCTTTCCTCCTTTCCCACCATTCCACTAGCTTTGGGATGTTTACTGCCTTCTTTCCTTGTAATTGGAGGTACAGGGAGCCAAAGGGTGTTGGCCATACCTCAGTCCTGAGTACTACAGGTACGAGAAACACAAAAAGAACATAAGACAAAGTCTTGGCCTACAAGATCCAGATGGGCTCCTTAGGGAAACAATCCATAAACACATTGAAATGTGAATATGACAAAGAGCCCCAGATGACAACCCCATGGCCAGCATGGAGGCGTGTTTGAACAGGCTTCTGAGATACATGTCGCATTCATATTGACAGAAATGGGAGCAAGTTCCTGGGAACCCGAAAAGGTGAACCGTATTTCTTTGCTCTTTATCCTCTTTCTCATTTACTCATGCATTCATTCACTTCACAAAGACTTCCCAGCACCTATGGAGGCCAGGCAATGAGATGTCTATTGTCTGGAATGTCTATTCTGGACCCAAGGCAACTCCCTGCCACATTCTGTGTCTCCCCTTCTGGGCTTGTGAGGACAGCAGAGCCGTGCCCTGGCTTTCCAGGTGTTTGGGGCAGGCTGAGCGTCGCAGAGCCCAGCTACTCATCCGCTGGCTGTGACAGCCCCAGCTGTCCCCTTACCTGACCAAGGCAGGATTCTGTCTACAGGACTAGGGCTTATATAACAAGCTCTATGGAGGGATGAAAGGGGGGGAGCCCACCTAGTAGGTCCCCAAATCTTTTGCTATTCCTTCCACTCAGCATCCCTCTGGGGCTCTAATGTGCCACGGCCCTGGGCAGCACCTTTCTCTGGAATGCTGGGACTTGACATCGCATCCTAGTTGACATGAGACTCATTTCAAAGCTGGACTCTTAATCTGCTCTGGGGACTCTGTGTTTTCTGACTTCCCCAGTGTGGGGCCTCTTAAGTACTCCCACCAGGAGGAATTCTGATTTTACTCTAACAGGGGGCCTGAGAGTAGTGGCTCTTCATTCATTTGTGTTTTGTGTTCATCCATCTGTTCACGAAACACATGTCAAGCAGCTGGTGTGTGTCAGGCACTGTGCTAAGCTCTGTGGGGCACATCAATGAATACAAAATTCTGTTCTCAAAGCCCTTGTAGACAAACGGAGTTTACCAGACACACACACACACACACACACACACACACACAACTAAGTTACAATCCACAATGTAGAAGTCACAAGTAAGCTAAGTTCTATAATACAGGACGACAGAACACATGTCTTAGTTTGGGAAGTTGAGTGAAGCCTTGAGATAAGCAATAAATTACTATAAAGCAGAGGAGAGGAAGAGGAGGTAGGTCTTCTAGCCGAAGGGGCAGCTTATAACTGGGAATGGTGTGAGTGTCTTTCCTATAAGGAGTTCCAGGGCTGAGAACTATATCCACGATTGTTGTCCTTCGGAGGGAAAGGGCCATCATAACCTTGGATGAGAAGGTAGCACGGTGCACTGAAAACTTCCAGCTTAGTCTTAGAAGTTCTGGATCTGTGTCCCAGATACCAGATGCTCTGGGTTTGAATTCTAGCTTCGCCACATACCATCTGTATGGTGATGGCAGGTGGCAGATTTCCCATCTCGTTGTTGCCATCTGCATGTAACACATAATAAGGCCTTGCAGAACTCTTCTGGGGACTAAATAAGATAAGGTACATGGCGGACACCTGGGTGGCTCAGCTGGTGAGTGCCTGACTTTGGCTCAGGTCATGATCTCCCGGTTCAGGAGTTAGAGCCCCGCATTGGGCTCGCTGTTATCAGCCTATCAGCACAGAGCCTGCTCTGGATCCTCTGTTTCCCTCTCTCTGCCCTCCCACCCCCACTTACACTCTCCCCCCCAAATAAATAAATATTAAAAAATATATAAGGTACATGACATTAAATAGGTATTTATCAGAGATTAATATTTATATTACTCTTATTTTTAATTCAAAACCTTTTGTGAACTATTAGGTGTCTTACAAAGATAAAAAATCACATTGCCTGTGCAGGGTCTAGCAAAATATCAATACTAAATTCGTGGTTACCAGTATTTATACCAGATCTGGATACCAGATCTCAGTTTTGTGGTTTGGCCTCCTCTTTACTTCCTAGACCCATAGTTTCCAAGTGGGCTCAAAGGATCCAATGTTGAAATAAGATGATACCAGCAAGCATGTCCTGCTTTTTCAGTCTGTGCAAATGGCTGCCTGCAGGAGGCCTCCATTCTCCATAGGGACCTGGGGAGCCTTGGGAACTGAAAACCAGCTCTGCTCACACCATCTTTCATTGTCAGACTTGCCAAACACTTTTGCCAGAGCTGCTTTTTGCCTTGTTAATAACAGCTACTCTTTTGGGTTTGCAAAGCTTGCCAAGGGGAGTGGAAGCTGCCTGAGCATTCGCTCTACACAGCCAGAGCACTGGAAGAGCTTAGGTGATGCTCCCCTGGGAGGTCCTGGCCGAGATGCCATCTCACAGTGTCCCTTGGGGCACCGAGTGCCCCACTCTGTCTCCTCCAGAGCCGAGTTGTGTTCGTGAGGATCATGTATTGGTATTGTTAGCAATGATGGGCAGTTAACAGCCATACATGCCTCCTAGTTTTTCTAAATAGTGTCAATTATAATTTTATTTTTAAGTTTAAAAAAATTTTTTTAAAAATTTATTTTTGAAAGACAGAGAGAGACAGCACAAGCAGGGAAGGATCAGAGAGAGAGGGAGGTACAGAATCTGAAGCAGACTCCAGGCTCTGAGCTGTCAGCACAGAGCCCAACGCGGGGCTCAAACCCACGAACCATGTGATCATGACCTGAACGGAAGTTGGATGCTCAACTCAACTGAGTCATCCAAGACGCTCCTATTTTTAAGTTTTTAACCCCAAGTATTCTATGCTTTTTATAAAACGTAGAATAGTGCATAGGTGTAGAGAGAAAATGCTAATATCCCACTGACCCCTATAATTCCATGCAACTGAGATGACCAATGTTCATATTTTAGTGTGTGCATCCTTCTGCTGTGTTCTCAATGTTTGGGCCTGTGCACACGTGCACGTGCACACACACATACACACACACACACTCATGCACATTTTCCTGTTTGTTCAATTTGGCAAATGGAATCA
The DNA here is from genome assembly GCF_006229205.1 of Suricata suricatta. NCBI lineage: Eukaryota > Metazoa > Chordata > Mammalia > Carnivora > Herpestidae > Suricata > Suricata suricatta. The sequence continues at coordinate 125,550,702 of NC_043702.1, read as the reverse complement.
ATCAGTACACATTACCCTATAAATTTGCCCCTAATCTATAGGACTATAGATAAAACCAACCAAGTCTTCCTAGTCCTGGATAGCATTAGTCTCTTTAATCATTGCAAATCAGAAGAACTAGAAATTAATGAAATTAACCTCCTTGCCCCCATCCCTTTCCTCCAGAGTAGCCACCTGAACACTGTCTGGGAGCCAATGTCCTGACCCGCTTGTTGGATGAGAATCTGGCCGGTTCTTCCCAAGCTGCTCAGTTTTCCTCTATTTAGTCAGCAGAGCTCAGCTGAGTTCTCAGGTGGAGTTAGGAGCCCAAGTAAATCTAGTGTGAAATAGCCCTGACAGCTCTAAAAGGTTGTGTTTTATTCATTAAAAGGAGGCCTAACAGTGAAACTAAATACCTTGGTAGAAAAGGGATTCCCTAAACACCTGAGGAGGCATATTTGAAAGAGAGGCCCAAACCTTCTTATCTGCCAAACCTTTCTATTTGCAAAATATGAAAGTGTGCGAGAAAGACAGAGTGAGGGAAGGACAGAGAATAAGTCTGGAGTCACGTCTTGAACACTTATGGGATTGTTGTGGGGCTAGCAATGAGGTACAAGCTACGTGTAGCACCTAACCCCGTGCCTGTCACATGGTAAACACCTCACCCATTTGGATGACTGCTATTATTATCAAACAACAAAAACAATATAACATTTTCAACTTCTGATCTGTTAGTGATAGACACTGCCTCAGTCAACTATGATTTCAGGCAAGTTTCCATTGAAAAGACTGTACCGCCCTGCAGTTTTTAGGGACATGACAAGCTCTCTCTTTTTGGCATGTCTGAACCAAAGGCTCTCTGCTCCACAAGCTGAATGGGACCTTGCTACTCTACAGACCTGTCCTCAGAGTCTAGGTAATGATTCACCCCACATATATATGTTTTTTAGCCATGGAGCCCCTTGAAGTCCAGCTGAGGGAAAACCTTGGGTCTGTAGTTCCGCAGCCACAGTGAAGATGCCTCCAGGCCCCGGAGAGCTCTGAGTGGCCAAGTCCTGGGGTCCTCTGGGTCAGCAAGTCCCTCCCCAGCACTTAGTATTCATCTGAAGTTCATCCCAAAGAGCTGATAACTCATTTACATGAGGGACCTGTGCTCAGCTACTGTTGCTTCTATTCTCTACAATTATTATGTATTTCTAGTCACTCATCCTACTACTGATGGTCTCAGCCCCTTTAGCTCTTTAAGGATCCTGCAGTAACAAAGGTGGGCTTCTTGTACCCAAGGCTATTTTTTTTAATCAGTCACCTGGCTCTTGCTTCTAACCTATAAAATTCTTGGCTTCCAAATCTCAGCTTTGGCCTTTTAACCCTGGTGTTGACTTTGGTCTCTCTGTGCTGACACTCAGGCCCTCAGGCTCTGGGGGCTCCTGAGCCTCCTAGCTCCGCCCTTCTGATACCTTGTGCTGGACCCCCACCTCAAGGCTGCAGAGGCCATAGCCAGGCCACTCCCACTTGTCCCCACCTTCTCTCACCTCCGTTTCTCTGCAGCAAGAAAATGCACTGCCCATTTCACTGCGTTTCTGTTTCTGCTGCCCTTCCTCCATATTTCTGCATTTCTTGTGTTGGTAGGCTGTCCTTTGCAGGTCGCCATCTCGGTTTGATGGTCCTGCCTGCTCTTGGAAGTCTGGGAACAAGGCTAGGAGTCTGGCATCATTTCCAGTAGTGAGAAATTTTAAAACAACACAGATTCCCCCTGGAAACCTGGGCTAGAAACATCTTAGCCTGCCTCTGTAGGACATTTTTCAGTACCTCAGCCCTGCTGACCATATGTTAAAGCCAAGGGATCGGTTGTTGGAGATGGAGAAGAGGCAGATCCTCTCCTCTCAGAGTCCCTGAGTGCTGCAGACAGCTGGGGCCAGGTGTGCCTGCCACGGGGGAGCTCGGGGTGCTATCGAAATCCAATCAGGTCCCTCCAACTGGGCTATTACACTCCAGCCCTGATAGGATCACACTCTCAGAGTACAGGGTAAAATTAAATTTGAGAGAAAATGAGATTTCTCTTGTTTTCTGCAGAGTCCTGTAGATAAGCATTCTCCACGGCTTGACCTTGATGGCCATAGAAAACCCATCACGGGCCCAGAGGGATCTGATAGACAAATTTAATGAATTGGCAGTTCCTTTGCTTTTCTGCTTGGTATTTCCCTTGGGGATGGTGGACTCCTCTTTCCATCTCCCTATAGGCTTGTGCTGGGCCAAACTGGAAAGCACTGGAGAGGAAGTTTGTCCCCGGGCCCTCTCTGTCCTGCCTCTGTGGCTCCTCCTCCCTCCTCAAGCCTTGCTCTTCAGCTCAGGATGACAGCTGCAAGCTCCAACCCCAGCCCTTAGCCAGATACACCCAGTTTGTCATCTGAGCTGAAACGTTAGCAGTTAACTCTACCTCTTCCCCTTGATCCCTTTCAAGTAGCCTTCAAACAAAGGCACTTCTAAGCCACAGATTTCAGAGATCCTGACAAGGCTGTGGGAGATGATTCCACTGCCCCAAATCACACTTGTGCCCACTCCCCTGGGGAGAAAGAAGCCCTGAGAACATGCTTCCTGTTTTGCCTCATGCTGGCATTTCGGAGTACGGGCTCCAGAGACACCACCTCAGAATCACCTGGCATGTTGGCTCAGGGCATGTTTTCAGTCCACTGCCCAGAATTACTAAGTCAGAATCTCTTCCATGGCTTCCAGGCGGATAGCTTTTTTTTTTTTTAATGTTTATTTTTGAGAGTGGGAGACAGAGCACAAGTGGGGGAGGGGCAGAGAGAGAGGGAGACACAGAATACAAAGCAGGCTCCATGCTCTGAGCCGTCAGCACAGAGCCCAATGTGGGGCTTAAACACCTGAACCACAAGATCATAACCTGAGCCAAAGTTAGATGTTTAACCGACTGACCTCCCAGGAGCCCCAGAAATCGCCTTTTTAATATGCCTTCTATGAGATTCTCAGACATTGTTTGAGAGCCACAAACTATAGATGGGGAGGCATTTCTCCCAATGGTCCTGGGTCCTCCAGACCATCACATATCTAATGGGTTATCTCTAGAGTGACAGGGGCAGCTGGCTCCTTGGGCCCTTACAGACCTGCCATTTCTTCCAGGAGCTGTGATGGTCATGGCCAGGGGCTTCTTAGTCCCCGGAGGCTCTCTCCAACAGGAAAAGCTGAGTTTTTCCAAAGAACATGTCTGGACATGTAAACATGTTAGGAGAGTCTCAGGTTAATTTGAATATAGGACTGATTTCACTTATAGGTGGGCAGTGATTACATACTATGTATACTTATACACTAAATATACTATACATATATACTTTATACTTATTTATATACTATATATACTTATAGTGGACAGTGATTGGTGGGTAATTATAGTTTCAACCATTATGTACTGGAGGCCTACCAAGTTCAAGGCCAGATTCAGACTATTTATTGTTATAATTTTATTTAGTTCTCCCCCATTCTTACATGGTGAGTATTTTCATGCTCTTCCCCCCTCCCCCCCAAATAAGGACACTGTGGTGCTGGGTGGCACTGAGGCCTCTGGGAATTCCTTACCCCTGGGCATTTCCAAGGAAAGGGTGGTCTATAGGCCAAGAAAACATTTTCCCCAGATGTTGCTGGAAGGCTTAACACCAGCCAGTGCCAGAGCGCATGCCCCACCCCAGCCCAGAGCCGTGTCACACCCGGGTCCCCTGCCCAAGCATGTACACATTCCTACACCCTCCCTATCATGGGCCCAGACTTCCGGCCCTGATGCCATTCTTGCGTTCATGGGATTCTCTTTTCCTGATGCTTGGGAGGGATGGTTTCTGGACAGAATGGGCAGAAAAATCACCCTGTTGTTTTTCACAGTTGTGGGTTATTTGGGAAGAAATAAAAAGACATCAAAAGGGATCACCAGGGCTTATGTGGGGATCGTGGAAGCTACTAGAGGCTCCAGGGAGCATTCCCAGATAAATAGAGGTCTTTTCCTCCCCAGAGCTCCAAAGCTGCAAAGAGTGGGCCACACTCTTTGGTGTCAGAGCAGGAGTGCCCCTGGTCAAGCTGAGGATGAGATACCAGAGGTGACCTTGACTTTGGACCCATCTGACATTTCCCCAGGAAGCTGGAGACAGCCAGGAGACAGGAAATGCTCAACTGAAGGCTGCTCTCCCCTTGGGGCTGGAGAACAGTCACCACGCCGCAGCTGTGTAGTAGAAAACCAGGGTCTTTGGAATTCCATTTCCTTTGTACTCTTCTCTGTGAGCCTCTCGGAGGATCCCCATCCCCCAGGAACTACTGTTCCCTTTAGATTCCTGTGTGAGCATCCTGTAACGATGATCTGGCCTCTGATTACCACCCCCAACCACATTCCCATTTATATAGTTCTTCTCAGCATGAAGGAGGGTGGGGGGGCCACCTGCCCTGGCCGGGCCGTGCACCTGTGAGTGTCAGCCTCCTTGCCACACGGCAGCATCCAGTAGGAAAGGGAAAGCATGTACATGGTTCTGCCTCACGTGCTCCTTCCTGATCCTAAGTTTCTAAGACTCATTTATCCTCCAAATATTTGTTTAGCCTTCAAAGTTATACACTAGGTATGTAAGATACAGAAATGTATAATGATAAAAATACTTAACATTTACCTAACACGTGTTATGTACAAAGCGCTATGCCTAGTGCCTTACATGGATCATCTCACCCAGGGCTCTTAATAACCTCATGGATCGAACAACATTATCATCCCAATTTGCCAGAGAAGGAATCCAAGCCTAAAGGGGCTAAATAGCTATGTTGCCCAAAGGGTTTCTGCCAAGAAGCAGTGAAATGGGGACTTGAACCAGGGAAGACTCAATCCAGGCCATATTCTGAACTGGGAATTACAAATCTGTGACTCCAAGGTACTTATAATCTAGCAGGACAACCACAGCTTAGCATGTGTAGAGTTTCTAAAGGCTTAGAGAAGGGAAAGGTGACCTGACTCTGAAGGTGGGGAGCAAGGAGGGGGAGAGCAGGAAGGTTTTAAATGAGGTCAAATTTCAGGAAGACCTTGAGGAGCAGGTTGTCATATTAATAAGACCTTATCAAGCATTTGTTATGTAGCTAATGTTGGGCCAATGATTTAAACAATGAGCCTTCGAGGTAGGACTATGATTAACTCATGTGAATAGGTCAGGACATTGAAGGCACAGAAGAGTTTGTGTGTGATTTGGGTAGATGCATCTGGGAGTAGGGGCGATGGGCAAGGGAGGAAAGTATTCCTAAGTGCACAGAGCTGGAAACCTCAGGGGTGAATTTAAGGGCAGTACAGAGCTGAGATTGGTGGGGATCTCAGATCCATGGAGGGAAGCAAGAAAGGTCAGATGGGGCCATGTCATGGCCAGCAGGGAATTCAGACTGAGGGCTTACACTTAATTCAATGGGCAGCGAGGAGGCATTAGAAGATTTTAATCAGGAAGATGAATCTGGCAATAGGGTTCAGGCTAGAGGGAAGACAGATGTAGACAGGGAGTGGAGCGAGGGGTCTGTTACAGGAAATCACGTCCATCACTTGGTCAGCAGTGTGTAGTGAGTCCCCGCGATGTGGCAGAATAGAGCGGGGGCCAAGCAGCAGAGAGGGAACAGAGACGGGTGGGAATAGCATTTCATACTTAGAACCAGCAGGACACCTGGGACATTCAGGCTGTTCACAGCAGTTGGAAAACGAAACGTGCCTGCAGGTTAGGGACCCACCGCCAGGAAGGTAAGTAGGAGACTAAAAATGACAGCTTGGCTTTACGAAGCAAGTTAGAGTTTAGAAGCATTTTTTTTTTAAACTCACCAAACTTATTTGAGGTTGGGCTCACATGAACTTGCATTCCCCATACCCGCCAATGCCAGGGAGGGGCTCCGAGCCTGGGCTGCATGAGCACCTGACACCAGATGACAGCGTCATGCACAGCATGACCTGTGTGACTCAATTTCATAAGCACATCCTGGGGCCTTAGTCTCTGAGCTACCTACTGGCCACTGCTCCGCCCCACTGTGCAGGTACAGTTCCTTCAGCTGCTCTGATGCTCTCCCCTCCCCTTCCCTGCCAGCCTTCGGCCTTTGGTTCTGTTCCTTAGCAGCTCGGCCGGAGGGGTGGGCAAGGGCATAGGGAAAGAGTCAGAATGCAGACAAGTTTCTTTGGCTCATCTTGGCAGCTCTGATGAAAGCCAGGTTGCAGGGGTGGGGCGGGGCAGGGCAAGGGAAGGTGCCGGGTGTTGCATATCCTCTGTCCAGTCCCCTCTGCCTGTCTATTCTATTAGACTGGGGGCAGCCCAGCCCACACCCAGCAGAGGCTCTCCAACAAGCTGGTGATAAAGCAGAGATGAGTCTTAGCCAGCAGTACACACTCATTGCTCTGCGTTCCCTGAGCAATTTGCACACATGACTTATTACTCTCTTCCAAGCCAGGGGGAGAGAGTTCTGTGCCAGAAACTACCTCTGGGCCCTTGAAATCACTTTTTGGACTTTGCCTCCCATACAGCTGAAGAGATGGTTATTAGCAAAAATGACTCCGTCTATGTGAAATTGCCCATTGTAACAATTATACAGCATTTTGCTTTCCATTTAATTCCCCTTTTTCATTTAATTGGTGAGGTCGCTTTTATTAGTCCCATTTTATAGATGGGTAAATTTCAGTCCAGTGATTTACACAAGAGACTGGGCTACTAGGGGAGAGATGAACTGGAATGAACATGTTTTTAAACTGAAGCCACTGTAGTTTCCACCCCAACACACAACCTGTGTGTGTGCACTATTTTAGTGGTAATTGGCTCTGTTTATTACATTTTTTTTCTCAAAAGGAAGAGCAGGGTCATACATTTGATTACTACCAGTTCCTTGAGCATCATAAACCCGGCTACTATTCTTGGTTCAGCCCTAGCCAGTGTTGTGTCTTGAAAGCAAGTGGCACAACATGACCAGGGCCTGACTTCCTCACCCAGAAGATGGTGAGTTTGGATCAGAGAATTTTCTTAGACTCTTCAAGTTCTGAATGCTGTGCTTTCATTGCGAGTATTGGGTCACTCCCTTATTAAGTCCAAAATTAGCTATGGTGGATACTTGTTTTCACCCCAGCCAAGCTAACATGTGGCAGACTGCTGGACTCACTGGTAAGCCCGCTTAGCTTTCTTCTGTCCAATATATAGGGTCAGCTGCCCATGTGACTTTTCTGGTCTCCCAAAGGTAAAGTGGTCTTGCAGTGAAATGGCAGGATGATGTACTTTCTGCCCCATGGAGGGGCCGACTTGGGCTTTGACTCTGCACCAACTTTTGGGTGCTGTGCACTGGCAGAGGCTCTCGATGCTCCCTTTGGCCCTTTGGGCAGCAATGGACACAGGGCTCAAGAGCAATGACTGCTGGCCGGGATGCTTTTAGGGTTAAGTATTGTGTTTTTCTTCTGTTAGAAAGCCAAACAGCCAGACATGGCCCAGGAGGGAGGTGGAGTAGACCACTGTGGAGGAGGGGACTGAAGGGAATAGATCCTTGGTCACTAAGAGACCCTCCCACCATCCTAGTGCCGTAGGGTCCTCTTTTCATGGAAGCCACTTCCTCTCTAGTTGCAGAATGCTGCCCTTCCAGCCTTTCCCAGCTGGGCCATGAGGCCAGTGAGGCACAGCTGTGTGCTAATGAACAGCCAGATGGAAAGCCGAAGAGGCACGTCAGTGCCCAATGGAATCCTCAGCCTCTAAGATGAATCACAGCCTGTGCGCCGGGTGCTTCTGGGCAGAAGGCGAGGGCAGTGTTTGATGAATGGCCTTGCCCAAAGTGGAGCTCTGAACAGTCCATGCACCCAGGTCAGCTGCTCGCCTGGACAGTATGTTCCTGGAGGTGACAAGCAAGTTTGGGCTCCTCGGTAGACTGCAAAGCAGGTGTACTCAGGCCATCCAGGCTGGAGATTCTCACTTCCAACTGTAAGCAATGACCCTCTGGCTTTGTGAGAAGATTCTCTGGAGGCAGTGCTCCCAGGCTTGAGAAGGGCATCTGCCAGCAGCGTGGGCAAAAGAGAACCAATGATTTCCTCTTGGCCAGCTGGGATAGAGGCTCCCCTCATGAAACAGAGCTGCTGTTTAATGGCATGGAACAAAAGCAGCTAAGCAGCTGCCAACACGCATCCAGTTGGCATCCAGTTGAGTCCCAGAACTGTAGTAAAAACAAGGGGGAGAAGGGGAAAGAACCAGTCCTGCCTGGTTGATTTGTAGCATCTGCAGTGATGCCATGTTTGTATTCGCTGTTTCTTTGGAGAGGAGGTGGGCTCCAGCGATACCATGTTCAATCTCAAGGCCAGACATGTAATCGCCTGCCATTACTGCTTAATTACCTGGTAACTACTACACCATTACTTTCTAACTCCAGTCTAATTGCAACTCAGTTCTGACTAGTGGGCAATAAGCACACGCAAACAGAGTCCGAGATCTATTTTCATAGAGCAGAGTAGAAGCCTAAGACAGGGAATGCAAACATACAAATTGGGTGATGGCGGGGAGCCTGCCCCAATAATCATCATAAAGAACATCGCTTGAGCTTGAACTATCCTCCCAGTTAAGGCACAAGAGTGATTTCAGGGTAGAGGGGAGGTGTAGGTGCCTGTATGTGAGTAGGCACTGTGCAGGATGTGGGGGTTTGGAGCCCAGGGTCTCTAGTTCAGGTTCTAACTCTTTAACATTGTGTCATCTTTGCCAAGCACCACACCTTCCTAATCAAAAAATGCATAAAATAAGTAACCACTACTTCACAAAAGTAAAGATGGAAAAAGATTGTATTTGTGAAAAAGCTCTGTGAAATAAAAACATCGGGTAGTTCTTTGTAGCTATATTTTTAGGGTGAGGAATGCCCTTTGAGAGTGAGAGGATGTGAGACCATTATCTCGAGGCCCCCCAGCCAGTTCTCAGACTTGAATGTGCACGAAAATCTCCCAGGCAATCTCAGATTCTGATTCAGTAGGTCTGGGAGCTCCTTGGTGACGCTGACGCTACCGGTCCCAACACGGCACTGTGAGTTGAGGGCTCTAGGCCATCCTGACTCTTGGAGCAGCTGTGGTCTGTGACAGGAAGTAGGGCAGAATGAGCGTGTGGCCAGCACCGTGGAGATAGCAGCACTGGCTGGGAGCACTGACACATTACCACAAGAACCCAGGCACTTGCACCTGACTCAGGTCAGGTCCTCAGGGTACGTGCTTCACATCTAACTAGATAAACCTTCATGGAGAGGGGAGAGCAGGAAGGTTCTGAAGAAGAGATGGTTTTGTTTGCTGATCGGCAAAAATGTTCCTATGTCAGAAAACGCTCAGCAGATAAGACAGCATGGTGATGATCCCTGTCAGGGGCTCCAGATGGACTGTCCATCTTCAGAATCTGCCCACAAATTTGATGGAAGGAATGAATAAAAGGAAAAGTAAAGGGTGGAAGAAGGGAAGGAAGGAAGGAGGAGGGGGTAGGAGGAAGAGAATGAATTCTTTCGGGAGCGGTGGGAAGACTAGATAGCTATTGCCAGTCCTTCACATTTTTGTTAATGGCGGATGCTGAGAGGAACGCTAGGATTATAGATGGTTGAAGCTGGAAGGCATCTGGGAAGTCATTCTTTTCAACCTCTCATTTCACAGTGCAGAAAACTGAGACAAAGCACCTCTCGTGCGCTCACACAGGAAGCTGGTGACAAAGCTGGGGCTATATTCCAGCTTGCCCTGTTATCAACACTGTCTGATTTCCCATGCTCCTCATAACATAGAAATGAAACTTGCTTTGTGTAACGTCCTGATGTGCCAAATGCCCAGAAAAGATGGAGGCATGGCAGCTGGAGCCACCGAGGACCACACCCCTCCTTGACTCTTTGCTGCACTTCTTGGTTCCTACCGCCCTGAACACCACCTATTGGTTTCTGAGAGAAGGCACTGTGTTTCCTTGTTCCCTGTCCTACAGTAGGAAGAAGCCAGCCTTGCCTGAATCAAGATCTGATTCAGGGTGGTGGCCCCTTTCACATGCCCAGGCCCCACAGCATGCCTGGCATATCCTGCCAGCATCTGGAAGGCATGGGCACCTGGGGAGGGATAAGGGACAATGTCACTTTCTCAAGGAGACATCTGGTGTCCCTCAGTGCTGCAGTACATCTCAGGAGGAGGAATACTTTGGCCATAAACACAAGGGCACAGTGAGAGTGAAGGGCAAAGTGACCTGATAAAACTTCCCTTCTCAGAGGACACTGCTGAGCAGAACTCTTAGAATCTAGAAATACCCTTCAGGGTGCATGGGGGGAGATAATGGACCTGGGAGCCAGCTGGCCTGTGGCATGCTTCCTGGTAGGTTTTCTGCTCCATATAAGAAGTCAGGAGCCTGTGGTGGAGTGAAGCATACCCACATGCCATTCTTCAAGTAATTTGTAAAAATAACCAGAATCTACGACCTATACAATGTATATTAGGTAAGCAAATTTAATATCAACTCCTATTAGAACATTATTTTTGAAACTCCTAGTGTTGAACATGGGAAGCCATTAAATATCCATTTAGCAAAGAGTCCAGTGAGATTCTCAACTATTATATAGAATAAAATCTAAATCTGCATGAATATGGGGTGTTTTAGAAGGCTAATTGAAGGGTGCATGCTATGTTTGTGATGCAGCATGTAAACAAGAGTGTTTAAGGTTTCAGATTTGTTTCTTATCTCTATTTGGTACCATGAAACACATCATTATTGGGAAGGCTGGCTGTATCTTCAGGTTTCTCTCTATACACCAGCTTCAGGCCAACTCCTCACTGAGGAGGATGCTGAAGTTCAACGTGACTCAGTAAAACAGGATTGTCCTGGCCTATAGCTCACATATGCCTGAGTTCATACCAGGGCCTAAACCAGCTAAAAACAGAAGTCGATTGCTGTCTACTTAGGCTCTGGGTTACACCAGCCTCAGCCAAAGATGAAAGGCTCACACTTCTGTTTGCCATACTTAGAGCCCTCATTCACCTCTGCTGTCCTTTCTTCATCTGAACGAATGTAAGTAAGCCACTTTCCTCCCGCCCCCACTTCCTTTCCAGCAGCCTCAGGAAGGAGGTCCCTTTCTTTGGCTTCTGACCATCTCTGGGGACGTGGTGGGATGCCCTGATGAGTCCAGATGGTCCCGCTGCAGCTACACCCCAGGCTGCTCACTAGAGGAAGGGAGTCGTGGTCCTTATCCTCTTAATAATTTTCCCCATGCACACCATATACACCACATAACCTGAGTGCTGAGTATCTGTGTGTGCCCACGGGAGTCTGGATGCAGGCAGGGTGGGGTGGGATTTATCCTAAGGCACCCCCATGACAAGGTCTCCCTTCTAAGAGGCAGACAACACTGAGGAGGGTTATTTAAACAGGGACCTGGCAGGGGGGAGGCCTGGAAGACACATGGTTGCCAAAACAGCTGCCCTAAGTCCTTGCCTGAGGCAGTGACCATGGTATGTGCTAGAAAGAGTCAAGTTTCAGGCTCTAGGGGAAGAACAATGTTAGGAGAATGTCTGGTGTTTTCCAACTTTTTATTTTATTTTTTATTTTTTAAGTGTTTATTTATTTTTGAGAGAGTAACCACGAGTGGGGGAGGGGCAGAGAGATTGGGGCACAGGGGTTCCGAAGTGGGCTCCGTGTTGACAGCATACAGACCCATGAGGGAGTTGAACTCACCAGCCTTAAGATCATGGTCTGAGCTAAAGTGGGACAATCGGGCATGCAGGTGCCCCCAATGTTCCAACTTCTTAAACCAACTGGAGATGATGATGATAAATTCCTGGAAAAGTGGGAAGAAATCACTGAGAAAGAGAGTAATAAAGAAACACAAGATTCCCAGGAGGTAGCAAGAAATCACAACCTCAGCCAAGATAGTGAGAGGGAAAACATGATGGGAGAAGGGAGACATATCAGCTTCCTCTGGTCAGGGTGTCTGGCTCACTCTGCCTAGTTTCAACATCACCTTGGCCTTGCTGACCTCCTGGGCTCCCCCCCCCCCACTCTGGGACATCAAGCCCCACAGTCCCCTCCCTTCCTCAACATACTGCACTTGACAACAAGGGATTTTGGTACAGTATATCCAGTTCTTGGAGACAAATTAAGAAATGAACATATATGTGAGATGTAGTAGCTAACGCTTACTGAGTACCTGCTATGAACATCATCTCTAATGATAACAGTAGTCATGCAAGGTGAGGCTTCAAAAGGTTAAGTAACTTGCTCAAGACCACAAAGCTAGTAAGTGACAGGGCGAGGGTTTGACTGGGCTTGTGTCTCCCCAGAGCACATGCTTTCTTATCATACTACAAAATCTCTCTGATGGAGGTGGTGGGAATTTAAGTTGGCAGAGACAGTCATGTCCATCTTTATAGGAGGCATTTAATAAATACTGGATATAAATGGAATATGCAAGATGCCCGATTTTGATCCAGTCTCTCTTGACTTTGATGGCAATGTTTTTCCAGGAAGGGAGGGGCACTGGCCTCACTCAAAGTCCCTAAGTGGAGGTGAGAGGGCCACCTGGCCAGGAGCTGGTAATGGGACTGTGGTAACAACACCCTCATGGCAACAAGGCAGGCAATAGGGCAAAGAAATAGGACCTCCGGCCCTAGAGGACAGATGAGCAGGCAGGCCACCCCGAATGTGTCCTGTGGTGATAATGAGATCAGCTGCATGATTGAAGTATGCAGAGGACAGGGAGGGTAGGCTGGTGGACTGGCTCTGGGGCAGGGACTTGGAGGATTTGCCTGTTGCCATGGTGTAAATGTTCCCATCATGATCAATTTCAGGACCAATGTGATGTCAACTAGCTCACAAAATTCCCCCCAAATTTGGCAGTTGGCTTTCACTACTGGAATGCTAAGTGAAGGATTTAAATGCCGGGCAGCTAAATGGAGCCCACCTATAGAGCTTCAGAGGTCTGGACAGGATCACAGGAATTTGGGCAAGACCATGCCTTTATATTGGAGCACTGTTTTAGAAAGATAGTTGTACTTAAACAATACCCAGGAGAGATCCTTGCAAAGTCTTTCCTGGTAACGCTTTCACTGGTTTCCAATTCCCATAAAGAAACATACAACTTTAGGTATCTGAACTGAATACCTCTAGTCACAAATGACTGATTAATCATTCACCTATCAAATATTTTTAAAGACTTCCAAAATGCCAGTCACTGTGTTAGATTCATAAATTCTCAGTCCCTCTTGACTATACACACCTTGAGGGAAGGGTCATGTTCGTGCTCCAGGATATAGCACGGCACCAGGCACACAGAAAACATTTGTATATTAGTTGAGTAAATATTGGAAGGCAGCTCATTTATGAAAAAAATGGAAAGAAAAACAACATATCTTTAGGGAACTAAGAAGAGTTAATTTCCCCACTGTATCTACTCTCCTCTCTTTCTTATCCTTTGTCTCATCTCATAAGGGGTTTGGGATTTTAAAGACATCACAGAAAGATTAAGGGTACATTTGTCAAGGTTAGAAGGTCCTTAATCCATTTGTAAAACAGTTGCTTTATTTTATATGTTAAGGAAGGTGGGCTTTTTTCCCCCTAATTGAAAAAAAAAATCTATCAACACTAGCAGTGGAGTGCTCAGGGGGATGGAAAATCCCAGTGTCTAGCACTGCCTGTGGGCCCAACCTGCAAATAAAAGAGCAGAGGCCTGACCCATTGATTGGTGTCTGTCCCTGCAGAGCATTTTTTAAAGAGAAGGCCATTGCCCACAATCCAAATTTCCTCTGCAACTGTGTGAAGTTCCCATAAATGTGGCCAGATATGCCAAGACAGGGAAGAAAGCTTCCAATTTCCTGAGCAAAACCACAGGGTCATTTAGAGATTTAGGACCACCTTTGATGGAGCACCCTTTAGTCCAAGGCAGTGTAGGAGAAACCAAGGGGTGGAGGGAGATGGGAAGGGGCCCAAAGGTGAGCCCCACTGACCTGTTTCTCTGCACTCTTGGGAACTCTGGGAAGAGAAGGATGGATGCAAGGAAATCCAGGCCAGAGCTCTCCCTGTCTTCCCCTACCCCAAAAACCCAACCCAGAGGCTGCTTTTCCAAAATCGAGATTGAGTGGGCTTCTTAAGCTCCTTCCTAGGAAAAACTCTGTAGCTGGTGCCTGACAGAAGAAGAACTGTATCCTCTAGTCTGTGACCTCTAAGAAAGAAATTATCTAAGGGCCCTGAGGAAGGTTGGGTATTAGATATAAAACATGAAACATTTTCAATTGCTGCTTGTCTGTTCTTTGTCGTTGTCTCCCTAACGTACATTGATTTAAACTCAATCTACAGCACTATGATTTTTTTTCATATCTCTATTACAGGATTAATCGTGTTGTACTATATTACTTTATATCTGTCTCTGCTGCTGTCTGGGAGCTACTCAGTGGCAGGGACAGGGTGTCTATGTATTTCCAGTATCTAGAACAACCCTCGAAACACAAACAGTGGAAGGAACCAATGAATTCTTTTGTTAATGGGTCAGCACAAGGAGAAAGATATGGAGGTCAAAAACAGAGAGGGAGGAAAGGGAGATGGTATAGATGTTTGATGAGCAAAAAATACACCTAAGATGAGGGACTTGGGTGGACATCACCCCACAGTGACATGACAAATTGAAGAACAATCCTCAGGTGACTGCAAGCCTCAGGGGATCAAAAGTGATGCTACTTTCTTCCCAAACGGTGGCCAGGTTAAGTCACTTGGCAACTTTTTAAGTTTAAATAAATAAATGCATCAGTAAAGAACCATGCAAAGGTCAAGGAGGAGGGGATTTCTACAGAAACATCAAAGGGTGACCTTTAAAGAAGCTGGGCAAGAGCTTCTGGATTTCCAGGCCAACTGGGAGCATCAAGCAGCCTGGGTGATGAAGGGATGAAATATTCTCACAGGAATGGAAAATACTGTTGAGGCACCTGGCGCCTAGTACACTCTCAGGAACCCTGTCCTTCCTCCCTCTCTCCTTTCCTGCCATGCTTACAAAGAGTCCAGGTGGACTCTGCATACTTCAGTCCCTGGAGGGGAAGGTGTCCTCTGCATACTTCAGTCCCTGGAGGGGAAGGTCTCTGAGGTGTATCAAATTAAAAAAAAATCCCAAGTTGGTGAGCAGAGACTGCTAGAAAGGATTATTTCAAGAATGAAGAAAGGAGCTACTGCAACAGGAAGACCCCTGTATGTAGATCTGCAAGCATCCAGAGGAGGCAAAGGGGTGATTTTTTACAGGGAGGAGCAAACCAGGCCAGGAAGAACCAGGGCTGGGGACGTTGGCTGGACGGGTGGCATGACAGGACACTAGAGCAGGGGATGACCTCAAGGCCAGCTTATTCTCAGGAGGAGCCACTATGGGAGTGAACGTTGACCAAAGTTCAGGGATGTGGGGGAGAGAGAGCAACTTAACCAAAGTTTCATAACAAAACACTTTGTTCCAATTGATCAGTGGGGAGAAGTGATTTGGCTAATCATTTATGAGGCAGAGAATGGGAATTGAGAGGCTCTGTGTCTAGCCCTGATGTAGGCAAATAAAGGGGGCATCTGTGAGTCTTACCTCACTTATCTGGAGAAGGTGGATCTTTCCTGAAACAGAAATGGATAAGACATTTCTTACCTCCCCTGTTTTCCGGGATCCCAGGGCTCAAGTAAAACTCAGCACTGCCAGGCGTAAGGAGCCTTCTCTACCTTTACCCCTGTCTGCAGAAAATAGGATGATTTTGTTCTCAGCAACGTTTCTCCTAAGGTGGTCGGTTCTGTTATTTGTCTGGAATCAAGCTTCTGCTTCTGTTCCCAATTTTCAGCCTATTTCTGACTTGAGTGCATTTTATTAGGTGTTACATATGTATCCAAATTTCAATAGGTATAGGATGCCAGTATTATGTTCTCATTAGCACGATGATCCCCGTCACGTGACAATCTCTCAAGCTCTGTCTGTTGACTGACTTTTTTATAACATCATTTAAGTTCCTTTGGTTTTATCTCTGTTTCCATCAAAGAAAACTGATTATGATTTGGTTTCTCATGTCGTTTGACCACAGGGAGACAATGCACTCATCATGGAGCATTTAGCGCTCTGCTTGTATGACAATTACTTCTTATTGTAACTTAATCAGCTGGCCTTCTGACATTTACCTCTGCCTCACATGCATCTCAGTTAACATAAGTCAGCCCAGTGTCACCTGGCCAATGACAGAATGTGTCCTTACGCCTGTAAAGTAAAATCTAATTTCCAAGAATGTAGAGATATCTGCAAGGTGTTCCTAAGGGTGACACCTTAGATGACCACTATCATGTCCAACTACCATTTTCTAATACCCTCAAGTGTCTTCAGTCAAAGACTGGAAAGGTCTATCCTCCCAATCACCTTAACTTCAGCAGGTACCTAACCCTAACCCTAACCCTAACCCTAACCCTAACCCTAACCCTAACCCTAGATGGGAAACATGGACCTCATTCCCATTGGTTTTTTTTTTCCTTCTTTTTATTCATTCATTGCCTTTTATCTTCATTCCCCACTCCCATTCTCTTATCTGCATTCTAATGTGTTTGATGTATGCATATTACTGTAGTAATTATCAATCCACATCTTACATTTACTTAAGTTGAATTGAGTAATAATTTAACTTCAGTTTTTACTCTCCCTATTTCGCATTATGCTTGAAAGCCTGATCTGGGTTACTGTCAGTACATTTAGTCTACAGCTTCCTCCGGCTGCAAAGTACTCCAAGGTGTGCATGTCCTATGTATGGCTTATCCATTCCTCAGGATAGAATCTCAGAGAATCCCTACCACACTGCTCAGCAAACAGGACTGTTTGGAGAAGTCTAGCACATACCTCTTTGTGGACCTACAAGAGTTATTTGAAATGTATTCCCAGAGCAAATTGGCTGCATCTGGGGTTGTGTGTGCTCCATTTGACTGAGGATTATTCTCTAGAATGGCTGCACCAATCTATGCTCCCACCTGACGGGCTTGAGGACTTCTAGAGCCCACATCCATGCCAAACCTGGTGTCATCTAGCTTTATGATTTGTCACTCCCTCGGTTTAAAGTGGTGTCTCATTATTTTCCTTTGCACATTTCTGATTACTAATGCATTTGAACAGCTCTTCTTATGCTTATTATGCTTTGGGGTTTAGTCTTTTTATTTCCTATTCTCATCTTTTGCCCATTTCTCTGATAGATTTTCTGTCTTTTTGTATTGGTTTACAGAAGGTCCTTATACATTTTATATATCAGTCATTTGTCAAGTTCAGGCATTACAAATATTTCCTCCCACTATCTTCTGTCAATTTCATCCACATTGCTCATAAATCCTTAATTTTCAATCAAATTCAACCTTTTCTTTTCTTTCTTTCTTTCTTTCTTTCTTTCTTTCTTTCTTTCTTTCTTTCTTTTTCCTTATGCCTTATGTTTTTAAAATTTTTGTTTAGGATATTCTTTCTCTACCCAAGCAATTCTCTTACATTTTCTTCTATCAGCCTTTTACTAATAATTGCACTTAGTCCTTTAATCTGCAAACTCTACTTTGTGTTGATGCTCATGTAAAGGAATCTCATCGTGTTTTTCTCCAGAAAGATACCTGCAGCAAATAGGTAACCAAAATAGGTTTATGAAGTTGATGCCATCTTGTAAGCAATCTGTCTTCACCCCATTGGTTTCTAGCACTGCTGTTATCATATATTACATTTCCATAGCAATGTGTACTATCAGAAAGTTTCCCGATTAGATCCACTTATTAGAGAATAATATGACAACAGAAGATTTCTTGAAAACAACAAAGGCCTCTAAGACTTATAGTGTTTCCAGGATGGCTGCAATGAAAGGGAAGCATGTGGGGCCAGCAAGTCTTCTTGGCATCTCTTAGGAAGGCACAATGGCTTCAGGCTCTGCTGTTATTTCTCAGATTACAGAACTGACCAGGCTCAGTAGCAGCTGGTATTAGTTCATTGGCTGCAGTGTGTTTGAAACTTTCATAATTCCTCTAAGGATAATAGCTCATGTGCCTTAGGAAAACCTCCTGAAGTAGTTCACATCATCTCAATTTTACAGATAAGGAAATAGAGGAGGGAGAGGGAGGGCTAATATAACTTACACCAGTCTGTCCAGAGCTCAATTTGAACCTATCTGCTCAAGTCCACTACTGATGACCCTTCTAACCATTATAGTCCTCTTCACATCCATTTTTATTCTTTCAAACAATGTTTGTTGAGTTCTGACTTCTATAAAACACTGTGCTTGGGGGACTAAGTACTTGGTGATTCATCAAGTAAGAATTCTATCCATAAGGGACATCCAGTCTAGTCTGGAAGATAAGATGTATCCATAACAAGTAAAATCTAGGTTAGAAAAGCAGAGGTGCCTTAAAGGACCATTAAGTTCTATAGTTGCTCAGAATTGGGAAGAATGTTTCCCACCTACCTTTTTCCAAGAAGTACCTAACCCATTAGACTTCCATGTATGTTGTAATCACATGTCTGAATGTTGACTATTGTGTTGCATAAATGCTTAGCAAAAACCTCATCCTCCTAGGTTTTTAGGAATTACAGGAGATAGCCTCCACCTTACCTGAAATGTCTTCCTCTGGAGCCATTTTCAAGTTTGGTATTTCACCTACAATCTCAAGGCCACTCAGTCTCAACAATCCTCTACCATTGGCCAAAGGAAAGTTTACACAGAGGCCAAAAATACTGGAAATACTGAAAGGAAGTAACAGGAAAAAAAATGATAGGTGGATATTTTATTGATAGAATGAACTGCTAACTTTTCAGATTTGGGATCCCCAGAGGCAGACCCCAGGATAAGGACTTTTGTGCAAGTGGCCCGGGATAATGTAATATTAGAGGGAGGGAGCAGGCCAGGGAGGGAGAGGAAGGCAAGGAAGTCCCAGTCTCAGCCTGAGTCTTCAGGGCATTTCTGGAGGGCAGGCATCTCAAGAGTTCGTTGAGACTTGAGACAATGTTGCTTTCATGCTCCTGCCTGCATCAGGCATTGGCTAAGGGCCAGGGGCAGGTGAGGTGGTAGAAGGTAAACTCCCAGGCAGCCCAGGTGGTCCATGGACTGTCCTTGAAAGAGAAGTGAGCATGGAGAAGTAGAAGCTCACGGAAGCTCAGAGAGGGATGGGGCCTGGGCAGAACAACAGTGCCTCTGTGAATGAGAGTCTGCAAGGCATCTGTAAATCAAGTTCAGGAATTCTGTCAGCCATTCCTAGGGAACCTAGGAGTCCCTCCTCAGTTTACAGGTGAGGAAGCTGAGGCACAGACTGACTGATGTATTTGCCCAGAGTTATGTAAATTAATTTGTGACAGAATTACAATTATAGGTTCTTAAACTCAAGTCCAGGACTCTTTCAGCTGCATCTCACCATCTCACTTCCTTGCAAGAACCACAGTGCTGAGAGCTCAGAGAAGCATGTGCCAACACAGCAGGCCATATTTTTCACTGCAGGTACATCACTCTCTGCCAGAGTCTGCCTTCTTTCAAGCCCAGCATCCATCCTTGTGGGCCCATTGGCCCAGAGACAGCCCAGTAGAAAACAGACCCACCCCTTGACAGAGGATCTGACAGTCATCTGGAAGACTTATCTGGGTAGTTAAAGAAACCTTGGCGCCTGAAGAAGGCACTCAGAAGATGACAGGTCTGAATAGCCTGACAAATTTTTATTGCCCCCAAATCTCCAGTCCCGTAAGTCATGACATAAATCTTAGCCCACATCAAATAAATGATTGTCTGTTAAGAACAGAACGAAAGGGTGGATGAAGCTAAGAATGCACAAGCAAAGAGTGCCTCTTCTTTCCCTCAGCTCCATAACAGGGATTTTCCATCCAGGACTTTGCCTAACCCTTCCCAACACCAAATCACTTCTGCCAAACCCCCTGATAGATGGCTGGGCCAAAGAGCAGAGAGTTATCAGGGGTTAAGCCTGCTTTTGAAGACTTGTGAGGACACCCAGGCAGGAGGAAAGAAACTCTGAAAGATGAGAAAGGCTGTCATGGTTGCCGGTTGGGCAAATGAAGTGACGAGCCATTCCTTAGAGCACTAAAGATTTATCAGCGAAAGGAAAAAAACATCAATTGGCCAGATAATCTTAAAAGAAGGAAAGAGAAAAATATAAGGCAAGTGACTAAAGGGATGGGAAAGGAAATATTTAGACGCCTTCTTTGGTCTGCCATGGCACACTCTGTGCTTCCTTCATCCTTGCACTTAACAGACTGAATGATAATTGTCCCTTTGCTTATCTGTTTCTCTGGCCACAAATGCTATGGTCCTGGTGACAAGGACTCTGTCTTTTGCATTCACCCTTGATGTATGCCAGGCCTCGTACAATGTCTAGGACATAGCAGATGCTCATAATATATTTGTTGAATGACTGAGAAAATAAATGAATGAACTGGCATTTATTTAAACAGCCAGTGTTGACCAAGGCACAATGCTAGACACTTCACCTCCTTGAGTCATATCAGTCTCCAACAAGGAGACAGATATTATCAAGGTCATTTTGCAAATAAGAAAATTGAAATTCAGAGAGGTTAAACAGATTTCTTGGGGCCAGACAGCTCATAAATAGGAGAGCTGGGACTCAGAGTAAGGTCTATCAGACCCTAAAGCCTATGGGTTTTGTTGGATTTACTATTTATGTACAGACAGTCCTTTATGATGTGAGGTCTGACTGCCCAATCTGAGAATGAGCTATTATCCACCCTCCCTCTGTTGCCCACCATTTTGTCATTCCACCGTTTGCCTCCACTTCCTCCATTTGGTACACTGGAGAAAAAAAAAGATGAAATCCAAGCCAACCCATTAGTTATACCTTGTCAAGATCTTCTCTCTGGGTGTTTCTCTTGGGGACCAAAGCCACGTTTTGCCCCTCTCTGGCCACCCTGTCTTCAGGCACTTATAGGTATGATTTGGGTTGTAGCGGTCATGTCACCCTAGTTGGCTCACAGCAGAGGGTGACAGAATAAGGGCATCGGGGACTCAGGGGGCTGTGACACATACATGGAAGATGCACAGGAACCATGTTTGAATGCCCTCCTCCCCAAACAGAGTCAATCCATCAGTTGTACACAAAATAGGCTGGTTCTCAAAGGACAAACGGGATGTAAAGGGGGAGAAGAAGAGGGGATGGTATAAACGTAGATTCTTGAAAAACTGGAGCACAGTGGAGTCAGCCGGTCTGTCTCTTACTCCCTGTCCTCTCTGGGCAGCCAGATAGCATCAGCACGGAAGAGTGTTTTTTTTTCACTCTGCCCTGCCTTCCTCCTGTGGTCTTGGGTGACCTTTCCCAGCCTGAGACTTCCCGAAAGGAGTGCTGAGGTTAGCCCAATTCTCCAGCCCAAAGCCCTCGGGAACCCTATGCTAGGCTTTGATGTACCTGTTTCCTCATAGGAACTAGTGAGGCGCTGGGATGGGGGGCTCCTGTGAAGATCAAGAAGTGCTGCATTAAGCTTATTATTAGCACCACACCTGAACACATGGCCCCCTGATGGGCCATCCATCTCACTGGGCTGAAGGGATGGAGCATGATTAATGTAGCTGGTTAGCACGCTGCCCGTCCTCTGCCCATCTCCTCCTCTGGATGCAGTTGGAAGAATTCATTAGGAAAGGGGCAGCGGGGGGGCCAGAGGAGGGCTATAGCAACCTAATTCCCCTCCCCTCCTACCTCCTTCCAGTTTGGCTTCCTTAACCAAGATGGTCAAAGTTGATCAGGGTCCAATATGTCCTGTGGTGGGCGCAAGAGATAATCAGCCCTTTTGGACCACTCCCAAACCCCTTAGCAAGGTTAAAAGCTTTTCAGTGGACCTTTAATCTACTCACCTGAAGATAAACTAAGGCAGGGTCATGATCTCACAGCTTGTAAGTTTGAGCCCTGCATCAGGCTCTGTGCTGACAGCTCGGAGCCTGGAGCCCACTTCAGATTCTGTGTCTTCGTTTCTCTCTCTGCCCCTCCCCTGCTCACACTCTGTGTGTCTCACTCTCTCTCTCTCAAAATAAGTAGACATTAAAAAAATACAAAATAAAAAAGAACAGAAAAGAAAAGAAGGCAAATAAAAGAGGTCTCGGTCGTCTATGCTGGTGTCTCTGGCTGTCCCTGAGAGTGTTTGCAGTCCAGCCACGTGGGCATTGGCGTAGGTGACTTCAGTGCAGTATGGTGAGGGCAGGGCGCAGAGGTGTTGGGAAGAGGAAGGGTTTACCCCCACCCATCTGGGCCTCCTGGAAGGAGTAAACAGGTGCTGGGCAGCCTTGACGGTGCCCCACACCTCGCCGCTCGCATGTGCTAAGTCAAGAGAGATCCACACAGACTGCCAAGCTGTTCCCACCCCTTGATTAACACTGGGACATGGGCTCGGTGAACAGGAGCTGCTACTAAACTGTTAGAATCACTCTCCGTTGTCATCCTGTCATTTTTTATGTGCATTCTTTGAAGCGTCATTTTAGAATTCTGGAAAATTCTGCCCCTACTGGTGCCAATATATTAAGTGACTGCCAAGAAGTGGGAGACATTAGCAACCATCTCCCCACAAAAAAAAAAAATTCTTTATTAATGATTAGGCCATCCTTCCGAGTTTTTATAAATTCCTACTGATCCCTTCCTATTTCCTTTGGGAACGGGACTGTCTGGGCTTGAAGCAAACTCACTTTATTGATTTCTCAGTTTGGATAACTTGACACCAAACACCATGGTGAGGAACCCAGTTATCTTGGTGCTTTATGTACAGGAAGCAGGAAAGACTAGGGAAAAAAGGCCTCTGTCACTGGAGCAAGAAGATTTATACTTTAGTGCCAGGTCTACAGCATATAGCTGGTGGATCTTGGGTAAATCACTTTTGTTACCTACCGCACTAAAACAGACAAACAGCACACGTTTACTGACACCAACTTCTATTACCGCGCTATTTCTTGTCTTCTCGGAACTAGCGCACATAATTTTCACCATTACTTTACTTCATTGTTTGTGCATTTATTTACTCTTTCCTCCTTCCAGAAGGGGTTTGAGAAAGATTACAGAAGAAAAAGAAAAACAGAAAAAGAGACTAAATAAAAATATATGACATGGAAGATTAGTGCACTAAAATATGGACCATAAGGTCCTCTTATTAGAATAGGCTGTCTGTTAGTCTGAGAGCTTTCTAGAGGCCAGATGAAGTCATGGGACCTGGAAGGGAAAAGCATCCTAATGATTATTGGGGGGGGGGGGAAGCATTTCCCCCCCTGCTTCTGAGAACTAACAGAGATTTCTTTCTTGGGTCCTAATAAAAGACCACTCGGAGATGTAGCAGCTGATGTCCTCCACATCCTCACAACAGCAAGATGCCAGTCATTTCCTCACTGTTCCTTGTCATATTCTTCTTGCAGTGAGGACACAGGGCCAGCACGATACCCCAGAAGGGATCAGTGAATGATACCCTATAGGACAGATATTAAACCAAATGTGCTGCCAGTATATATCCTTCTGCCTTAGGCTTGACCTGATAAACTTGACGTTGTTGAGATGAGTCGTTCTCAAAGTAGCTCTGACCCTTACAGCATGAGTACCCCCCGGGGAACTTAAAGAAATGCAGACTTTTGAGCTCCACCCTTAATGGGGAAACTGAACCAGAAACTGGGGGCGGGGCCAGGGAATCTAGCTTTTACCAAACCCTGAGGAAGTGTGAGGACCAAGTGAAGTGGGGAGGGCTGAGTAGATTGCATGACCTCCCAACAAGGACAGAGATGCTACTTTCTGCCTCTGATCCTTTGATGGGAATTAGGCAGCAGGTAGTTTGAGGATATATTTTTTGGGCAAGAGCCCAGAGAACCAATAGTTATGTTATCAGTTAAAAGCAGATCCATAAACTTTCAAAACCCCTCAGAAGAAAATCTTGTTGACACCGTGGCAACCTCGCCATGTGTCCCCAGAGGTCCTCAGACCTCCCTGCTCTGTGCAGAAGGGTGCCGGGGCAGGCCAGAAGGGACGCCGAGTGTCTCCTCCCAAAACAGCTTTGCTAAGCCCTGTGTGCTTCTCCCTTGCTTCTCTCAAATGTTCTTACCTGTTTGGGATATTTATTTGCTCTTTCTTCCCCACTGCCCCTCCCAACCCTAAAATTCAGTCATTACTCCATTATATAGGAACAGGGTAAGAAAGAG
The DNA here is from genome assembly GCF_006229205.1 of Suricata suricatta. Classification (NCBI taxonomy): domain Eukaryota; kingdom Metazoa; phylum Chordata; class Mammalia; order Carnivora; family Herpestidae; genus Suricata; species Suricata suricatta. The sequence continues at coordinate 125,526,593 of NC_043702.1, read as the reverse complement.
CTCTAAAGCTGAAAGGGACTATAGAGGTAACTTAATAACAACGTCTTCATCTTACAGCTCGCAAGCAAGTAGATGGCAGGAACAATTCCCTTGTGTATTGTTTTACGTGGCACACAACACGTTCTTGGTGGCTCTTAGCTGAATCTGCTCATTGACTGTATGGTGGCATTTCATAATCACATGCCTGATAGCACTTTATCCCCACGAACACTCGCTAAGTATCATTATCCTCATTCACAGACCAAGAAGCTCAGGTTTGAGCAGTTGGATGTGTGCTGAGGTTTCACAGATTTTAATATTACAGATCCAGACTGGAATCTAAGCCCCTCAACTTGGCACTCTGCCATGTGGCATCTCCCCATAGTGCCTAAAACCAACCATGTTGGTCACACACTCCCCCACCTCCAGAGACATAAGCATGTAACTGACCAAATGTAAACAGTGGTCAGCTCTGATCAACCCCAAGACAAAAATGCAAGGGCCTCAACATCTTTGGCGACTCAAGATGGGTCATGTGGCCTTGCCAAAACTTGTCTACAGAGTGATTAGGGGCAGGGGCGGGGGTGGGGTTTTACCAGACTCCTCTGAGAGGTGTAGCTACTGAACTATCAAAGTCAGCTCAACACATACTGAAGATAAAGGAGATAAAGGCATTTCTACATTTTTATGTTTCAGATCTGCAGACATATTTCTGCACACATACAAATATGGATAAATACACAGAGACTGTGTGTCATTTCCAATACAGGAAAAGTGATTTGATCTGATGAACAAAATTAATCTAAACAAGCCCTGCATAAGGTAGCAGAAAGAGGACAACCAAGTGTCAGATAAAGAAAATGCAAGAAATTGTTTCAATCAAGATCCCAGCAGAGACTCAGAAGTTCCTTTGTTGCATAAGTGAGTGAAATGTCTTGCCCTGCCCTGTTATCCACCGCCCCTCCCCCAACCTTTTTGGGTCCAGGTTAGAATTTTCTGTGACCTTCTCAAAGGTCATAAGGCTGCTGGTAGCACACTAGGTGTCTTTGTAAAAATTAAGACACTCTTTTCTCCAGGCGAACTCAGCCCCAGCTGGATGCGTGCTTTCGCTCTTGTGCGCAATGCAACCAACTCAACCCTACATGGCAGCTCTCTTTTTATGTGCCAGTCCTGTGTGTACTACTGCTGCGGCATCACCCAGTCCAGTAAGGGCAGCATCTAGGAGTGTGGTTCACATATGGGCGTAAATAGAAGCCTTTCCACTGGGCCAAATCGACTTTAACTCAGATAGATATTGGTATCCAAGAATGACAGAAGACGGTGCTTACAGAACTTCCCCCACACAAGGGAAGATCATTTTTTCCAACCTTCTTATTTTAGAAAACATCTTCATTAGGCAAGTCCAGATTGCTACCGATAATACTACGATTCTGCTAGTCATGGCTAACATATTTCTAATGCTTACTATACGCCAAGCATTATTCTCAGTACCACATGTAGTAACTCATATAATTGTCACAACGTCTCTAGAAGGTAGTTAGTATCCTTAACATTGTACACACATGGTTCTCTGAAACACAAAAAAGGTGCCTGCTCAAGGTCACGGCATAGAAGTGGTAAAGCTGGGGTTACAACCTGCGTCCAGCTCCAAAGTCTTCACTATTGGGCACACTATGGTCTCTATGTAAAGCGCTCAAACATAAAGTTTGCCAGGACAGGTAGGTATGCTGTCAAGTGAAAGTCCTAAGGAGGGACTCAGTATCATCTTGCCCAGCCCTCCGCCCTCTTGTAGAACAGACCCAGTGCCTGAGCCTGGGTCAACCTATCTAAGCTAAGGCGTTTGCTTCTTTCTGAATGGTACCATCCTCTTACCACAATCCAAACCACCCTTGCTATCTGGGAAGTGTGTCTTCTGGTCACAGAAAACAGTTGTGAGCCTGCACCTGGTGGCAGGAAACCCACCCACAGGGATTTAGAAAAAGTCTGGGCTGTTCCCAGACCCCATCCCCGCCTTGGGTCGCACCCTGGAGCAGGAGGAGGAGGGGGCGTGCCCACTACTGCTGACACACGACAGGTGCACCGCCACATGCACTCTGGCTGTGACCCCATTAATCCCTAGTGCTCCGTTCAGCCACACGCGGGAACTACAGACCCCCAAGTCCTCACATCTTCCAGTAAAGCTCTAATGGCCTGCTTCTGTTGCCATGACAACTCCAACAGCTCCTCAGAGTCCTCTAAGTACCTGAAGTGAAAGCAAAGGGTCCATGTTTGCCTCGGGGGTCACGGTGCAGTTGTCCCTGTGGCGTTGTCGTGAAGTCTCCAACAGGCAAGGCTCGGGGCTCTAGAAAGGGAGGAGCCTCTGAACCAGCCCCCATTGAGGCCTACGCTGGCTCCTCCTCCCTCCTGCTCCGAGACCCCCAGACCAGCCTCATATCTCTTCGGGGGCTGCAGCCGGCCCTCCAGGATTGCCTGTGGGTAAATGAAAGGCCCCCTGAGAGGGGAAGTTGGAGGCCACTATCCATTTACTGGACAAGTGACCTTGGGGAAGCCCTTTAGCTCCTGTAGAGCATGGAGACATGGAAGACCTCAGAGTGCCTCAGGTTTCAGGGCATATCTCCTCTGACAAGGCTTCCAGTGCTGCGTGTCTGCCCACCTGCAGCTTATAGTTCCTTAGAACATTCTAGAAAATGCAAAGATTTGAGGATCTTGAGATTTGTCACAGAGTGACAAAGTGATTCACGTGCCACTCAGTGGTTGGTCGCCTGGATTAATGGGTCTTATTCAGAACTTGGCTGTTTTGAGTGTCTTCTCTTAGGGTGAATATACTGCACAACACTTTAGTTAAATCTCTGGACTAATGTCCTGTGGGACCCATATTCTGTCCTTGCGTGACAGGCTTAGAAACTAAATGCAGAGTCCATACTTAAAAAAATAATGTATCTCATGTAATTCATGTTGGCCTATGGTTTTAGACTCTCACGATCTTTTAAAATTTCAGTTCTAACAGTCCCATGCCCTGTTTCATATCTGCCTACCATCTATATGGTAACTGTACATTTAATAGGCATATATTCTCTACTCGTGCCCAAGGCCTTGAAGGCATAAAAAGCATGCTGATTAAAAACCATAACTGTATTTCATTAACATGAATTCATGCAGTGCTTAATATAACCTTTATTTGTGTCCCATGAAAAATAGCAACATTAATTCCAGTGAGTTGATTTATTTTTATTTTTTCAATGATGTAACTAATGAAGTGATCTTGACTAAGTCACGTAACCTTGTTTGGCTTTTAGTTTTGATGTATGCATGATAAATAATAGTTTAATTGAACTGAGGTAAGGAATTGAGCTAAATGAGGTCTACAGTGAAATCGCCAGTAAGAAGACACCTTGCATTTGCATAGTGTTACTTCCTGAGAGATGTTCATACATTTGGCCTCGGGAAACTGTTACTTTTGTTCCTAACTACACGTCTCGTTCACCCAAAGCAAGGATGTTGTAAACGGCCTTATGTACACTGTGCCCTTGTGTGATAGGCCTGTGAGAATTATCTGGTGATAATAAATGTGAAATCCAGAAGAGATAACCACAAATTATCTGTTTTCATGAGAACCTCTTGAAAAGTTGGGTGTAAAGACCCTAGCCAGCCCAACACTCTGCTCAATTTTTATTGACCCTTATATCTATTCTCTAGGGAAGACAGAACAGAAAAGAGAATTCTGAGCCTTGAGTAATAATGTTACTACAGAAGTCGGTAGTTTCCATTCTTATTAAATTTCATCATCTCCCCCACGCTCCTCCTCACCCACCCTCCACTGCCATCTACTTCCTTTGGGGTCAGGCCAGTTGCTCTGGAGGTCAGTGTATCTCAACTAATCTACATGATTGGTCCAGTTAATTACCCATTTCCCCATAAATACACTCCCGATACACCCCTCAGCAAGATTTTTACCTCGGAATCCCCATCTGCCCCCACTGAAAACATCACCAAGTATAGATATTCCACAGCCGCATTTGAAAATGAGCTCCAGTGTCTCAAAAGTAAAGGAAAACCTCTGAAAATTCAACCCTTGGATATAATTGAAACGTTAGCACGGCCAAGTGCAGCTGGGCGTCTTGGGACTAAAGTAGCATTCACGCATTCAGTGATATTCACTGAATGCCTCCTCTGTCTGAGGTGCCCCCAGACAGCTTCCAGATGGGCGGACCCAGACATGGTTTCCCTTTGCGTGAGCCTCTGGGAGCCCTGCAGGGACACGTGGGGGAACAAAGTCACTGCTGACACCCCCTAGGAAACACTGTTCTTCACACGAAGCTCCATCCGGTGTTCCGTAGACCAGAGCTCCATTTCCAGCCTGGTGGACCTGGCCCAGGATTAGGGGAAACCCCGTTTCCTCCTTGGCCCGCCCAAGGGAACCTTGTACCTCGGGATAATCTCTCTTGTCATTACCTGCCTCACACAGAGGTTGAGAGGATTTAATGAGATAATGTTTGTAAAGCTTTTTGAGCCCCTCAGAAGAATGAATGGAGCAATGCAAATGCAAAGCATCATTATTAAAGTGATCACAGAGGCATTCACACTAGTCACTGGCAAGGGGGAGAAACCCTGATTCCATTATAATCTCCCATTTCTGAGAGCTGATAACTTTCTGAAATGTGCTTCCTTCTTCCAGCTGAAATTCTCCACCTTTGTAATCCGCTCAGAGGTAAAATGTTTGGGGAAAATTTTAGAAATTCCTCTTTAGTCTCCTTTGAGAAGGAAGAACATTAAATAAGCACACTTTGCTTACAAAAGAGCTGTTTTGACCAAAATCATTCAAAACGGCTGAGCTTTATGACTTCAGATTTAGCTGGTCTTTAGTCCCCACTGAGATAAATGGAGCAGTGTTAAATCTGAAAGGGGAAAATTGGTTTGGCGAGGTTCTAATGCTTGATGCTGCCATTCAAGGGTTGCTGAACAGAGGCCGCTTTTTCCATATAACGAAATCGTTTCTTTCTAGAGAAATTATTCCAACAGCTTTTCCCACACTGGAAAATGAAGTTTGTTATTTTGACAATAATTCATCCTTCCAATTTAGAAAGATCACTGATTTTCAGAAGACTTTTAGAGTCCTTTTTCTCATGAAGAATCCATCCCTGAGGAGCAGAAAAGACACTGCAGAACTCACTGTAGGTGTACACTGTATATATTTCCAACTGAAATGATTCTGGGGGCCAGGCAGGCAATATAATGGAGGGATGAAGCCAGGCATCATGACAGCAAAGTGTGGCCTCTGAAGGGGAGCACAATCTTTTCCCCTGTACTCTTTAGTTCTGGACTGGGTCCCCGCAAACTAAACTGGCAAAAGACAGATTACAAGAGAAAAACTAACACAAGTCTATTTTTTATTCATTTATTTATTTTAAAAGTAGGCTCCATGTCCAATGTGGGGCTTGAACTCACAACCCTGAGACTGTCTACTGACTGAGCCAGCGGGTGCCCCTATAAAAGTTTATTAGCACACGCATGGCACATGTACCGGGAGGAATAGGTGATGAATAACTCACAGGGGTAGTTGGAACTGGGGGCTTCTAGAGCATCTTAAAGAAGAAGGATAATTTGGTAGAGAAGCAACAAGACAAAAGAAAAGGAGGTTAGGATTTTAGGGGTAGCGCTCTGTGGAGAGGGAAATATACGGGGAAGCTAATGGAAGTTAAGGGTTAGTTAGTCAAGTGTTTGTGCATTCTTTCCTGGCACTCTCTAGGCTCTGCTAGTAAGGTGGTTCTGCCTTCCCTGCTGTGGGGAGCATGCCCGAGGGGCCCACCTTCATGGGAAATTATGTTCCCTTTCAGGCAGGTAGGGCGAGTGCAGAGAGCTCATCCTGTATTTGCTTTCTCTTAGCGGCGTTCAGTTTAAAATAATCCTTGTGTCAGAGTGGCGTATTTCAACATGGCATATTCTGAATCTCTTCAGCTCCATGTTGGGGACAGGTAGGACATGGAGGATGTTATGGGGGACCAGGGATCCTGTCTGAAGGACCTGCCACTCCCCAGCTCCAGCTACCTTTTGCAGCACAGACACACAGTTCCAGATTTCCACCAATTTTGCAAGGGAAATCCAAAAGCAACAATTCCATAAACCATCTACCAATTTAAAATGTTATTAAAATGTCTGGGGCACCTGGGTGGCTCAGTTGGTTGAATGTCCGACTTCAGCTCAGGTCATGATCTCACAGTTCATGGGTTCGAACCCCATGTCAGACTCTGTGCTGACAGCTAGCTCAGAGCCTGGAGCCTGTCTTCGGATTCTGTGTCTCCCTCTCTCTCTCTGACGCTCCTCTGCTCACAGTCTCCCCCTCTCTCTCTCAAAAGTAAATAAAACATGTAAAAAACATTTTTAATAAAAAATTAATTTAAAAAAATAAAATAAAATGTTATTGACAAATTCATTTTTTTCTTTTTAACACTGTATATAGCCAAACCAAGTATCTGACTCTTGGGGTATTATTTTCAACCTTCAATTTAAACTCAGGTGAATTTCCCAACCACAGTGGTGGGAAAAAGTGTGTTTTTCTGTATGAGATTCATAGATTCTTATGATAGCAAGAGAATCACAGAATCCTGACAATTTCCCCGTCTCCATCTTGGAATTCCCTTTCCTTTTCCATGGGCTGTTTAATTTCTTTCTCTGTACCTCAGTCCCCTCATTTACAAAATCAGTAATAAGAGCACCTGGCTTGTGAGATGTTGTGAGTTATAAGTGAGAGAATATATAGAAAAGCTAGGATCCTGCCATATTGTGAGCACTCAGTAAACTCTATCCTATATTATTGTCTCTTATTTATTTATTTATTTATGAAAGAGAGAAAAAGCACAAGTGGGGGAGGAGTAGAGAGAGAGAAAGAGAGAGAGGGAGACACAGAACCTGAAGCAGCTCCAAGGTCTGAGCCATCAACACAGACCCTAATGCAGGGCTTGAACCTATGAACCATGAGATCATGACCTGAGCTAAAGTCAGATGCTTAGCCAACTGAACCTAGGCACCCCTACTGTTTCATTTTTAGATGAGCGGGACCAGGCCCTGGGAATCAAGTTCACTGTCCCTCTTATCTATAACAACACTCTCTCCACTGCTTAATTCACCTCAGTCCAATCCAACCCCATAATTTTGTGGGCTTACTACAAACTTAAGACCAGGAGGACAGAACAGACTTTTGACGGTCAGCACTCCTGGCCACTGGGAGAGGGGACACAGGTGCAAAGCCAGCTGGAAAACATCGGCCTTCCAACATGCAGCCTCCGATGCTAGACTCTTAGAGTAGGGGAGGCATGGGTAGGAGAGAGTCCTCCCAGAAGGAGCTTCATCTGGTTTCCAGTTTAGAGACAATCTTGGGCTCCTTTGCTGTTGGCTTTCGAGACTTATTGATAAAGTGAAGGGAGTGGCCTGGACAACTTCTAAGCCTCATTTAGCCTTCATGTGTTTTAAGCAGTGAATAAAACAAAATCCCTGCCTTCGGGTACCTGACAGTTTTGCTTTAATTTTCTGAGTCTGGCTTCTCTTTGCATCTTCTTCCATGGGACGCACTTCCTACCAGGGCTAAGGCAATTCAAACACCTACTGTCAGTAATAATTGTGATCTTCAAAGAGTTTGTATCTTACTTGGAAGAATACTATTATATACCTGAAACAGATAGTAATACAAGAACAGGAGATTACAAAGAAATGCTTTAGAGGTAGAAAAGGAAGCATAATGTAGAACAATGGTAGTAGGGGAAAGGTTGAATAATGGGCCAATTTCTGAAGGTCAGGACGGACGAGAGGTGGGGAGGGCATTCAGGCAGATGAGAGCAAGAGCAAAAGCCAGGAGGTGGGAGAGCATTTTAAATGTCTGGGAAGACTTTGGTTTTTCTCTACACTGACTGATATACAAATGTAGAGGAGTGAGGGAAAGAAAAGGTCAAAGAGGCATAATTTCTATAGGACCCCAGGATAACATTTCCAATCCCCACCAGGAAGACTAGAAAATTACAGGATACAATTTGTACACTCAGCCTTTCCCTGTTTCTTTAGTAAGTGTGCAGTGGGTTCAAGGAACTTGGGGGAAGATTAAAAAAAATCATGTCAAGAAATAGGAATGGGGTGCCTGGGTGGCTCAGTCGGTTAAGCGTCTGACTTCGGCTCGGGTCATGAGCCACATCGGGCTCTGTGCTGATGGCTCAGAGCCTGTGACCTGCTTCAGATTCTGTGTCTCCCTCTCTCTCTGCTCCACCCCTCTTTGTGCTCTGTCTCTCTCAGTCTCTCAAAAATGAATAAACTTAAAAAAATTTTTTTATACTAAATAAATAAATCTCAAAAAAAAAGAAAGGAAAAAACCAGAAATCTCCTAGAAGATGCTAAAGTAACAGGGAGGTATAGGAGAAAACAGAAGCCCCTCTTCTGCTGGGCGCTCCCAAGATCACCGTGTAGCTCTAGGGGTGAGCTGTTGCCACGGAAATTAAGTCTAATAAAAGAAATTCAGCACCCGAGTTCTGGAGTCATGGAAGTGAAATATTCTTCCCCCCACTTCATCTGTTTGGGAGGACACTCGGCACTGCAGAGGGGAAGTCAGGGAACATTTCTCTCACAGAGAAAACAGATGATCCTATGCCCTACTTGCCATGCAGAAGACACCCACATATCTCCTCTGCACAGACAAAGGAACAGAGGAAAAAGGCCAATGGGGACCCCAGGCTTGCTAGGGAGAGCATCTGTGAGGGACAGCCTCCTTTAAAAAGCAATTTTATATTGGGGCACCTGGGTGGCTCAGCTGGTTAAGCATCCAACTTCATTTCAGGTCATGATCTCTTGGTTCGTGGGATCAAGCTCCGCCTTGGGCTCTGTGCTGACAGCTCAAAGCCTGGAGCCTGCTTCAGATTCTGTGTGTGTGTCTCTCTCTCTGCCCCTCCCCCACTCATGCTCTGTCTCTCAAAATAAATACATGTTAAAGATATTTTAAATGCAATTTTATTAATTTCTGTTCATACAGTAAAGGGAAGCTCACTGATAAGGGGACTGACAGCCAATCAAGCTATGCCAGTGTAACTCCTGAAACTTGGGCTCCCAGAGGTGCTGAGTTTCCCTCATTAGACTCTATTTTTACAGGAGCTATTTTGTCCATAACACCACTTGGTCAATGTCAGAAGGGCCTACCATAGAGGAGTCTCTATCTTCCCGCTGTATTTCGAGGATCAAACTCTTGGCGTGGGGTCAGGTTGGTGTGTCTGCATGCTCTCTGACTTGTCTACATCTCCATTTACTGCCTCAATATGGAGCTCGGTTTACAAGGACAGCATGAACAGTGTAAAGTGTCAGGTTGGAAGGTGGGGAGCTGACTTGAGCTTGGCCATGACTGTTAGCAGCACCCTCTACCCAGCTGTCACAAGTATAGACACTGAGTAAAAACAAAACACTTTCTTTGCCAATACTTTAAGCTATGGATAAGTCCCCATACCCGCTGTTGCAATCACACTGCTACCTTTAATTCCTTCCCATAGATAAATCTTGCCACTCTTGATACTCCTTGGAAGAGATTCAATGGGTGATGTCAAGGGGGAAGCCCAGTCGGAAAGATACAGTGAATAGGTGCTTCCTTTCTGCTGTGGCCACGGACAGCATGGACATGTCTTCCTGCACATACGTGGGTAGATACACACTAAACAGCAGCCAGAGCTCCCAGAGGAAGAAATATTCTCCCTGGAGAACTGTTTGTTTGGCCATCTCGAGGAACAGGCAGGAAGGGAGGAAAAGGTGGGGCTGTAAAAATCACACCCTGCCTGAAACTAACAGGATCTCTCCCTTCCCCCAGCCTCGCCCACAATCTGAAAGACTAAGTACAGAGAAAAAGGGTGGCTGAGCCCTCATCAGGCTCCAGCCCTGAGCTGGGACTTTGAAGGAGTTACTTAACCTCAGTGAACTTCAATCGCCTCATCTCTAACACCCGTGAGGCTCTACATTGAATGACGGTTAATAGCAAAGGGAAACTGTGATGTAAAGGGCAACGCTAATCAACCCTTGGAAAAGTTCTGCCCAGATGAGCGATGGGGAGAGAGGGAGCTCAAAGACCCCCTCACACGGCCCCAGCCAGGAAAGTGAGAGAGCCATCAGCTCCTCCAACCAGGGTCCCCCCAGATTCCCCCTGGGGCACAGTTACCTACGAGGAATGTCATCCAACAGGTGTCATTAATAATCACACTGACTACATATGCACACTGGCACTGGCCCAGACAGCCTGAGCTGTTTCCTTAGCTATCTGTCGTTGCAAACCAGGGAAGGGAGAACTGGCTGCTCTGCGTCAGGGAGGTGCGCCGAGCCGTGGAGGATAGTCCCGCTGTAGCAGGTGTTTGGAACTCAAGTGGGCCAAGAGCATCTCTGCCAAGTGAGGCCACATCTGGGGTGTACGGATGCCTCGACCATACCCAGTGAGAGGCACCTTCAGAGGGATCAGAGGCTCCACCTTGCTCCAGCCTGGTTCCGGGTCTCATCATCCCCATGGAAGCTAGGACAGCCCCCACGCAGGCACACTCTCTCTCACTCTCTTGCTCATCTTCTCTTTCCCAGGAGACAGAGGTCTTGTACTTTGAGGACTTTTCTCTTTCAACCAAATCTCAGGAATCATGACGGATGATGTCCCAGGCACACAGGGGAAGTGTTAGTACAAAGTCTGCCTTCATGTTGTAGGTGGCTGAGGCCAGGAATGGGGAGACTGGAGCCGGGGGATGCATGGCAGAAGGACTAGGGAATGTGAGGTCACTCTATACAGTATTCTCACTGTCCCCATGGTCTGTGCTCAGGAGCTGTCACACAGGCTTCAGAGGAGGGAGCTCTCTAAGAGCATAAAGGCAGTGGTTGGTATGTCCCTGAGCAGGTGACACTTCCTCACACCTTGCCCATGGTGGGACCTGGGGTGCTGGAGAAGGCAGGCAGCAAGGGCATTCCAAAACAGAGTGAAGGCCAGGAGGTTGGCCCCAGCTCCAGGGACTTGCACGGTCTGCGAGAAGAAAAGGAAGGTGCACTGTCCTCCTCTTCTACTCAGTATCTTCCTTGTTTACTCACTTTTCCCTTTTGTATTCTTTGGTGAATTGAGAAAAAAATAGAATTAACAAAAGTATTTCCCTTCATTGTTCCCTTTTTGCCAGACTGCCTTATTTTCTGGTTTTGTTGAATGTTAAAAAAAAAAAAAAAAGGAAAGGCTTCTTCTGTAGTCTTTTCTTAGCAGATTGCATTTACTCTTGGCCTTGGAGAACATGAAGGGATTTTATGCCACCTGAGTATGGCAGAAGGTGGGGCACAATGTGTGTTTCCCTGGTCTTTTCCAGGCTGGGCAAGTTCAGGGTCAGGATCCTGGTTATGCATTCTGGTTTGTTTCTAAGGGATTTATATGGGTCTGGACTTCAGGTTTTAATTCTGAAAAAGAGAAAGGTTTAGACTATATGAACTTCAATATCATTCCCAGAATTAAGGTCAATGATTCCATTGCATCATTCATTCATTCATGCATTCATTTATCTTTCAATGTATATCTTCTGAGTCTCCACTGCCTGCCTAGCTTTGGAAGCACAAGTATGACCAAGTCATAGTTCTTTCACACAGCTACAGCTGCCGAAAGGAAAGCTACTCCGGGAAGCAAAGCAAAGAAGCAGCAGCCATGGCTTGTCAGGAAACCAGCAGTGCCGGAGTCCGGGCTCCAGCAGGCCAAGGCTCCCTGAGAGGATGGACAGTGTCAGCAAAAGAGAGAGTGAGAGAGCCTCGGCTTTCTTTCTGGTCACCAGGCAGGCATCCCTGCCCTTCTGGTAGGCATCTCTTTATTTATAGATGCAGTGTTAGCATGACATCAAAACAGTGGAATTTTTACTACAAATAATTCTCAGTGATAAGAATGCTTTAAAATGTGTACAGAAACAGGTTTTACAGAGGCACTTTTGCAGAATTACTCTAATTTTAGTGAGGTAGTTAATTTTTACAAATAGGATAACAAGATATTCTCAGTGAAAAGCAGATAACATACACATTTGTTTAAGCCAGTAGTAAATCTTATAACTAAGAAGATGGCAGGGTAGCAAATACATTTGTTTATATCAATAAGGCTAAGATTCAGGCATAGGCTAGGCTAGGAGTCATTCTGTCTGGCTCACAAAAGGAAGAATGTATTTGCGCTGGTTAGGAAGTTGCTTGTGTCAACCTTGTTATTTGCTGTTGAAGGTGTAAGCACCATAGGGGCCCTAGATGTGCTGGCTTTTGTGTATGAGTTTAAGTCTTAACTATTTTTACCCATCCTCATAATAAATATCAATGCAAGGGAAGGTATTTTGTGGCACCAGTTAGCAAAGGTATGTGTAGTAACTTACGTCTGGCTCTTGTTTGTTCCTTATCTCTAAGTTAGGCTCTTTTTCTCTGGGCCAGAATTAATAGTAACTTTTGTGTGTTTTTTTAACCCCCTTTATTATCTATGTCTTGGGTTTGTGAGGTTCATTAGAAGAGTCTTTTGACAAACATCTGCAGTGCTTTGTTTAAATTCTTTGTAGAGGTGGGAATAAGCTTCTTCCCATGAGGTGTCCATGTGGGAAATATCAGTCTGATTTGGAATATTGTGAGCCTAATCAATAAAAGCAGTCCCAATATGAGCCAATAGTAGAAGAAGATACCAGTTTCACTTCATGGCAGGAGCTGTGCAAACATTTGCCATTTCCTTGCTGTGACTGTGATCCAGCAAGGCCAACATGGCTCCCAGCAACTTATCTTTTCCCTGACCAAGTGCAATCATGCCTCAGGGACAGGGCAGGGGGACAGGCCGCTCCTGTCACTAATCAGCAAGGCACTCTGAGGTTTTGTGCCCAAGTAGAAATGAAAGTTTCAAGAGGGTAGATTTTGGGAGCTATCTGGGGGCAAGAGACCGCGCAAACTTGCCGTGTCCTCACCAGGAATTTTCACTCTACCGGTAAGTTCAGACAGCTCCCAGCAAGCAGCCAGGGGTCAGTGCAATGCCATAGAATGAGCAGAGCATGATGATGAGGACTCTATGGGAAGGAGCTCTGAACCAGGATGTCAGGCCAAAGGCAGTATGACCCCAGCAGGATTCAAGGACAGGGTCCCCAGCTGCGGATATGGGACAGCTAGATGTGAATCTAAGCCACTAAGAAGGTAGCCACAGCAGCCTCAGACATGAGCGTCCAGTTGCCATTTCTGAGGCAGAGCATGGGGGAGGCACAGGGCATCAGGCAGTTGGAAGAGGCCCAGTGATTGAAACTAAAGCACAGAATGATAGTTTTGTGGGGAAGGATAGCTAGGTACCACCTGAGACTGTTGGATTAGAGCAGCTTCAAACCTGCTCTTAGCACCTGAGAGCAAGGCTCAGTCTACAAGGAGGATAGATGTCTCCATCTAGGATAGAGAAGGGCTGTGGAAACTAGGGCCAGGTAGAACCTAAGAAGAGAAGTGCGATGGTGAATGTGATAATAATATGGCAGCACCTGGGCTATCAATGATTGAGAACTTAGAATGGACTGAGTACTTGCTAATGATTTTATATGAATTATTTCTTAGAAATCTCACAAAAACTCTATACGAAAGATATGATGACCCCCACTTTGCAAGGCCCATGCTCAGCCTTCTGCAGGTGCAACAACTGATCTTGCCTTGAACTGGTGAGGATCACCTATGTAATGCTGCATAACAAAAATGACCTGAATTGCAGTAGTTTAAAAAAACCCAGAAGTTCATTTCTCATTCATGTTGAAGACAGGTCAGCAAGGGTCTCGGCTTACCTTTGTCACATAGATCCCCCGGGCTAAATCAAAATGGACTGTGTCCTCCATTGCTGTGGTTGGAGAGCGAGGGAAGGGAGTGTGGTAAATTTTACACCAGCTTTTACACCCCCTCTTCTACATCACTTCCCTTCATACTCATGGCCAAAGCAAGTCACTTAGTCACACCTGACTCCAAAGGGGGCTGAGAAGTCCAATTCTACCATGTGCCTACTTAAAGAATGGAGGTGTTTATCAACAGCCCTATTATTGTGCATACACTAAATGGGGAAACCAAGTTTAAACCCACGCTGACTCCAGGGCCAGTGTTCTATCCCCATGCTATTCTAGAAGAGAAAGCCTCTTGACCCCTTCATGCCCTACCCCTCACTGTCCTTACTGAGCCTGTTCCCCTCCCTTCCCAGGCCTTGGGCAAGGAGACAGACATGGGATGATTGATGGCTCCCAGCAATAGTCTGGAGAGATTATCTAACAGCATGTGCTAAAGGAGCCATGGCTGGGAGCCTGCTCATAATAGCAATTGAAGCGCTAGTTTCTGCAGGGCTCGGAGTGCCAGGGTCTCAAGGGCTTATTAATCCCACAGCAGTCCTGGGAGGGGTTCATTGCTGCTGTTATTTATACCTTTTGCTGCGCTCATCCAGCAAAGACAGTCAGCTGGGATTATGTTCCAGGGACACAGAGCCCTGGCTGCCTTCCAAGCGAGGGCTGCAGAGAGCCCTAGCTTCTAGGTCAGCTTCTAGTCTGCATTCACAAAGAAGTGTGAATGGAGGCTCTTCTGTCATAAAGATGCAAACATGCACACCCCATCAGAGAGGAAGATGTGAAGTCTTGGGATCTGGGGAACTTTCTTAGAGCTAACATTCAGGGCTACCTCCCCTTGATCTCCCCTCTCAGTCCACAGGAACTGAGTGCAGCTTCCTCGAAACCACTGTCCTTTTGGTGTCTGTCCCTGCACCCCTTGTTAGTTATTGGCTTTATTTTCTTTTTCTGTATGACATGCCCTGTCTGTTTCAATTAGAGTGAGTTTTTCAGAGCACAGATTACGACTAATGCTTTATGAAGACACACAGAGCATTGAACACATGCAAGGTATCCAGTCCGTGTTTGCAGCCCCGATTCCTGCTTGCCTCTCAGAGCCCACCTTCAGCCATTCTCCCTGAGCTATCACATCGCACTCCTGCCAGTTGTAACGAAGGGCTCATGTTGCCATTGCATCCATCCTTCTGTGAACACATGCTTCCTTTAGCCTGGAGTGCCCTTCTCCACCTCCTTGCCAACTCCACATCCCAGCAAAGTGGATCTGTCCCTCCTTAGGCCAACACTGTCCCTTGCACATGTTTCCTTTATAGAAATTGTTATGTTTCAATGAGCTGAGAACTGAGAACAGTTCCCATCTGAGAACTACTTGAGAACAGACTCTTATCTTCTTTAGATTTTGTATCTTGTCCTTTTACCAATGCCTGGATGGAACTAGTGGGGCGTGAATAAGGTGCTTGCCTGGGGTGCAAAACTTAAGGGGAGGTGGTGCCCAAACAGTCTGTAATGAAAATAAATAATAGTTAATGCAATATGTAAAAATGAGAATGAATGCAAAAGAATCTGAGAGGAACAAAACATTTACATTTTAAATAAAGATGGGATCAATCAGAGTGCCATGCCAAATCATACTGGTGCCTGAGGCAAAAGGAAAAATCGGACATGCTGATTTGTCTTTATTTGGGTGAGTATGCAAGTGAATAGTTGGAAAAACTTTGTGGATTGAACTGCCAGTTAGCCAAAGTTTTAGTATTTATGGTGAGAATTCCCCTTGTGTTCTTTTCAGCGTCTTTTTCATTCTATTTTCTGTCTGTGGTGCAAATAGAGCCCTTTCCCAAGTTGACAGAATAGAAGGACATGCAGAACAATGGCCCGACTCCAGTGAGTTGCATGCATTTTGCTCAGGTATTTGGAGCACCTTGCTGTGGGGCAGACTTGAGATCCATCCATGGTTTGGGAGCAAAGACAAAGCGCCACCTCCACACACCCCCAGATGGTCACTTTGCAAACAGAAGGCTTTGATCACTGGGGACACTGAGTAAGAAACTGGATGTTATAGCAAATCCATCTCCATCACCAGCAACATGGAATGTGTACCTTTAGGGGGGAAGGTTGACATTTTGGGTTGAAATGAGTTTCTAGGGTCTTTTAAATGTCATTGTTGTCATAGATAAATGTCTAAGAACTGGCCTTTTCACCAGGTCTGGAGCCACTCTTGTCCTTAGTTGAAGGTGTTCATGGGGGGTATTTGGAAAGGCATCAGGCCCAGGATGAAGAGCTTGGCTTTGGGCCACACTAGCTGTGTGACCCTGATCATCCTATTTAGCCATTCTGAGCTTCATATTATTCATGTGTAAAAAGAAGAAGTTAATTGTCGAGATTATAGTTTTCAAATCCTGTACTGGGGGGACCGTAGGGCTACAAGAAGCTCTCTTAGGGACCACAGATAGAATCGTGAAGCTCCCCTGCCTTATCCAGAGCATCCTGACTTTCATCATTTATTAGATTCCCATGAAGGATTTGTTTTTAAAACCAGGGAGAGTTTCCACTGCTTATTTTTAAAAAACGACCTAGATCCTACAAGCCATACTACGGATCTGTTGGCTGCAGGCTTCAAGAGTGACACGTGTGCTCTAGCTGTGTCTGAAGAATATTTTCCCTGAAGCCAGGGACTAGAAGGGCCCAAGGTAGAGACACACAGAGAATGATGGCTTGAATTTCTTCATCCTTTTGTGGTATGAGTGTCTTTGTCTCAAGAAATCGCACAAAATTAATCACACTCCTATTTCCAGAAGTTGTGAAAGAGGCCACTACGATCTAATCCAACAACTTATTCAATGCTTGAATCCCCTCCTTCTCATCCCCATCAAGTGGTGATGCAATGTCTTCTTGAATTCCTCCAGTGACTGCAAACTCACCACCTTTGGTCATAGCTGATTTGAACCCTTGATTTATAGCAATTGACATTTTTAGACCATGTAAGACAAGCCTACTCCCTCTTTACAGAATAACCCTTCAAATAATTGAAGAGAGTGGCTATTGGCTCCTTTTCAGCTTTAACTCGTTGAGCTAATGAAGTTGGCCCTTGAGCTCTTGTCATTCTGGTGTACATTTCACTTGCAGGTGGCCCTCCCTGTTTCCTCTCTTACTGGACATGAACCAGAATGGAACACCACGTCCTGGACAGCAGCAGAGCAGAATAGAGCAGAACAGTTTCGTTTTTCTAGTTCAATGCTTTTCAACCCTGCTGCACACCTGTGTGGCTTTTGAAAAAATATTGTTTTCCAGATTCCACTTTTGACCTGGGGTATAGAAGTTTGCTCAATTCTTGCTCTGATTGGCCAATAAACTATTGGCATGTACTACATAGCTTGGTTGGCTATGAATTTGAGGGAAGAAGGGAAGAGTACACTATTGCTTGATTATCTTTCATTCATAATTCTGGGCTAGACCCTTAGGTACATTATTCCATTCACTCTTCATCTATGAGCCAGGTGGTTTTGCCCCAGTTTTACAAAGGAGAGATCTGAGGTTCAATGAAATTCAGCAGTTTGCTCAAATTCACTCAGCTAGACCAGTGGCAGAATTGGGATTGGAACTCAAGTGCATTTGAGCCCAAAGCTCACTTTCTTGTTATCATACTTCTCTCTTTCAAAAAAAATTTTAATGTTTATTATTTATTTTTGAGAAAGAAGGAGAAGGGCAGAGAGAGAGAGAGAGAGAGGGAGACATAGAATCCCAAGTAGATTCCAGGCTCTGAGTTGTCAGTACAGAGCCTGATGCGGGGCTCAAACTCATTAACTTTGAGATCATGACCTGAGTTGAAGTCAGACACTCAACGGACTGAGCCACCCATGCACCCCATTATCATGCTTTTCTTAATTCAATTAAGTTAGCAATTTTTTATTAAAAATCAGTAGCTACCATATGCCAGCCATGTCCTAGGCCAGCAACTTTTGTGAGCTGGAGTTTTTGTGGCAATCTGCCAAGCGGTGCCAGATCACAGGGCATTTCCTTTTCTCATTCAATGATTTGTTTATGGGTACGTTTTCTTGAAGGAAAAATCATGTCAGTGTAATGCAGGCTTTGTAGAGAAATAAGTCTTTGGTATTTGGTTGTAAAATAAATGTCAGAATAAAATGTTTGAGAAAATAAAGAGCTGTATATGAAATCACTTCCCACGGAGCTGTAGAATACTGATGGACTGTTGCCGGTGTTTCATTATTTAAGGCAAATTTGGTATATCGGGAAGGAGCGGCTGTACCCTGGTGGCTATCGATCCTCAGAGCCAGCAATGATTTCAGAGTGGCTTCTCCTTGTCTCGGCCACGAGGTTTAAAGACCATTCCAATCACAGAGTGGCATGACCATCAAACGAGGGGCTTTGTGACTCTGCACACCAAAGCCTCTGCAACATACTCTAATGAAGATGTTGATCATGTTTCCATCTTAGATTGACTAAGCAGGCCATTGTGGGGGCTATTTATAGGCTGAAAGTACCCACCAGGGAAGAATAACAAGGTGGGAATAAGGAAAGTGGTCCAGACAAGAGAAGGTGATAGAAAAAACAAAAGCAAGATCACACAAGGTGTGTATGGAGCAGCAACAACTCTAGGTGGAATTCCTCTGGCCATACAGGTCTTCCCACCCAGCCATCTCTTTCCCAGGCTGAAATCAACCCCTCCTTCAGATGATAGCCTAGGATGCCCCTCTTCCTTAAGAGCTTCCTTATCACCTGAGATGGGCTCCATATCCCTCCCATGATCTCCCAGTCCCTTATTGTCATTGTAGGACACACGATGTCATATTAACATTGACTCATCATTTAGGGGGTCCCCTCACCCAGATCAAATTTTCTTAACTATGGCCTTCAGGTGAGTTACATATTTTGCACACCTCAGCACTTGAGGGACCCCCTCTCTGCCCCCCCCCCCCCCCCCCCCCCCCCCCCCCCCCCCCCCCCCCCCCCCCCCCGAACAGCTTACCCTGTCTGGTCCTACTCGGCAAAACAATGTCTTGTGTTCCATGATACGAAATGTTAGGAAACACTATTCTAGACTGTTCATGAATAACAAGGAGGGAGAGAGTTCAAGAGGAAGGGAAGGAAGAAAGGCGGGGAGGAGGAATAGAGAAACAGCCTGTCCAGGTGGGAATAGATTGTTTAAGCAACTGAAGTTACTTGAGAACCACAATTTACCAAGTTAGTCTGCAGGCATTTTTTGTCTGGGTAGGTAAGAGTTTATAATACATGACATTGAAAGTCTCCTCTGTCTTTTGAGCTAGCCTGACTCAGTGAGAAGGGCATGGCCTCTGGATTCACCAAACTTAAGTTTGAATCCCGGCTCCAGCTCTGAGATAAGATCCATAGGACCTCACCTAAGTTCTTCAACTTCTCAATCCCTCAGCTCTCTCATCCATGAAATGGGAATAATATTAGTTTTGTTTTTAGACTATTATGAGCTTAACAAAATAATGCTGTGCAACATTCTTGGCACATGGTGACATACGGTCACTCAACATCTCCCCTCACACTTTAAATTTTGTTGCAGAGCCATTTCAGAAACCGCTCTTGCAATCAATGACAGTTAACATGGCTCAGTGCTTCAGTTTGAGGAGTTGAAATCCCATCTCGGTTCCATATTTATTCATCGTTTGACCTCAGGCCAATCACTTAACCTTCCCCAGCTCCCGCACATCCCTCTTTCTCGATCTGCAAAACGTGAATAACTGCTCCTACTTGGCCATTTCTGTTCAGAGGATGGAATGAGTTGACATGGGTCAAGTCTGCAGGACATGCCTGCACATCGTAAGCACTCATGTGGATGTTTGCTGGTGGCCACAGGACCCAGGAGGAGGCAGCTGAAGGTAGTCGGAAAGCTGAGGACACACGCAGGCACACTGCCATTCGGCTTTCTGCCGTGTGGTTGTGGAGATTCCAAAGCATCTGCAACTGGGGCCTTGTGCTGACGGCTGGGTGTGAGAGGCAGGAAAGTTCATTTGCAGCTAATATATATTCAGCTGTACTAATTAGCACAAGCCCCAAAGCCTAGAATAAATTAAGCCAGTCTTAAAAAAAAATGAGGCCGTAGGCTAGAAAGAATGTTGAGAATTTCTTTTTGTTATTATTGTTCTAATTGTTGTAGAAGTGAAAATGTTCTCACAAACCAAGGTTGTCTGTGAACCAGAAGATCGCAGGCCCCTGTGTTCAGGGTCATAAAGGGATCTGAGCATAAAACAGCAAGTATTTATTATTGTAACTTTCAGGTTTTCCGAGTTGGCTATGTGGCAACACTTTCCACATATCACGAACTCAAACTTTGCAAAGGGCCTCTAATAGCCTCCTAGAGCTTCTACATAGTTTGCCTAGAGTTCGGTAGAAAGTACCGAAAATGGGATGGCTTGCAACAACAGAAACTCCGGTCTCAGGTTCAAGAAGCCTGAAGTTCAAAATCAGGGTGTCAGCAGGCCCAGGCTCTCTTTGACACCTCTGGTGGGGAATCTTTTTGAAAGATCTTTAAAAATGTTTTTGATTTCTTTTGAGAGAAAAAGTGCTCGTGCATGAGTGGAGGAGGGGCACAGAGAGAAGGAAAGAGAATCCCAAGTAGGCTCCTCACTGTCAGAGCAGAGCCGGATGCCAGGTTCAAACTCACAAAACTGTGAGGTCGTGACCTGAACTGAAATTAATTCGGATGCCTTACTGACTGAACCAAGCAGGCACCCCTGGTGGAGAATCCTTCTTTGCCTCTTTTAGCTTCTGGTATTGGACTGCAGTCCTTGGCATCTCTTGGCCTGTGGGTGCAGCACCCCAGGAACCTGGCTGCCTTCTCCCTGTGGCCTCCCATGGACTTCCCTCTATGCATATTTGCCTTTATGTACACATTTACCCTTTTTATAAGGACACGAGTCATATGGGATTAGGATCCACCCCAAGGACTTTATTTTAGTTTGACTGTCTCTGTAAGGATCTTATTTCTAAATAGAGCCACCTTCTCATATGCTTGTGGTAGACTTCAACATGTCTTTCGGGGAGACACGATTTAACCCATCCCATTCCTTGTTAAGATTTGTATTATCATCTCGTTTTACAGATTAGGCCATTGAGCCTGGGGGTGGAGGGAACAAGAAATGTGTCCAAGGCAATGGGCTGGCATTTAGAGATAGCCCATGTCCTCCAGACTCAGGCTGGATTCCGGCCCCCCCTCCCCCTGCCCGTCTCTATGTACTGGCTTCTTGGTGGTGCAGGTTGACCTTGAACTTCTTATGACACTGGTTGGTCCTACACCTCACTTGCATGTAGGAATGTCTGAATCTGGTAAATCAATTCTGTGATCTTTGCATGAACTCTCAACTGGCGATGTCCCTTTCGTGTTTCAGACCTGAGCAGTGGCCGATCCTCATTGTGGTGAGGCCACAGAGCACTCCAGAAAGCTGGAGCAGGTGACCGGGTAAGTGAGGAGAGAGGCGCTTTGTTTCCACCAAGGCAACACGCTGGTTCTTCCTGATCATGAGCCTCAGCTCAAGTCTCTGATGCCCCTGATTAGTTGACCCCTGGCCCACCATGGTCTTCACTGACCAGCTTATACACTGGCCTCCCTGTGTCCTGACCCACACGGCTCCTTGGATCCACTTCTCAGGGGATGCTCTGGGTTCCCCAGTGAAAACTGTGTATGCTCTTAGCATCAAGAGAGGATCTCTTGTCTACTTGGCATCATGTCCCTCTTGTTACAGGTTTGTAATTGCGCTGGGCAAGCTCAGCAGGCTCGCTCAGCTCCCTCCAGTTCTCGCAGACAACGTGACTTTCTGCTGCTCTGCTGCGAGCTCAGTCCCCCTGCCTGGGTTTTCCTGCCCCTGGCCGCTCTGGCAGGACCTCCTGACCCTCTCCTTCTGGGTCCTATTCAGTCACAGAGGACCTGCTCGTTCCTTGGGAGCTAGCCGGGCCCCACTGTGGGGTGGAGGGTGGTAGTGGAAGGGGTCGTTTCCTCGGGAGCTTTCGCTGCCCACATCTATCCTGTTATCTTTTCATCTGAACAACGCACCCCCATAGTGGCGTGGGGCTCTGTGCCTAGTGGACCAGACAGGAAGTGTAGCAAAGACCTCTCTGCCCACTCTGTGGGGTTCCAAGAGTTTCAACCTCAAGGTGGAGCCTAGAGTGTAGCCCATACTCACACAGAAACTTCACTTCTTTAGCAGCACCTTCCAAAGCCCAGAAGACACTCTTAGCTCCTCCCTGTATGAGGGGGAAACTGCCTTTTACTGCCTCAGGCATTCCCCCGCTTCTCTGGGCTGAATTATGAATTCTTTGCTTGAGGCCTCCAGCACCTCCACTGTTGGTGTTAAAACAACAATCCTTACGATGCTATTGTTTGCACTAGCAAGCCTTGGCTTTTAGGAACTGAAGGTCAAGAATCCAAGTTTTGGTTCTCCAGAGGTTCTTTGGTGACTTGGGGCCATTAGTTGTACCCTGATAGTCTAGTTTTAAAGGGGAAAGAGTTGTAGGTGGAAAGGAAAATGCACGTGGTAATATTCTAGAAAACCACCCTAATTTTATTTTAGCTTTGAGCTTTTGCTGCCAAGAAGAGAATCCTTTCCTGGCACCACCCAGAATTTGTAAGCTGATTTGGTGGAAGTATGCTTTTCATGAGTTCTAGGCTCTGACCTGTATGAGTTGAATGGTCTTGCTCTAGTCCAGGGTCAGAGATGAGATCTCTAATTCTGGCTCCTGGCATTTGAAACATGTGCTGTCAGTTCCCAGAATGTGCATATAGATAGATTAGCACAAGATTGTCTACAGCTAGAACATGATGGAGTAGAGTGAGTTGTCTCCGAGCTTCATTTTTCTTTATTAGCAGGAAACATGTCACTTTACTCCTGCCACCAACACTATTACCTGATCACCTTGTCCAATCTCTGTCATTTTACAAATGCAGAAATAGAACCCTAGAAAGGTAAGAAAAATTGCCCCAAAGATTCCAAAACTCCATTGCCGTGAAGCCCAGGCAAAGAGCCCTGGGAGGAGATTTGCACTCCTACGTTTTCTTTCGACCACCCCATGCTGCTGTGAGGTTTCCTTACACTTCCCAACCTACACATTGTTTTTCAACTATAAATACCCAGTTTGGAGGTGGAGATGGACTAGCACAAATGCTTGACCCCAAGAAGCCCCAATCCATCTGCTCGTGGCTGCCGAAGACAGAATTTCTGATGAGCTAGAACTCAGTTCCTTTGCCAAGAGCCTTCAGCCCGCTTGCAAAGGGAAGATTAGTTCTCTGCTCAGATGAACCCCCATCTGGGGGAGTGTGGATTACGGTAGAGGGAGGCTGCTCTTGATGTGTCCGTGGCACACCATCACAAGGCCCTTGGTCGGCAGGAGGAGGCTGACTGCACGGTCACAGCCAGATGGTGAGGACGAGGGGCCCCATCTTCAGTTCTGGGTGACACCACTGCACCAGCAGCAAGTGCAGCAAAGCCTGGGTCAGCCCCAACACCGTGCAGATGTTTCTGTGAATTGGTTTAAAGCAGCTGTCAGCTCACACTTGCTCCACTGAGCTTTTGGTTCTGATGGCTACACTGGCAGGATTCCCACTTGGAAACCTGGAAGGAAAACTTACTTACCTTCAATCATAACTGGGCACCTTTTAGTTCCATGTTTGTGCTCAAAGCAGAGACCTACTGAAGACTTGAAACACATCGTTCCTTCTGTTAGGATATTTGGAAGCTCCCTACCTGGCCGTGGAAAGACAATAGTGAGAAATCGAAAAGCTATTGGGACAAATAGAGCCCCGTGGTGCAATGTGGCAGGAACAGTGCAGGCTTTCCCTGTATGGACCCCCAAACACACAGGCACCTGGGCACATATGCAGCTCCCCTCCTCCCTTTATGCAAATATGCGCTGGTGAAAATAAACACTGTAGACCACCTTGAAGGTCAAAAGAAAATCAGTAACAAAAGAGCTCCTTTGAAAGGGGGTGAAAAGAGTCCCAATAGCTTTCCTTTGCTGCAAGATGCAGAAGGAGGGAAGGTTTTTTTCATAGGCACGAGGTTATAATAATGGAATAAGATGGCTAGTCTTGTGTGGCTCGTTAGCCAGTCCTAAAGATAATTCTAAGAGAAGTTCAAAGGATATTTTGAGCCCTGGGAGAATCAGTGACAGCATTACTTTGAATGACAGCCCTCCCTTGGATCTCTCTAAAAAGTTAATCACATTTCATATGCAGATAGGTACCCCCCAGGTAGAAGGGTTGGGTTCATTTATTCAAATGGTATTTCTGCGCTCTCACCCACCAAGGCAGGTGTGGAGGGGCAGACAGAGAAGGCAGCCTGGCTCTCCTGTCCCTGCTCTGTTTGGGGCGATGTTAGGTTGTGCAGAACAAACCATTTAACTGACATGGCAAGACAGAATTGTCACAATAATTGGCCACACCTTGCGTGAAAGCACAAAGCTGTCTTATTTCAGCTACTAGAGCTGCCTCCCTACTTCTTCTCCCCTAGAAGCTGTGTCCCCAAATCAATGTGTAGATGTCAGATGGTGGGGTTCTTGGGGTCATCTCTGCAGGTGGTTGTCTTCATGGTTGGGTCCTCATGTTAGTTTTCCTTTCCTTAGGCTGTTTTGACCTCCACATCTTTTTTTCTTTTTAAGAGAGAGAGAAACAGAGTGTGAGCAGAGGAGGGGCAGAGAGAGAGGGAGACATAGAGTTTGAAGCAGGCTCCAGGCTCTGAGCTGTCAGCTTAGAGACTGACTCGGGGCTTGGACTCATGAACCGCAAGATCATGACCTGAGCCCAAGTTGGTGCTTAACTGACTGAGCCACTCAGCTGTCTCATGACCTCAGCATCTTTTACGGGATCTCTGATGAGTCTGAGTTGCCATGAGGACCAATATACTCCTTAAAAACGAAGCTGCCCCAAGGAGCGGGGGGAGGGGGAGGGAAAGGAATGGAAGAATAGAAGTCAGGGTTTGCAGGGGGATAAGGATACAAGTTGGGGATCCCAAGGAGAAAGAACTGTTGGGATAAAGAGGGCTTTGGAAGTGTTGTTGGTGAGAAGGAAGCGTGGGCAGCATTGCCTCTGATGCTTGCTCTGTTTCCAGGGGACCCCTGAAGTGGCCTTCCTGTCTCCACCCCCATGTCCTCCCTGTCATTTTACAAATCACCACCCCAAACTCTGACTTTGTTTCTACCTCCTCAGAACCCTCGATGTGTTATCCCTGATGCTGGTAAAGTTCAAATTCCTGACGCAGATGCCTCACTGAGCCACACCACTGTCTACCACTCTCCCCCCCCCCCCCCCCCCCCGAATTCTTTCTTTCTGCCATGCGGGGCTACTTGGAATTACCCAAATACACCGTGTGTTTCCTGGCTCAGACTTTCACCTCCGCCTGGAATGCCTCGGGCCTCATCCCCTTACTGAACCTGCCCATCCCTCAAGCCCCCTCAAAGTCCACTTTGCCTGCCTTTGAATTCCTATCATCCCTACAGCCTGGAACCCTCCTGTAGCCCTAATATAATGCCTCGTGTTACAGAATAATGTCTATATGCTTCATAAATCTTAAATTGATGCAGGCAAGGGGCAGAAAGGAAGGACTAGATGGAGGGAGGGAGGGAAGGAAGATTTCCTTCATCCTTTGCTCTGAATAAACAGGACTTAACGCTAGGAGATGATGAAGGGCTCTGAGTCAGTTATTTTACTTAGCTGAGTTATTTTGTATGGATAAAGCTCAGAAAAGCTTCTGGACACTTGGTGGTACCACTCTGGTCAAGACAAAGAGTACCTGACCTTGAAGTGAATGGAGCCAGGGCCACAGATGACAGCAGAGGTCCCTGGCAGGAGAGGAGGGGGGCTTTTGCCCAGAGACAGCCCAATTCTTCTGGGGGTGGGCACAGCCCTGCCACCTGGCTTAGCATCAGAGTCCTTTCAGCCACAGGATGACACACTAATTGCCAGGTTGGCTCTCATTTAAATTCCTCTCAATGGCAAGTGCAGAAAAGGTGACAAAATCCCTACAGGATTTCCATTTGTTTTCATTCTAGTTCAGCTCCAGGGATCTCCTCATTAAGCCACATCACCAGAGCCCTTAGGGGCCAGAGCGCAGAGCTGGAGGCCCAGAAGCGAGGTGGAGCAGCGGCCAAGAACCCCACTCCCCAGCCCCACTGGCTCCTGGAGGATGCCTTCTCCCTCTCCTCATTCATTGCTTTTCTCCCAAAGTAATGCTTCCCGCCTTCTGCCTGTTACATTTTCATATTCTATCCATTGGGCTACTTACACTGTTGATATTTTCTGTCTCTTCTATTTTATGACCACTTTCCATCCACAGATCTAGCCTTTGATATTCTAGTCTATTTATAACCCCCTGCCCTACCCAGCCCCCATCCCCCTACTCTGTTTTATCAATCTTTGTTTCCTTTCTTCGTTGCTGTTCTTGATATTACCTGGTTATCTATCTAGTTAATGGCCT
Organism: Suricata suricatta; assembly: GCF_006229205.1. Classification (NCBI taxonomy): domain Eukaryota; kingdom Metazoa; phylum Chordata; class Mammalia; order Carnivora; family Herpestidae; genus Suricata; species Suricata suricatta. The sequence goes on along the minus strand of NC_043702.1, from coordinate 125,500,348 downwards.
CGCCCTTCCCTCTCTGTCTCCCACGTTCACCAGAGTCCACCCCAAGTTCCTCTGGCAAGTCTGCCTGCCTCATCCTTACCCCTTTCCTGCACTTGATGAGTGAGTACCCCCTCTCGAACCCCTGCCATGGGCAAAGCTTGCTCAGTAGGACACCCACTACCACGCACCCATAGGCTCCCTCCACCTCCTGCTAGTAGTAACCGGAGCTAACGCTATTGAGCATCCCGCATGAGTCAAGTCAGGGCTGAGCTGTCTTCATACCCTGCTTTCCACAACTTCTCAAGGCAAATCTCCCCCTCATATGAGAGGAGGAAGCCGAGGCTCAGGGAGGTGAAGTAACTGGCTCCCACAGTTAGTATGTGGGATATTGACAACCCACTCTTAGTCATCTGCATGAGCAACGGCACGGATAATCTCCCCCTGCAGAAAAATGTAGACTTCATTTCTAATAGGCTCTGGAATATTGCATTTGGGGCAGCAGATTTCCCTCCTGGTGCTGCTCTGCTGGGACTGATAGTCAAACGACAGTGCTGGAAAGGCCACCCTGCCGCAGATTCTCCACAGAAATGAAAATGTACAGAGAGCATTGTCCCCTGTAATGTGGAGGCCCAGTGTGATGACTGCAGGCCCTGGCCCCAGACCCTCACTTCTAGCACCTGGTCTCAGCCCCATCAGCCGTTTCTATTCCCTGAGCAGCCGCACTGACCCAGGGCTGTGCAGGGTGGTGTCTGCTCACCCATAAAAACCAAAGAGAATCTACCCAGGATTCAAGGATGGCCTTGGCTCAATAATAGAGGGGGGTAGCTGAGTGTCTCCAGTTATTTGGCAATGGGGAGATCCCCGCGACAGAACTACCATGGGATAAGATGGACACAAGTGAATCCTCAGGTCACTTGGTCAAGAAAAAAAATGGCCAGACTCCCAGATGGGGTGAACTTCTAAACCCAGAAACCCAAAGACAGAGAAAAGCAACAAAGAAACAGAGCCCGGCCTGCCACCCAGGCAAAGGGTAGGGGACATTGGTGAATTCCCTGAAATCTGTTGCCTCCAATTATTCTCTGGGTCCCTCTTACCTCTAGAGTTGAATCAAAATTTTCAAGCCAGATATTCAAGCCCCCTCCTCCAGCCTATCTCTTGTACATTGTCCACCCTTTTTCCTCTGCAGGAACTTCTCTAACTTCTGTCCCTGCCAGATTAGAATAACATAGGGTCCTTGTGCATACCTTTCCATGTAAAGAGATGACCCCTGGGGGCATGCATGAGAAAGAATGGATGCCCTTTCCCAGGCTAATTATTAGGGTTTTATACTGACCCTTCAGGATTTTAGAGTCCAGGGATAGAGAAACACATGTCTCTCCATTACCACCTACAATTAGGAGGTGATCAGCACGGGGAAGAAAGGTAATTAATATGAATGGGGAGCACAAAGGGAAGAGGTAGAACATCCTGGTGTGGAGGGGTGAGGAAACCTTCCTGGAAAAGGTGCCATTTAAACTGAGCCTGGAAGAATCGGTAGAGTTGATGCAGACATTCTAAGTGGAAAATCATCATTAGCAGAGGACAGGAAAGAAACTTCATGGAGTATTTACACAGGAGGGGTGGTGACGAGGTAGAGAAGATGGCGCCCCCTGTGAGCATCTGACTCTGCTGCCTGTGAACTCCATGAGGGCAGTGGCCATGGCTTTGTAGCTGCTGTGTCTAGCACGGTCAGGGCTGGTGCTCGCGGAGTGGGTCTAATTGCTGGCAGTGTAATGACGATGCCGATGGTGTGTGTAATGGTGACGCCAATGCCGCTTTATGGGACTCAAGCCACTGGCACCAGCACCATGAGACTGAGCATGGGAAACTGAGTGAATTTCCAGCACTTTCCCCTCTTGCTTCTCCCTCACGCTCTCTTCTCCGGACTTTGCACCTTTCTCAGGGAAATCAGGTGGGGTATTGCCCCTGCCCAGGGTGACAGACACTGTCACAGGAATGCTGTCTCGGCAAACTTGTATTGGGTGAAATCCTGCTGCAGCACACAGCAGGCCGGGCTGGGCTGGCATGCGCCCCGCCCCGGCCCCCACCAGTGGGAGGGAATAAAGGGAAATGGTTAGCATTAAATTTCATGTAAATCAGACCTTATTTGTTCTGGTGACAGGTTATTACCATCTGCAGGGAATGAAGGAAAAAATGGCTGGAGAGGAGGCTCCCCAAATGAGGAGGCCTCTCGTAGCCGCCTCTAGCGTGCAGGCAGGCCAGCCCCCTCTTCCTCTGACCTCCAGCCCTCATCACATTTTCCCAACGCCTCAGTTCAACAGCACCTTCCCCACTACCCAGGGTTCTCACTGCTCACAAGGGGTGTCTATTTACAACGACTGCCCCCAGCCACGTCTCACATCGGCCTCCTGTGCACTGCTGTCCTCTTCCAACCAAAACCACCTATGCACTTATGTCCCCACCTTGCTGAACTTGTGTAGCCCTAAAGGCCAACTCAAGACCACAACCTTCACTCACCACCCAACCCTCAGCATCCTCTCTCCTTCGAGTTTTGGTCGTGCTTACCCTCTGTCCCATAAGCTAGCCTGTCCTGACCGATGTGCCCCTGTCAGCCACTGACGGGATGGTTTGGCTTCCATTTGGAGACCCAGGCTGATGGAACAGACACCAACTTGAACACTGTATGGGGAGGACCTCACACCAGCAGTGAAATAAAGCTTTCACCTGACAGAGATCACTTCCTCTCCCAAGTCCCACGGTCCTGCCAAACTTGAGGGGTCAGAAAATGCAATCCTACCATGTGTCCTTCTCCAAGGTGTTAGTCACTAAATTTCATGAGAAATGTGCGGTGTCTGTTCTGTCACTGCTGAATCCCCTGTGGATACACAGTGCCCAGTACATAATAATGACTCAGTAAATACTTGAGTTGATGGCCAACTTTGGCTCTGACCTTTAATCTGGATGCAGAACTGACCTATGTGTTTTATTGGCCTTGAATCTGCTTTCCACAACTCTCCGGACCACAAGCCCTGGGTAGGAGGCGACCGTATCTTCACTGCCTTGCAGCCCTCCACCTGAGCATCGGTGTAGCGTAGGCATATCCACTCTGCACCAGAGGAGAGGCAGGAGAGGGGGACACCATTATCTGTTGAGACTGTCATTATTTGGTGAGTAGACACTCTGAGAAGTATGCATATCAGGGTTTGTGTGTGCATGAGGGCGTGTGTATTAAAGCTAACACTGGAAGGGAGGAAGGCAGAAAGTGATTCCATATTTTATTGCTGTATTCTTCTCAGTAGTAGTTAATCCATGTTGAGTTTGATGTAGGATGAATTGTGGGGGTTGGGGGCGAAGGTCGGGGAGACGGTGGTGCAATCTGGGACAGCTCTGTCTGCTTCTGTACTGTGAGTGGCCCCTGCTCCCATAGTTTCTTCCTCTCCTCTCTTCTCTTTCTACCCTCCCCTCTCTTTCTTTATCTCCCCCACCCATTATCCTTTTCTGCAAAGCCACAGTGGCAGATAAGAAGAGAGGATGGGGTGATGGTGTGCCCTGAGTCAGGAACATGAGAACAGAACTGGGGTCTGGCTGCAGACTGGCCAGCATTTGAGGCCAGGTCATGGGTTGAGTGTCCTTGTCATGGACATAGTTTTAGATATACTTGACCCAATTTGAGAGTCCTGGCAGGGGAATCTGGGAGCAGAAATCATTCCAGGGCCTCCCTTCACCACTCTCCCTCCATCCCTCATCTTTCTCTTCAAGGCTTGAGGTGAAAAACAACTGGGACTCGATCTCATGACTCCTGTGTGGGGATGGGTGGCCTTGGCTGCTGCTCCCACAGCCAAGAGACAGAAGAAGCCTGGGGTCCTCCACGGATCCTGCCCAAGCCTGGGCGGCTTTTCCAGCATCTCTGACCAAGGACTGCAGCTCTGACAAGGCAGAGCGGGTCCAGCAGCCCTGCTCCACAGCCTCCAACGTTGGAGGTCTGCCAAGCTCACCATCTGTACCCTCCGGCCAGTGCTATGCATTGCCAGCTTCTGCATTAAGCCCTCCCCCCCAGCCCACAGCCCCCAGCCTGTGCTGGGAATCTGCCAGCGTTTCAGACTGCATCATACGATCAGATAAGCTTTGCCAGGTTTATGGCTGGTAATTTATGGCCTTCTTTAACAACATCTATCACGCCGTGCAGTCATTAATCCCGGAGTCTTTGCCCACTTTGTAGAAAATAGCTTTAGTAATTCCTTACAATGTAGCATTTGCTAACTCACCTGTCTGGCTGTCAGGCTGGGTGGGTGTGACAAGCCACTCTCCAGTTACTTCTTTCCATCTTACTTTGCTTCGGTGAGCCAGGCCTTTTCCCTCCAGAAAATTCCAGCAAAGATCTTTATTACCCAGCTCCCAGCCTGCTCACCCCTGTGACCCCGGGAGGGGTGGCTCCACACCTGACCCCCATGCCCTCTGGAAAGAGAGGAGGGGGGCTGATGATGCGGTGGGGCCCCAACGCTGGTAAGGGCAGAGCCTTTCACTGCTACAAAAGAGAGTGCCAGGCGACAAATTTACTCCCTCTTGATTCAGCATCGGGGGGAGAGAGGCCACCTTGTGACCCGAATGTACATCTACACGCTTGTACACAAGCATAGGGTACGTGAAATGCCTCTGTGTGCAGCTGGCTTGGGCACACTCATCAAAGGATCAGCTTGGACTGTTTGAAAACTTCCAACAAAGGCGAACAAAATGATACATAACTGTATTTGGCTCCAGGATAAATCACACGGTATTTTACGGCCAAATAAACTTAACTTAAGCTAGTCCAACATTAAAATCTTAAGGCATGTCTCCCTGGGTGAAAGAGGAGGTAGCATGGGAAATTCTAAATTATGGTGAGGAAGGACAGGTGGGCTGAAAAGGTTTGGACTGTGATCATAGGACACTTGGAGTATATACTGATCAATCAAAAATTAAAAAGAAATTCTAAGGGAAAGATGGAGTGAAACATACTGGAAGGTAATATATCAAAATGATAAAAAGGCTAAATTCAGATGTTGGCACATACATATGTATTATATATATTTATATAGCATATTTATAATGTATAATATGTAGATATTATATATGTATAATATATATATAACCCAATTTATTATTTTTCCATCTTCTCTAAAGTCCCCACAATCAGCATGCATTTTTAAACTTGGAATAAATACAAACACCACAAATCTAAATTTCTAGAGACATGCTATTTGCCCATCTCCTCTGCTTGGGCCCATTTTCTCTCTCTTTTTCAAAATTAATAGGTAACATTTATTGAACACTTTATGGCAGCTTTTGTGCTAAGCACATTATAAGCAGTATTTTGTTCTATCTTTACAATGAGTCAGAGATAACAGTCTTTAATGTTGCTCTACTTTTTTCCTCCCAGACTTTTCGAAAAAAAAAATAGAATTTGTTGGGACAGTTTTAAATTTATGAAAAAATAGAGAAGATAGTACAGAAAGTTCCCATCAAACTTGAAACCAGCCTCCCCTATCACTAACATCTTCTACTATCATGATACATTTGTTGCAATTAATGAACCAATATTGATACTCTATTATTAACTAAGACTAGCAGTTTATTGACATTTCCTTAGTTTTTGCCTAATGTCCTTTTTCTGTTCCCTCCTTGATGCCGCATACTAAAGAGTCATCCTGTCTCTCTCTAAGGTCCTCTTAGTTGCAATAGTTTCTCTGCCTTTCTTTGGTTTTGATGACCTGGACAATTTTGAGGACGCTCCTCAGAAATTTTCTGGGGTTTTCCTCTGGATAGGACTGGAGTGAAAATTGTTTTTTTTTAATTTAATTCTTAAAACATTATTGCAGTACAGATGACATACAATGTTATATTAGGTTCAGGCATGCCACACAGTGATTCGACAATTCTACACAGTGTGCAACACTCGTTGGACCTATTTTCTACTAAGCTACCCACATCCCCCTGGTTTCATATTTGATTTTCTCATCGTGAATATGGGAAGGAAGTCTCTATTACTGAAGAACTTATATATTTCCCAATGCATATATCATATTCTTTATGGCATCCTCAGTGCTTAACTGAGGATGCTCGGGAAATATTTGTTGAATGGATCGGTGGGCGAATGGATGGATGAATGGACAGTGGCTGCTTTTCATTTCAAATGAGGCAACTGAGGTTCAAACTGGTGTCATCTGGCTGTCGCTGGTGTGGGCTCCTTGGCATCAGTGCTGTGGGCAGCCGCCCCCACTGTACAGGTTCTCATCCAGTCGAGGTGTGAATAGTGCCGACACAGTGTTCACTGTGGAGGGTGAGGACACTTGCTATAGGAAGACTGCAGGCATCGCCAGGTTTCCCACTGAATTCACCTGAGGGCACTTGTTTGCTCGTTATTGTTGGCACTCTTCAGTGGAAAGTACGGATGTTCCTGGGGGAAGTATGAGCAGACACGATGCTGGACGCCATTGTCGTGCCGCCGTTCTCTTTGAGGGTCCGTCTTCTTTTTGCAACTTGGCTCTGAAGACACTCAGCTGAAGTGGTGTTGACATATGACTCCAATTTCAATGTGTGTTGTGTGGGGGGGGGATGATTTTAAGTGAGTCTTCATAGCCCAGTCCTTTAGGGTGTGGTCAGCTATAGCATAAAATAAAGTTGTAAAACTCACTCATTTCAGCATGTCTACCCTATGAACGCCAGTGCATGCACATGTGCACCCATACATGCTCTCCAAAAGGCAATGAAAGCAGCTCCCTCTTTCAGCCACGTACATTCGGAACCCAAGACCTGCCTCTTTCTCCTCCCCACCCCAACTCAACCATCATTTTAATCAGGGTTTGTGGGGGGAAGAGGTTGAGGGAAGTTGTGCAAACAATCCTGACACATTGAGGTGAGCTTGGAAAGCTCATCCTGGGCCTCTGGAGACCTTCACAAAGATCACAAATCAGCAGCTTGGTCTTCCCTACATGGGAGGGTCTGGGAAGAAAGATGCCAGGAGAATGCATGTGCAGATCTATATGAAATTGAGAAAGGGAATTCTTAAGATTCCTATGTTTAGTACTTGCAGGAGATCCTTTTCATCCATGAGTGAAGGTGAAGCATGGGAGTGGGGAGGATGCAGAAGGTCAGTACTGAAACACTAGGGTGAATCAGGTTAACTCCTAGTGCAGGTGGGCTGAGGACATCTGGAAGGCTCCGTTGGTTAGGCATCCAACTTCGGCTCAGGTCATGAGCTCATAATTTGTGAGTTCAAGGTCCGCATCAGGCTCTGTGCTGACAGCTCAGAGCCTGGAGCTTTTTTCAGATTCTGTGTCTCTCTCTCTCTCTAGCCCTTCCCTGCTCACACTCTGTCTCTCTCTCAAAAATAAATAAACATCAAAAAAAAAAATAAAAAGAAGGTGGGCTGATAGAGCATGCATGATGATAGAGGAAGCTCTAGCCTTGGGTTCCAGACTTAACCCAGGGGCCTTGGCAAAACCACTTAACCTTTCTGAGCCTCATTCATCTCCCATAAGCCAACCTGTATCAAACGCATCAATGTTTGCTTTATTTATTTTTTAAATGTTTGTTTACTTTGAGAGAGAGAGAGAGAGAGAGCAAGCACGTGCACAAACAGGGGAGAGAGCAGGAGGGAAAGAAGGAATCCCACTTAACCCACTGAGACACCCAGGTGTTTGTGAAAGCATTTTGCACACTGTAAGTTTCTTTACAAATGCAAAACATGGCTAGAATGAGTGCATAATGATAAGCACTTGTTGAATGAGTGAATAAATGGAATTCAGACGTGGCGTGCTATTAATTTTGATGACATATTGATATTACCAGCAAGCATTTTATCGATCGATGACAATCCTATGAGTACCGGTCAAAACAAAACTGCAAAAACCACAAATTTCATCGCTGAGTGATATATGGCTTTATAGTGGTTTTCTTTGTTTCATTTGTCTCTGTCTTGTCTCTGCAATTACCCTGTAAGCTGCTTGAAGGCGGAGATCTGGCCACACACAGCTTGCCCAACATCAGCCGGGCACAAGAACTGACCTTAGTGAATATTTGGGGATTGAGTCTTGGATCCTTTGTGGGCAGAACTTGAGGTGCTGTGACTGTGCGTGTGCACGGGCAAGCCATCTGCTGGTTGGACTGAGGCGTCGGGACGAAGCAGGGCTGGATGGAGAGAGTACTCTTGCAGACATGCCTGCAGACCCTTTTATCTCTCCCATTCAGTGCAGTCGACCTAGAATTAATGAAAAGAAAAATGGAATGTCTGCAGAAAGTGAAATTAAGCCACAAACTTCTGAGTCTTTTGGATGATATCCCACCAACTCCTGAGAGGGTTAACTAGGTTTCTGGCTGTGACTTCTCTCAGTTCCTCTTTAAGTGCTGTGCTTTCCTCTCCTGACCAGCCAAGAACCTTCCTTGGCAGTCCCCGGCTAGGGAGTAGCAGGAGATTACTGAGACTTGGAGGGTGCGGGGAAGGCTTTTACTAAAAAATTGAAATAAAATAAAATAAAGTAAGTGAACAGAACAGCCAGGGCCAAAGGAAGGGAACCTTTAAAAGGAACTTATATTTAGTCACAGCATCAAAATGAAGGCACGCTCTTTCTTCTCCACTAGGTTCACACTGAGGAGAGTGAAATTGCTCTCCCTCCATTTCATTACAGGGAAGCCTTTTCAGTTTCCTTCGAGAGTCTTGAGTCTCCAAGAAGAGTGTCACCGTGAACTCCAGCTCCTGCACGTTCCTCTTCTCTGCATTGTGCTTTGTAGTAGGCACTGTGAACAGAAATGAGGTAATTTATAGGGGGTCCAACAATTGATCCAGGCCTGAGCAGGAGGCAGAGGACTGGATACAGCAGATACCCTGGTCTGGACACTCAGTGATATTAAAGCCAAAGGGCTAATGGGAAGGAAGGGCATGTCAAGTACCACCATCAGGTAGAGATAAAGGGTCTAAACAAGGCTGATGGATGGAGAGACACAGAGACCATTTCAGACCTGAGCACCTTTTGTAATATGAAGGAATCATCTCTAGGGGAAGGGACAGAGCTATTAAAAGGGTGAATTGATGGCGGAGGCATGCCCACCATGCTTGTTCCGTGGACCCAAAGCTCTTTAAACAATTACATGAAACAGGTAGAAACTAGCTATTAACAAGGAAACAGAAACCCAGGGGTCAGGCTTGTTTGTTTAAAGAGAGAACAGCAGTGATTCATCATCATACTTCAGACAGCTAAATAAATATTTACTAAACGAGGCTAATAGTCTACAAAAGGGAACCTGGAAAGCTGTCTGAGCCTCTCTGAAGCTGGGGTTTGCTGGGACTTTGCTCTGGGACCGCAGGGGTGTGGTCTTGAAAGGACATGCCAGGTGTAGTTTCACCTGTCACCTTTAGCAAGTTCACACAAGCAACCCAAACTTTTTTTTGACAGTCTCCAGTCATTGCAACTATACCAGCTAACTTGTTAGCATTTCTGGTTTATGAGCATAAGAGCAACAGGAAAATTGAAATAAGGAAATACCTCCACTGCCTCTAAATCATGAATTTCTCCAGTTGCTGCATTCCTTGATAACTTTATTTTTTCAGTTAATTTTGGGATTTGGGAATTTGGGGACTGGAAGAAACCGAACAAGAGCCTTCATCCCCATTCTATTTAGGTGAAAGTATCAAAGAGTCCTGGAATAGCCAGCTGTGAAGGCCATCACAACCTCTAGTCCCATTGCCAATGATAACAGTGCTGAGCAAGTCCGAGAGTGCCAAGGGGCTTTTCCAAGACACAGAGGAGTCTGGTCCCAGGACCATGTTTCCCATAAACACACCCCCTTCAGTAGATTACACTTTCTGCCTCTTAAATGGAAGAGTTATTGATATCCTCTAAATATCACACAGGGATGTTTTCACACTGCTATATGAGACCCACGGGTGACAACCACTATTTGGCTCTGAGGTGCTTCCTAAGGAATATGGGACCTGGCAGCTCCGAGGGGCAGCACAGATTCCTCTGTAAGCAAACTATAGGAAATGCTCCTTGGTGGGTACCACCAACTTTCATGGCTTCCCAAGCGGCTACAGTGGCTGTGCTAATACAAGCCCGTAAGCCAGCAATGTAGTCACCAGGCAGCTGGCTCATTCCATGGATCACACAGTGGTCATGGCTCCTCCCCAGGACATCTTTCCCTTTGCAGGCCACACATTCCAGGCGCTTCCTTCCTCATAGGGAATTTAAGCTTAAATACTGTTCTAAACATAATGAAACATAATTATACCCACAGACAATCTCTGGGAGACCTGAGGTTTCAAAATTTTCATGCTATTTCTTGAATAGGAAGAGTAGCAAGAGGTTAATGGCTGAAAGTGTTGGAGATCTTGAAAAGTCTTAAGAAGAACGCAACTCGGACTGAGGGAAATGGGACAGAAAATAAAAACTGAGGTAATGGTTTTGTGGAAAAGCAAAGAAGACCACTGGCACCGAGGTGGAGAAGATGTACCACAGCTCAAATAGGGGCAGTAGCTGCAAACATGAGTCCATGATGTATTTTGTATTTTTGCTTTTATTCCCTAAAGAATACTTCAGAAAATTACAGTTTAAAGACCACAGTCAGAGTTGTCTTCTCCTTGTGGGCCAAAAAAAGTAGATTTACAATATTCAAATGGGTAAAGGATTATGGAAAATGGAATAAGCAGAGACTGTAAGTATAGTGATGCTTGAGTCTAGGGAATCAGAGCCTGGGGGCTGGGGTGGGGCATGAGTAAGACTGTGTTCTGGGCCTTACATCAGGCTATTTATGTACTAACTTAGTATCATTCAGGGACCTCACAGGGACAGGAGGGTTCCCGTTTCTGAAGTGAAGTCAGAAGTCAGGGCCAGTAGAAAAAGATCCCCTTCTGGTCAAATGGTCTTTCTTATTGGAAATCCCAGGAAATCTGTATGGCTTTGAGGTCTAAGAGCTGACTCCCTCATTCAGGATCTATGCAATGACCATCTCTGAGGACCTACTGTGTGTCAGATGCTGTTCCTGAGACCTGTACTCCAAACCACCCCAATACCGTGTTACATCCCGCCTGCCTCTGCCGTAGTCCATCGTTAACAAGTAACAAAATTGATTTATTTGGATTTTATCTCCTTTTTATTTTCCCCACTCACCCCATCTTGGGGTTGCTAATAAACTACATCATAGGGTAAAAGGCTGGCAGCCAGGGGGAAAGAAGGAAAATGCAAGTGCTGAGCTAATGAATTAATTGGATTTTGATGTACTAAGAGTCCATAATGAGCTCTCGATTATTCAGGGATATGTTCCCAACCTAATGTAGTCTTCTTTATATTCCTCCTGCTCTGCTTGAGGCTGAGCAATTTGGAACTTGTATAAAACAACAAGGATTCTTGTGGAAACAAAACAAAATAACCAACCATAATTTTCTTTTCTTTTCAAGTTTTTGCTAGTCACCTATTCCCTATTAAAATGCAAACTTTTTGAGGGCTGGGATCTAATTTACATTCACATCCTTCCTGCCCCCACACTGCACTCAACAATATTTATGAATATTTTTTCATGCTAACAAATACTGTTCACTTTTAGTGGTTTTGTAGTATTCTGTTTTATGATGTTTCATCTTTTATTAAACCAGACTTATTATTGGGCACTTAGATTTTTGTTTATTTTTAAGTATCCCTACTGTTACCTTATAAATAAACATTGTGCACTTTCTTAATAACTTTGTAAAGATAAAGTTCCAGAAGAAAATTCTGGGTCAAAGTGGATGTGTGTTTTTAAGGGTTTTGACTTATGTTGCCAAATATGTGCAAGGATTATTGTGCCAACAGTGTATGAGAGTCCTCACCAGCTCATACCCTAGCTCAGTGGTTCCGGGGGGAAATCTTCTGACAAGAGAGAGTGAGACATAACTCCTTTCCATGGGGTTGCTGCTTGGAGGTAGCATTATTATTCAACGCCTTTACCCTGGGCAACTGGAGTCCAAGTTTAAGCCCTTTCAAATCCAATACTGTACATTTATAAAGGTCAGTCTATTGTTTTCATCCTCCATTGGTTTGTCTGACCTCATTTATAGACTCACAATTTCCACCCTTGGCTGGGGTTGGGGGTTGAGAAATGAGGACAGTAAAATTAAAAAGACAAGAGCTGGCTGTTCTTAGAAAAGTAGTACCCTCAGAAACAAAATGGCAGGTTCCATGGGGTCATCCTGTTACTTCTGGTTTTTAAAATGGAAAATAAGTGAATATTTCTGTGATTCTCTTAAGGTCCAGAATTCTTTATGGGCTAGACCATCTCAAACAATGGCTCGCAGAATAGAAAGGCAAGCTTGTATCTTATATCATAATTCTGGTTTTATGGCAGGCCTCTGAGTGTTCCTGTCTTCCAGCGCTTCATTACTAGACAGATTTTGAAACAAAGTTATAGATGAGGGAACAGACAAGGGTCGAGGTGTAGAGCTGAAGGGGAGAAGCATGACATAAAGGAGGTAAGACAGGGGCAGAGCAAGAGGTGGTGCAGGGAGAGAAAAAGGATGGTGTGCACAATAGTAAAGTCATCTGGGTTTGCAGGACTGGCTTCAGAGCACCAATAATGCAAGAGAGCTCAGAGCACAGGAGGATTTAGGAGCAGCCTCTATCTCCTCTTACTTCCCTTCCCAAAAACCCACCCCAAAGAAACATTTTAATCTCAATTATGTTCCCTTAGCCTTCCTTCCAATCAAATTACAGCCTTAATCCCCTCCTCCGTGGAAATTTTGCAGCTGTCACTGGAAGTATCTAGAATCACCATCAAAACATGCAATCACTACAAAATTCCTCTTAAATATTTTAGGCCTCTAGGTACCATTTGATATATTAATTATGTAACTTACTGATTAAGTAGATTAATAAAGAACCACTACTCATGAGATTTTCTAAGGCTCTTAATACAATGTTTCTCTCTGGTCCTATAAAGCACAGAAGGCCCCCAGAAAAGCATAACAGCTGAATGCTAACAAGCCAGATTTTGGAGCTCAGGTTTGAACCCTGGGGGTTGGAGGGCCTACTTTCCGCCTCTCACCCCTGCCTGCAGTGAGAAGGTGAGCCATGAACAGGCAGAAAGGGTCTGAGCCTGTAATGAGGAAGACACAGGTAAATCTCAAGTCTCATAAGCTGCCACGCGTCTTGAAGAAGTCAGGACCATGGAGAGCGGAGTCAGATTTCTGCTGCTTGGCTTGCTATTTACAGGTCTCTTTGAGGGTACTTTTCATGCTAATAATTGTGCTTTTGCTAATCTCTGTCTAAATCAACAACTGATTTTCTGGTTAGAAAGCTTTACTGTGACTCTTGTCTAAAGAATGAAGATTCGGCACACAGCAGCCTCTGAAACAACAGAGGAAGGTAAATAAGTCCAGTTCTTTGAAAGGGTTTTGTAAATTTTGCAAAAAGGGATACAAGGGTTAGAGAAAGCATTTTGCTACCACACATAGATGTAAGAGAAAACGCTCTGTCGTTAGCCAAAATGTCAGACAGGGCCTGCTTACTCATAGTTGATTAGAAAATAGCAGATCCCCTTCCTGTGACTCAGCAGGGCAGTGCCCCTGTGGGCAATACCAGCACTCATGGCTCTTCTTTCTCATGCGTTCAGATGGCAATGCATTTTCCCAGCAGAAGCCTCCATGTTGTTTCCTGCCAAAACTGAGCAATGAATTTGGAACTCGGGCCAAGAGAGCTTAGTATATATGTCAACACAGTATAGAGCTTTTTAAAGCTGCCCTCATTTAACTGATAGATGCTCTCTTCATTAGAGACTGGGGGGCTCTCAAAGTAGGCTTTGAGGAGGTTGGCAAAGCAGAAACTGTGCTCATGTTGCCCCTTTTATCCTCAAGACTAATAACCGATGTGCCTTTTAATACCCTCTGATAGGCTACTGATGATCCTAAAATAGACAGACATGAGGTAAGGCCTGAAATACTTACATGGGGGACTATGAGAATCTTCCGTGTTGGTGGACCTTGTCCAAAAAACAGGGTGGATGATTTCTGTATCCCAAGAAACGTTTTGACCAAGTTTAGGACTTGTTTAATCCCAGCTTATACTCTTCCATGCCTTTTCACTGGCTTTCCCCAGCCTTTCTTTTCTGATGTGATCAGCCTAAAAGAGAGCAAGCCCCTGCCCTTGTGTGAGTTGTAGGAAAAGACTCGTTCAAGGAAGTGAATGTATTTGAGGCTCAAGCCAATACCCTGGGATCTTTGCCAGGAAAATTCCCAGACACCCAGGGGAGCCTTTTATGCTCTAATACAATGCCTTGGTTGACTGACGCTCTGTGGGACAGTGCTGATCATGCTTCCTGATTTGGCCTGTCCATTTGGTCAAACAACTGATTTCTATTGATCTCTTTGTGGAACTTGGCCAGACATTTGATTGAATTTACCAATCCAGGTGGCTGGTTTTTTTCTAGTAGACACAACCAATGCCTTAGGTTATCATTAGATATTTTACTTCTGGTGTTTGTGGCCTGGCAGAGAAAAAGCAATATTGACTCTTCACAACAACAGCTAAAAATTGGCAGCTTCACATTGCCAGCCAAATTCCCTTGTCCCTTGTCAGCCAGGCTGCACCAGGAGGAAGACTTCCCAGCCGCGGCTTCCACAGAGCCCAAGCAGCTCTCCTTTGGCTGTGCCATTCTGTAGCATCCATTCTCTTCTCTGCAGGGTCCACTGGAGACTTGTATTTCTGCAAGAGTTCCTTGGGTGTGTTGTGTGTTCTCCTCTGCTTAGTCATTCAGCCATAACCTTTCCATTTAGAATCCTGCCCTGCTGATGGTTCAGCTCCCTAGTTCAATATTTTACATTTATCTCTATTGAATTCCAGTTGCCTTCTGTTACAAGAGGCACTTAAATTATCTGAGCCTCGCTCCACAGGCTCAGGCTCCAAGTCCAGGACAAATCTGTTTAGCACTTAGGGATCATTGGCTGTGTGAGGGGCTTGGGCATATAAATGTATCTGAATTGGGTGTCTCTTAATGATGGTGAAGGCAGCAGACTTGGGTGGGGAGCATGGGAGCCACTGATATTATAAAATCTCAATTAGGTTTTCTCAGTACTGGGGGAAAATGGACCAGAAACATTATTTGGAGAATGGGGAAATAAATAACAATACAGCCTTGTAGTAAAGGAGCAGCTAGCATATTGCAAGCACGTGCTAGATATAAACTCTGTTATGTACATCAGAAAGATAATGTAGCTTTTTCTTCATCAAGGACACTTACAATATATTATGCCATTAGCCATTAGCTCTCTTGTTGCTCTCCCACTGATGATGGCAGGAGGTCATATGATTTTTCCTGTATTTCAGGATTGGAAAAGTGGTTCAGGAAGCAGAAAGAGCTTGTGATATGCAGCTAGTGGTCCCCAGCTTAGCTGTTCCATACTAATGTTCTTGCCAATGGATTATGGCTACTGAAAAACAAAGAAATCAGGCACTCAGGATAAAGGTCTCCAGAATGAAGGACTCTGGAATGGGCAACTCTGTAAACCAAGCTTTTACAGACAAATCCCAGTTCTAATGTGGGAGGAAATGTATAGCAGACAATTCTGACCGGCTTCTTCCTCTAGAAACATCCCTAACATTATAGAATCCAAACTTTATTGACTGTCTAAGGTCTGAATGCAGCAATTTGATGGTTTCTATGATATCCCCCTTTGGGATCCAGTGAGCACTTCTAGTCTTGTAAAACCCTACAAACCATAAGGCCAAAGAGCTCAAGAAGGTTGAAAAGTTCCTTGCATTCATGAATCCATGGTTTCCTTCTGATTCTTTAAGATCTTTGCCTCCATGAGGGTTATAAAGGAATAGAAAAAAAAGAAGAAACCAGTCATAGGAGGTGGAACTGGTGTGGAAGGAGAGATATGGAAGTTGATGACTATGCTGTTTTCTGATGGCATGTCTGTTGGCCCCCTTTTTCCTCTTTAGAAGTAGACAAGCAATAGCTTTGTTTTTGAGGAGAGAGGGAGACAATGAGGGGGTATCATGAGGTAACAGTGAGGCTGCCCAGAGAGCTCTTGATTAACTCATATTTTAAAAGGTCATGTATGAAAGATGGAAAGAGAAATACATAGCCAAGGACATATACAAAAGAGTGTCACAAGCCTGTAAGAATAGTGCCAGAAAGACTAAAGCTCAGAATGAGCAGAGACTTCACAAAAATGCCAGGGACAATGCAAAAGCATTTAGTAGCTATGTTCAGAATTAAAAGGTACAGGCTCACTGCTTGGGGAAATTGGAGCAAGGTTAAAGATAAGAAGAGAAAGAACAACTCAAATATTTTGTTTCTTTTCCAAAAGGCAAGATCTTTCAGCAGAAGCAAATAGAATCAATATTGTTCAAATAATCTTTACACTCAAACTGGACAAACAAAAAGCAAGTGGTCACCTGAAGGCTTTAAAAGTTTCCACACCTGACATTATTTCATGCCAGGATTTTGAAGAAACTTTGATAATTGTTTATAAAACTACAGTTTGGAAATGATTGAGGAAGAAACCAGAAGACTAGCGATAAGAAAAATCTGGATTTTCATGGAAAATACATGGGTTCCCAACTGTATAGCCCAAGGTCTTTGATACTGATCACCATAGAAATTGAGAGATTAATTAATATTCAACTTGCCTATGGACTCTTAGAAGAGAAGTGGCAATCACTGGGAGCCAGCAAGGGTTCACTGAGAACAAGGCATATTAAATGAACTCTTAAATTCACTTTTTCCGATTGCTAGATATGTAAATAAGCTGAATACTGTACATATTTCAAGGTCCTGACAAAGCTTGCCTTGATATTGTTGTGGATTGAGTGAGAAATTGAGGACTGCCTAATACTGTTAGCTAGCATCATGGTTAGTTGGCCAGCCATGCTCAGGCATTAACTTATATCAACAGAGTGAGAATATCTTATATATTCAAGGGCTACATCTTTGGCTCTGTTCTTCCCATTTTTACCAAGGACTAAGATGGAAAATAAGCAGAAAGCATGTTTATCAAATTTATGAATGGGATAGCAGAACCAGGATTCAAAAACATCTCTACAGATTATAGGAATGGCGAAAGCCAACAAGGTAAAATTTGATAAGGATAGAATTAAGTCCTGTACTTAGGCTTAAGAAAAACCAGTGATGCAGGTCCAGATTGGGGACACCTGGTTTAAGAGTAATTCATCTGAACAAACCACTTAGGGGTTATTGGCTGACTAAAACGCAAATAGAAGTTATAGTATATAAAGCTTCGAAAACATTCCCTGCAATCACAGACTACTGTAAAGGTATTCTGTCTAAGACAAAGGAGCAACTATTCATTGTCCTGGAGAAAGGTCCCTGACAAACCAGAGCTGTTCTAGGGACAGCTAACACAACAGGGAAGCATCTCACAACCTTATTGTGAGAGGAACTTGGTAATGGTCAGTGGAGCTAATGATACTCCTAGGTATATAACCCAGAAAAATCCTTGCACCTGTGCACAAAAAGACATATATTAGAATGGTTTCAGCAACACTGATTATGATGACTAAGAACACAAATAACCTAAATGTCCATCAACAGGACAGTGGCTAGAGAAAATGGGGTATATTCATACATCTCAGACATAATTAGAATGGAAAAAGGAAGATGAATAAGAATATCTACATTATGAGAGCATTTATTTACATTTAAAAACATGCACAATACTATTTACTGTACAGTGATACATATGTATGAACTAAAACAATAAAGAAATACATGGGACGGGGGTGTCTGGGTGGCTCAGTCGGTTAAGCAGATGACTCTTGACTTCAGCTCAGGTTATGATCTCACAGTTTGTGAATTCAAGCCCCACAGCAGAGCCTGCTTCAGATCCTCTGTCTCCCTCTCTCTGCCCCTCCCCTGCTCATGCTCATTCTCTGTCTCTCAAAAATGAATAAACATTAAAAGTTTTTTTTAACAAATAAAAAAATAAAAAAGAAATACATGAGAATGAGAAGTACCACATCCAGAATCATGTCTATTTCTTACTGGAAAGGGAGGTTACTGCAGTTTGTAGTGGTAAAACAAGACTTTTCTTTACACAATGTTTCCTTTCAAGGTTGGATATTGGGTAAATGGGTCTATGTTGTTTCCATCTTTATACCATTTTCTATGTTTAAAATATACTAAATACTCATTTGTGTATTTAAAAAGATTTATTGAGGTAAAATTTGCATAATTTAAAATTAAACATTTAATTAATTAATTTATTTTTTAGGTTTTTAAATTCAAAAGTTTTCTTTAAAAATATTGCTTATTTTTGAGAGAGAGTGAGAGAGAGAGAGAGAACAAGTGGAAGAGGGGCAGAAAGGAGGGAGACACAAAATCCAAAGCAGGCTCTAGGCTCTGAGCTGTCAACACAGAACCTGACACAGAAACCATGAAATCACCATCTAAACTAAAGTAGGATGTTTAACCGACTGAGTCACCCAGGTGCCCCAAGATTTAAAAAAATTTTAAGTAAATCTCTACACGTAACATGGGGCTTGAACTTACAATCTTGGGGGTCACATGCTCTACCAACTAAGTCAGCCAGGCGCCCCCAAAGTAACCATTTTAAAGTGAACAATTAGGTAGTGTTTAGTACATTCACAGTGTTGTGCTACCACCATCTCCATCTAATTCCAAAGCATTTCCATCACTTCATGTAAAACTCTGTATCCACTGAGTAGTTTCTCTCCACCCCCTTTGAAAAGTTTTTTGTTTCTTTGCATGCTAAGAATTTTCTCTAAAAAAATAGCCTTTTTTAAAAAAGGCAGTTGTACCTTCACAGCAACATTGAGAAGGAGGTACAGAGATTTTTCATATATCCCCTACCCTCGTACACACATAGGTCCCTCATCAACATCCCCCAACAGTGATGCATTTGTGACAACTGATAAACTTACATTGACTTATCATCAGCACCCAGAGTCCATAGTTTACATTAGGATTGATTCTTGGTGTGCATTTTAGGGGTTTAGACAAATGTGTAATGACATGTATCCACCATTATTGTATCACATAGAGTATTTTTATGCCATAAAAATCCTCTGTGCTCTTATCTATTTACCCCTCTTCATAATACATCTTTGAGGAGCATTCTTTTAAAAAAAATAACTCATAAGAAAGAGGAAAAGGGGGATACATGAGAACTACCTCTAAACATTAAAAATTTTTTCTTTGAAAGAGAAATTCAATCTTTTAAAGCTCCCAAGGGATCGATGAGTAGATATTAGAAGAAGGAAGAGTTTGGTTTAACATAAAGAAGAGCTTTCTAGCAAGATGGGAACAGTATTTCACAGTTTTTCAGAACATGGGCTTTGAGTTAGAGTCAGGTCAAAATCTGTCTGCTGCTGTATTAGTCCTGGAAAAGTTGCCTGACTTCTCTGAGCCTTTATTTCATGTTTATAAAGTAGACAATAATGGTATCAACCTTATAGGATTATTGTAAGGGATAATTCAAATGAAGTATATAGTTATAGTGTAGTGAACAGCACAGAATAAGTGCTACATAAATATAAAGTAAACATAAAAATAAAGGAAGAGCTGTCCAGAGATATAATGACTATCTTGTAAGAAACTGAGCTTCCTGGTGCTGTCAAAGTTCAAGTTGAGGCTGGATGATGAATTGTCCAAGATACTGGAGAGGGAGACTTCTGCATCAAAGGGAGGCTAAGTTCCCTATTTTCCTCACACACTGTTGAATCTAAAAGTCTTTGCTTCAGACACTGAAGAGACATATTGTTGAGTGCTTCGATGAGCAAAATATATTAGTTCTCTATTTCTATGAGTAAAACTACTACAAAATTAGTGGCTTAAAACAGGACATATATATGATCTCCATTTCTGAGGGACAGGCTTAGTTAGACCCTTTGGCTTAGGGTTTCACCTGAAAACTGTAAGCAAAGTGCTGACCAAGACTTTGGTCTCTTTTCCAGTTTCACATGACTGTTGGCAGAGTTCACGTCTTCCAGGAATATTGCACTGGGGGCCCCAGTTTTATTCCAGCTCTCTGCTGGAAACTGCCCTCAATTCCTAGCAATTGCTGGTGGGGGGAGTCATCTCCAGTTCCTTGTCACATAAGCTTTCACAGTATGGCTGCTTGCTTCATAGCAAGGAAAGGAGTCTGCCACCAAGAAGATGTTACAATCTGTGAACATAATCGTGCAAGTGACATCCCATTACATTTGTCATGTTCTGTTGGCTAAAAGCAAGTCACAGATCCTGCCCATATTCAAGGTGAGGGGATTATACAAGGGTGCGACTTTGGGAGGCAAAGGGAATGGAGGTCACTTTTGAGTCCATCTGTTAGAAGCAGGAAGCTGCATGAGGAAATAGGAGTGCAAGTGCTTCCCTCATACTGTGGCAGGGGCAACAGAGGGCCAGACAGGCAAGTAAATTGAGATTGAGAAGGAACAAGAGGAGGAAAATTAGGGAAGCTGGCAGGCTGAATAAGCATCAAAGCAGCATTCAGGGAAAGCAAGTGGTTGCGGGCACCCCAGGCTGACTGAATAGCCATTATGGCTACTGGGGGCCTGCCTGGTGTGAAGGCAAGCTGTGCCTGCAAGTCTTGCCAAAAATTCCCTGTTTTCATAAAGCACAGAGAGACATTTTGTCAGGATGCATTTAGGTACAAGGTGGATTTAGAACAAGAGAAAAGATGTGTGCAAAGATCCAGCTTGGTTTCATACCAAGCGTATGTCAGTCCTTTGCCCATTTGCATCCACTTCATTCTCCTTGGGAATTATTTTGTGCTGGACGTGGCTAAGGATGCCTGCCACTGACTTGAGGGGTTCAGCTTGGTGTTGCAGATCATTGACCTTCTGGTGAGGAGGTGGAAAAGAATCAAAGGGCAAGGGGCTGAGGCTAAAGCCCCAGGGTATACCCCAGAGGCTAAGGAACCTCCTTTCAGAGAGCCCTGCATCTCATCCCATACCAGCAAGGGAGATACATTTGCAAAGGGGACCAGAAATTCTAGTTATGGTCCTGGCTAGCCCCCAATTAGATACGTACATCTGGACACTTTTCCTTATTGCTTTTTTTTTTTTTTAATCATAAGTATCCAGTGGTGGTGCAGAAAGTCAGAGTCTATATACCTGGCTTTGAATAGGATCTGGAGAAGCTTCAAACCCATGCATAATAGATGCATGTAAAGCCAGCAGCATGATGGGTGGGTTGGTCTTAAAGCCACACTACCTCAGAGCTAGAAGAGACCTTCTGGTTGAATCCTCCCATGTAAGGCTAAACTCAGGAATGACTTGGCCCAGCTACTTCAGATTCTTCCTGATTTTATGCCTCTGGTTTTTGGATGAGAGTGAATCAAGGAGGATTTTAAATCTCTGGAAAATGAGAGTCCTGGTATGAGTTTGGGAAATGGGTACAGAAGCTTAACTTCCAGGCCCACTACCTTTGACGGTGTGTTCCCCAGACAACCAGCCCAGAGTGTGCTTTAATGACCCTTTCCTCTGTAGAGCTGATATTTGCATCTTGTGAGTGTCTCCATCTCCACCAAGACCTGAGGAGGTGGTTTTTTCTGCTTTGTAGGTGTCAGTGAGTCAGTGCTAATGCGTCTGTGAGTCAGACAAGTGTGGGTGAGCCATGTGTTTATCCAATACCCTGGAATAGAGGGGCAGCAAGAGGCAACGATGCCTTTACAGAATACTGGGGAGTTCTTCCATAACTAGACCTGGCCTAGGAGGTTTTATTCTAGAACTACAAAATGGGATTTTGAAGAAATGACTGGAGTTAATGATACTCGGCTCCCTCCTGACTGTTTCTATTACTTGTCCCTCAGCCCCTCTCCTGACAGCTGCAAGAACTTGGCCAGTTCAGGTGTCTGAACTGTCTCCCCTTTCTAGGTGTATTGGTGGGGGAAGGAGAGGACAAAGGGAATGAAATCTGGGGCTGGCAGACTGCTTCCTCTGGGGGCTTGTATAAGGCCCCCTCTGATGTGGTCTCTTTGATGTCTATTATGCCCTCTACTCTATGGCTTCTTTGAACTTGCAGCACTTATCATGATGCTTAATCCATACCAGGAACTCAGTAATAGTTGCTGAACTTGAAAGAATTAAATTAATACAGGAGGATGGACCGCTGGCTGGCTAGGAAAGAGATCTCTGTTCTAGCTCTAGCTGTGCCCACTGCCAGATGACCTTGGCCATAGCCATCCACTCTGAGCCTCAGAGTCTTCATTTATAAAACAAGGTTGAATAAGATGATCCCAAAGGCCCAACCAACTCTAATTTCTAATGGCCTTGTAATTCAACAGGCATGCAAATGGAAAAATCCTGGACTTCACTATGACAGGAAAATAGCCATTACAAAGAGAGGCATCCTGAATCCCAGCTCAGCCTTCCCAGAAATGAACATGCTTGGGGTGGGGACTAGAGATGTCATGGAGCCAGAGGTCTGTCCTCAGCAGGATCAGCAGCCCCCATGGGCATGTACACAGCCTAGCTGTCTGTCAAAGAGGAGCACGAGCTCTACATCTTAGCAAATGCAATTCTGCTTGAGGAGTCACTAGTCACAGGAGAAATAATTACCAAATTGCCTGAAATAATTATAGTTTCTAAACAAATAAAGCCCATGCTATGTGTCAATTGCTTGAAACACATAGACACACACACGCGCGCACACACACACAAACACACACACACACACACACACAATTATAAGAAATCTTTGCCTGAACTGGAAGGGTCACCAGCCTCAAAATATGCCTTGCTTTTTAAAAGTCCTAAGTGCAGACAGGGTATCTGTTTGTTTTCTTATTGAGATGTAGAATACCTTTTTGGTAATCCCTTAAGAGTACACATAAGTATGTGTTTGTGGACACAGGCACGCACCCAGAGTTTAGAGACAGGAGCACCATCTCTAAAATAGAAATTATAGCACAACGGACTCCCTGGGCTCACCCTACAGCATCAGATTTTGTTCGGCAGTGTGGAGTTTGGACTCCCCTCTTCACCAAGCAAGAGCGGGAGCTAATGCAGAGTGAGCCTATGCGGTAGGCCTTTAAAGAATATTGAAAATGCCGGGTCCCAAGGTATTTGACCAGAGAGGAAATGTGCCTGTCTCCAGCCATCCAGTGAAAGAATGGAGGTGGTCATTCCCTAAATATCTTTTATCGACACTAGCTTCCTGAGATCCTTCATTTTGTGGGATGCCCAGGGTTCAAGATGATGTATTTGTTCTATTCACAGAATGACAGTATTTCCATTAGTGTATTTTGGGTCTCTTTTCTTTCAGAAATGGTTGGCTATTCTGTGTGCATGTGTGTGCATGAACATGCACTGTATATATGTGCACAAGCACATATGTGTATGCATATAGAGACATGTATGTGAGTGTGTGGGTGTACTAAGGTGCTGAGATTATTTAAAATACAGTCAGGCCAGCTGATAGAGTCATTCTGAGACACACTTCATGTGAATGTTGTATTTTTCTTTCTCTCTGAATCAAAAATGCTGCAAAATCGTGGAACTGCTCTCATCTTAATTACTGCAAAAATATTGCTAATTAGAAACAAGGGAAGAAGTGTTAGGGATTTGTCTCCAAATCAAAGACGGCATTATTTTCCAATGGATATTAAAAGACTTGAAAAGAGGCTGAGATGGTGCAGTAGATAGAGTTGTGAAGTGTGTTTAGGGCCCCAGTGGTAAAACGGCTAGAAGGGGAAATTAAATATCTGGGAGGAAAATGTTCTCAGATGTTGGATTATGCCTGCAGCCATAACACTGGAGGCTGTGATCCTATCTACCTCAAACACAAAATGGGATCAAGAGATCTCCAAGGAACCTGGGGGTGGAAAAGTGTCGGTGGCTTGAACAGGGTCCCCTCTAACCACCTTAGCCCAGCAGACCTCAGCAGTGAAGGACATTAATGCAAATACTTTGAACGTAGCATCTTCTTTCTGCCCTGTGTTTCCCATCTCATTGTTTTTCCACCAATTCTTTAGACTGAAACTGTTAAAATACAGCAAGAAGCCCACTTTTGGGACCTATTTCGTGTAGCAAACCCCCTGTGTCTATGGAAGACTGAACTTCTAGATGAGCAGAGAGCCCAGGACAGGGCACACAATATGAAGGCTGCCTTGTGGTTTTGTTCCAGTGGTCTCGACGTGTGATCCAGGCTCCAAGGCTGAGACACTCGATGATGCTTTCCTTCAACCACAGAGATGTATCACAATTGATGTGATCCCTCTGAGGGTTTCAAAGGCTTCCATTCCCAAAGCCAACAATTAAGTCTGGAAGCATGAGGACAGGGTTAGGAATGAGAACCAAGCAGTGGCATGAGAGTAATTCAGGAATGGGAGAGAAGAAGGTAGATGCCAGCATGGTGGAAAGACATGGAAGATGAATAGAATGAGTCAATGTCCTGAAATTAGGTGGCCCCAAAATAGGCAGCATACCAGGGAGAGAAAAATGACTTACTCCAAACTTATGCCTTACTTCCTTTTGCTTTAGATAGATGGCTTCCATGAGTTTATAAAGTAGCAACTGTCTTGGAGTCTAGGCTGTGTGACTGTGGATAAGTCACCCAACCTTTCTGAATTCCAGATTCCTTGTCTGTTTGTTATTCAAGACCCTGTCTAACTCCCAAGTTTCTACAAGGATCAAACAAGAGAATGTGCATCAGGGGCTTTGTAAATTGAATGGCACTATATGTGCATTAGGCATGATTATGGGCTTTGCCACCCAAAACCCAGGGGTAGCAAAAAGAACCAGGGGTATATGCTCACATACGAAACTTGGCTTTCAAGCCTTGATAAAGTTATCATAAATAATCTTTCCACTGCCCACCCCAACCATGGGATAAGAGGAGAGCATTCTTATTGTCAACATCCTGCATACATTGAAGATAGGCTTCTATGGCTTCCTGATCGCTGATACAGAGGTTGAAGAGTCAAATGTAACTAAAAGGCTCATCATGGAAAAGAAGAAATTCTCTGGCTCATCCCTCCCAGCTCCGAATGCTATGTTTTAGAGGCAAGCACTTTTTGCCATTTATTTTAGTATTTGCCTAAATAAATGTAGATCATATATTAGCCACTATTTCTTGAGGTCATTATTTTTTCTTTCAAATTTGACAAATCGTATGTCAATTTACTCCTGTGGAAGGTACAAATTTAGCTCTTTTACAACCCTGGCTTTACTCCATCTAACACACACACACACACACACACACACACACACACACACAGTCACAGGAATGCTCACACACGCACACAGACATTTCCTCTCCCATCCTTCCAGTGTGGTTGATCACAGCCATTGTCTAAATCAATATTTAGTATTTACATTCTTCTACCTTTGCAAATATTACTCACAACAAAGCTGTGTAGAGTACAATGATCAAGGCTGATCTTTCATATACCTTCTTCGTTGTCCCTAGAATTCAACATTCATCCTTTTCTTTTCTTCTGTGACTAATTACAATTCTTAGTAAACTCATCGACAGACCCATAAAAACCTAAGAACAGCGAGGAACATCAAGCAAAGTGTCATTTCCGTGTTTTCCTGGGGTGGTCACCCTCTCCCCCAGAGTCTTCATTCTTCCTGCTGGTGGTGTTTGGGGAGCTTCCTCCAAACCCTCTATCTCCTGCACCCAGCGCCCTCCTTTGTGGCACACTCCTTTGCATACATCCTTTTCCAGATTCCTAAGAAGTATGCCTCAGGGGTAAATTTTTTAAGGCTGAGAACATCGATGTCTGGAGATGCAATTATTCTTCCCTCACTCTTGATTGGTATTGTGGGTATAAAGCTGGAGAGGGAAAATTACCTTCACTCAGAACTTGGAAAGAACTACTCTATGCCTTTTGGAAGCTGGAGTTGCCCTTAGAAAGCCAATGCCATTCTGATTTCTAATATTCTGCAGGTTTCTTGCCTTTTACCACTGGCAAGTTTTCAAAGAGACGGTAAGACCTCTTTATCCCTGATCTAAAATGTTATGATGTCATACCTTGATGTGATTCTTATTTTCATTTATTTTGCTGGGCACTTAGTTAAGCCCATTCATTATGGAAAGTCATGTCTTCCAATAGAATAAAATGTTATTATGTTTTTCTTTAATAATTTTCACTCCTTGATTTTCTTTGTTCTCTCTCTGACTCTTGTTAGTTGAAAGTTGGACCTCCGGGGATGAATCACCTAATTTTCTTATCTCTTCATTCCTATTTTCTATCTTTGTATACTATTTTCTGGGAGATTGCCTCACTTTTATCTTCTACACATTCTGTCAATTTTTACTTTTTTTCTGTTATCTGAATCTTTGCTATCCAAGAGATTTTTCTTGTTTTTCTGAGGGTTCCTTTGTAAATAGAATCCTGTTTTTTGTTTCATGGATAAAATATTGCTTTCTCAAGTTTTTTTTCTGTTCCCTGAATTTTCTGTTCCATCTGACTCTCATTTCCTCATTTGTTTTTATCCCTTCCATAGTAGAATCTTTCCTCAAATGTCTGGTAATTCTTTTCTATCTATTCATGTCTTTTATTTTCCATTTTTGAGAGATTGAGAGAGACAGAGACAGAGAGAGAGAGAGACAGAATCATCTGTGCTGAACATAGAGCCCAATGTTGGGCTCGATCCCACGACCCTGGGATCATGACCCTAGCTCAATCAGAAGTCAGATGCCCAACTGACTGGGTCAGCCAAGCACCCCTATTTATATCTTAAATACCAATGGTCCACCAGAAATCGAATTAGATGCTGTATGCATCAACATGCACGTAGGCGCACACACTGTGAGGGCTGGGTGCCTGTAGGAGTATGGAATAATTAGTATGGTAATCATTTGCAGTCCAAGTCACTTAATTAGGAGACAGTTCATTTCTTCAGAGACATTTTTTCCAGTCTCCTCCCCAGGGGGTGAAAGTAATACATGCCTAATTGAGAGGGGCAAAGAAGTAGGGGGCAGGGCATTCTCATGGTCCAGAATATATGTTTCACTCCACACCCCTGCTTTCATCTGCTCACAGTTGTGACTGGTGTCAAGCCCACAGCCTGTCTGATTCGGTATCACCAGAAAGTAAGCTTCTCTCCTTCTGTAGAGGTGATGGGAGGAAAGCTATTTGACAGGGTGGGGGAGGGGAGAGTATCTAGGGGATATAGCAGCAGCTCCTGCAGACTTTCACCCAGTCTTCCTGTCCCCCATGCCACCCAAGTCTTCAGAGGCACCTGTATATCTAGTTCCTGAGTCTTGTCATCTGAATCCCAAGTCAGATGACTACTTTTTGGCTTCTTCTTCTGCCGGTACTTTCTGCCACTCCTCCTCTGCTCTAAGTGTCTCCTTAATGGGTTTAAACCTCTAGGTCTTTTAAAGAGAGTATTCATTTTATATTGCCACATAACAAATCACCCCAGATGTAGCAACTAAAAACAACATGAAGTGATCATCTCACCATTTTTAGGGGGTCAGGAATCCTGCATGTTTTAGTCAGGTCCTTGGTTCAGGATCCCATCAGAGGCTGAAATAATGATGTTGGCCAGCTGCACCCTCATCTGGAAACAACTAGGAGGAGACCCATCTCTAAACAGCTTCAGGTTGTTGGCAGAATTAATTTCCTTCCAAATGTAGGACTGAGGTCCCCATTTTCTTGCTGGTTGAAGACCAGTTTCAGGACCTTGCCATTTGGCCTCGTCTACCTCAGCCACAGAAAGTCACATGTGCCTTCAATACTTCTCATGCCACAGTGACGTCTCTGACTTGCCTCTCTGCAATTAACCCCCCACCAAAATCTCTACTTTTAAAGGGCTCATGTGGTCAGGACAGGCTCAATGGATAACTTCCCCATCTTAAGGTCAAGTGTGCCATATAATATACCTTGTTACAGGAATAAAATCTCATATTGACAACCCAGGGACTACGCAGGGCATGTACACCCAGGGGTGGGAAATCTTGGAGGCCATCCTAGAATTCTGCATAAAGGTGAGACTTTTTTTTAGGAGGGAGTAAAAACAACTGCTTGTAGTTTAATCCACATTAGTTAGAAGCTTCTAGTGCCTCATTAACACATGTTACTGTTATAGGGCATGTTAGTTAATATCAGTGCTCTAGACATACCAGCAAACTTGACCTTCAACTCTTCACTTGTGGGTGCTGCTCTCTTTAGTTATGGCTCAGGAAGAATGAATCTTCCTCCTCTCTCATCCAAATGAATGAGCCTAAGAAACCAAAGAAAACTCTGAGTGGATTTCCACATCCCTCTTTGCAGAGGATGAGCCTGTTAGGAGCCCAGAAGTGTGTCTGGAGAACTGTGGTTTTGATCTACTTTTATTTTTTCTTTTTAATATAATTTATTGTCAAATTGGATTCCATACAACACTCAGTGCTCATCCCAAAAAGTGCCTTCCTCAATACCCATCACCTACTTTCCCCTTTCCTCTACCCCCATCAACCCTTAGTTTGTTCTCAATCTTTAAGAGTCTCCTGTGGTTCTGATCTACTCTTAGTGGTCCAGACACACAAGTGAGGTCACTGTCCTGGCACATGCATGGAGGTTAGGTACCTGCAGTGCCCACAAAGATGTTACCAATAAGAGGTAGCACTTTGGCCAGGGGACATGACGATTTTTCCTGGGTTGTCAGATCCCAATGGTCGTTGTTGTATCCAGTGATGAATCATTAATTTCTAGAAACTCTGACTGAAACCTGAAGGGGGAGATAAATGAGAGTGGGGTGTTGCTCTGAGCATCCCTGCAGACAAATGACCAGTCATGACTAAAAGATGGTTTTACATTTTCTGAGTGTAATCAAGTGAGATGTAACCAATATTCCGGTGTTCATTAGCCTCATGTCTCCTAACCTTCACTGTCAGGTGTTCCCTCATGGAAAAGCTCTCTGTAGATCTCACAATTTTTAAAAATTAAATTTTAGCTTAGAGTAAAACCAGTGGGAGAGCCCCTGGCAGGTCACCAGCAGAAGGAGGGGGCTAAGGAGAGGCAAAGTTTGCACAAAATATGGCCTTAGACTAAAAGGTAGAGAAGAGAAAAGGCAGGGAAGCAGGAGTAAGGAGAAAGATTGGCAAGGAAGGAGCAGGCTGATTTCCTTATCTTTCTGATGTGGGTGCATTTCTCGTATTAGAGTCAACTGGGCATCGGCAAACCAATAAAATGTGTGCAATATTGGAAGAAATTCATATAGGAGCCTCTTCTTGCTGCTGTTAGATGGAGTGGCAATGAGACATACCTTACTCTATACACATTCAGCCTTCATTCCCAGCAAGGGTCTCTGGGTTTACTTTTCAGAAAATCTACTTTGTCCTGTGAAAAGAATAGTAGGGAGATGGGGTTCTGAGACTATCACCCACGGAGGATATGAGATTCTTCCCTGCAGCAGGACTTTGCCAGAGCTTATCTTCCCCGTGCCTATTTCATGGTCTGCCTGGCCCACTGGGGAAAGATGTTAAGAGCTTGGCTGTGGTCTTGCCCGGGGGGCATTTCAGTGGTTTCTCACCAGGGCCCTCTGCCTTGGGTCTTTGCCCACCAACCCCACCTTTAGATTTCTAAAATCCAAACCCAAATCTAATCACATTAGATTTCCTACTTAAAGACCTTGGTGGACCTCAATTGTCTACAGAGCCAAGCCCAAGGCTGAGTTTCTGATCATGATGTTCAGTGCTCTTTACACGACTTCAGTGGTGTCATTTTTGGCTGCCACACTCCATACATAGGCTGCACCTTTCCTGAATTCACCCTGTCCTGTCATACTTTGGTGCTTTTGCACATGCTATCCCATCTTCTTGCCTAGAGCACTCTTCATTTCCTTGTCTACATGTCAGGAAGTATGCCTTATCCTTCAAGTACCCACCCCAATTTTACCTTCTCTGAAGCCCTTACCTTACCACTGACTTCTACTTCATCTTTTCCATATTAAGGCACCTGGGGATCAGCAGAGTGGGAAAGCTGCTAATTAAGGACAAGGCTAGATAGGGTCAAGATTGCAGGGAAGGCCTTGACAGAGTTATGGACTCTCCCAAAGAGGGTGGCAACAGTAGAGAACAAAATAAATCCAGGAACACATGATTTTAATGTGACTCAGGTGGAGAATGGCAGCCAGATGTGGAGGGCATTGGAGTTGGAGGTGCTGGGGTCAGAGATGCTCACAAGAACTGTATCTGGTGCTCTGGGGTCAGAACTCTGCTAAGCAGATCTGCGGGAGGCAGGCCAGGCTACCTGGGAGCCAGAGGTTCTGAGGCACAAATGCCAGTCAATGTTTGTGGTGCGTTTGTTTGGACAGTAGTTGCTCATAAATAGAGTTAGGGGATGAGGTAGGGAGACAAAGTAAAGTGCAAAGGAAGGAAGAGGGAAAGGGGTGAGCACTTTGTGAAGCAGAACCGAGTGTTCATTTCCCTCCAGCTCAGCAACAAGAATAAATGGAGGGAAGTCTTCAGACTTCCCGAGAGCCCAGAGGCATCCTTTCCAGTTCAGAGCATCCGCCACACACGGAGGTGACACGGGGAGACCTGACAACTCACAACGCGTCCTGCAGACCCAATAGTGATGAAAGGCCACCGGCACTTTGAAATGCCTCTTAAAAGGCACACTGAGCTTGGGTACTTAGATGTATGGTATCAGTTTAGATTTCTCCAACTTTGAACTCTGAAAAGCAACTCTGCCCTCGTGGTCCTTCTGCCTTTAGTCCAGGCTGGAGGGGAGTTCCACATCCCATTAGTGGTGTCCTGATCTTCACAAAGAGAATGAAAAGAAGGGGCATCTGTAAGATGAGAGATGCTGACAACCTTCTTCTTGCTCAGTGGAATCTGCGCCGGCAGATTCTGTCTCTCTGCGTCCACTTTTCACTAGGCTTTTGTGCTGTGCCGCACCTAACTTCACCCCAGAGTCAAAGTATGTATGTCTTATGTATGTCTTCCCATCATCCTGGGGGGGCTCCTCCCAGAAAGGGCTGGGCCTTCCCCTCAGAACCTCCAGCCCTGCACAGCCTTTGGCACATAGCGAGTGAAATGAACCGGGTTTTCCCTCCTTCTCCTACCCTTTGATTCTTTTGTACTAGTTTTTATTTAGCTTTTTCCAGCGCCCTTTCCTTTTCATTTTTGCTCACCTCCTAATCCCAGTCAGACTGACAGAGGCTGAGGGGAGACTAAAAATACCAGGCTGGTACCCCAACTGGAAGGCTCAGTGCTTGTAACTTTCCAACTCCACTCGTGAAGAAACCAGAACTGTGTCCTCCTTGGGTGAGTCCTTTATACTGGTACCATGCCTATGCCATGCCATAGGTCAGGGTGCCTATGACTCTCTCTGGAACATCATCTTCCCAGGCAGGACTTACAGCTCAAAGTCTTCCTGTACCTCCGGGAGAGGCAATGTGCCCCAGTTGTTAAGGACCTGCTCACTGGAGCTGGGTGACCTTAATGTGAATTCCGGCTCTGTCACTTATTAGCTGTGTGAACTTGGATGAGTTGATGACATTCTCCATGCCTCAGTTTACTCATCTATATAATGGGAGTGCTGATAATGGTACTTACCTCATAGACTTGTTTTGATGATTAAATTAAATACATGCAAGGCAATCAAAACTGAATCACTTACTTGGTGAGTGCTACATAAGTGTTTGCTGTTCTTATTGTTAATATTATGAAACAGATGCACCTATTTTCAGGCATTTAACCTCAATACTTAATCTTCAATCTCTCCATTTTCAGTAAATCTTTCTCCTCAGTCTGCAAACCATTGCAAGTCTCTTCTCTCCAAATAAAATTCCCTCCTACTCTATCTCCACCTTAAGCTGTTTCTCTCTCTCTTTTACTTGTCTGCAGTCAACACTATTAACTGAGAAATCTACCCTTACAAATCTCCACCTTCTCACCTACCATTCACGTCAGCATCCATAGCAATCTGGCCTCAGCTCCCATCACACCGTCAAAGCAATTCCCCCTGAGATTACCAAAAACTTCCCAATGGCCACATCTAATTACCTTGCTGTCCCTTGTGACCTTATTGACTGTGCCCTTTTCCTTGAAGTGTCTCCTGTATTTCTGAGACACTATTCTTTCCTGGTTGTAATCATCAGCTTCTCCTCCATTACGCTAAAGTGATAATCCCCAATGTCACTGGCTTATAGCAGTAAAGGTTTTCCTTTATGCTCATGTCCCATGCCAGCTGAGGGTTGGATGTTGCTCTGCTCCTTGTATGTGTTTCATCTGGGGATCTGGGCCAAAAGAACAGAAGCCCTTCTAGCAGAGCCACACAGTGACTCCTAAGACTTCTTTTTGGATATTGTGTGGATCACCTGTGTTCATATTCCATTGGCCAGAGCAAGTCCCATGGCCAAGCCTGCTAATAAGAGATTAAAGAAGTCCACGCCTCCACTTGCAATGACCAGGGACATACACCGATCTTCCAGGAAAGACAGCTAATAATAGGAAACAATGATACAATCTACCACATCAGTTTTCCTGCTGTCTTTCCAATAGCTTGTCCTTAGCCTCCTTCACTAGATCATGTTCATTCCCTCACCTCCTAAATTTCAGTGTTCTCTAGAGCTCCTGGCTCTATAGACCCTCTGTGGGTAGTCCTACCCATGCTCTTAATTTCAGTAAGTATCTCTATTCTTATGACTTCCAAATTTGTAGCACAGATAATCACTGGGCATATTTAGTGGTCCCTTGAACTTAACATGTCCAAAATTCAACTCATTTTCTTACCTTCCTATCCCTTTTATTCTCCATCACGGCTAATGGCAATGCTGTCAGAAACCTGGGAAGTAAATGAGAAACCTGGGAAGGTTTCATTATGCCTTTCCCTCATTCCATCCGATGAGCCAACTACAATCCATTCTACATTTAGGATAAATCCTTAGTCTCTTCCCCATTTTCATTTATGCTGCTCTCACCTGGCATTGGGCCTTTCTTATCCTCTGCTTGAATTTTAGTGATTACTTCTTCCCCAACCAGCCTGCCTGCTTCTGCTACTCTCCAAGTGAATCCATCTCTGCACTGCAGCAAAAGATATCTCTCCCTCCTTCTCCCCCAAATCTGATCTTCTCCACTTAAGAAACTTCAAAGGCTCTTCCAAGGACCGGAAGTAAAATCCAGACCCCATATTATAGTATTCAAGGCTCTTCATAACCAGGATTCCCCTAGTCTTCATCACCCTGTCCTGCTACTCACCATCTTGTACCATCTGCTTCGGTTGCAGACTTCTCATTAGTATCAGATGCCCCTTGGTACTACATGGTTCTTATCCCCATGTATTTACTCGCACTAGTCCCTTTGTGCAAATGCTTATCTCATTGTCTTCGTTGGCTGAACTCCTGACCCTTCAAAATCTAGTCATAACACCTTTCATAAAACTTTCCCCAACATTGCTCATTCCCCTTGCCCTTACTCTACAAGAGGCAACAGCAACCTTTGTCATGACATTAATGACATCACGTCATCATTCATGTGTTTTTCTCTTCTATATGGGGTAGGAGTTTCCCAGAGCATTAGATACTCAGTCAGCCGTTGGTTAACATACGAATGGTACACTACAGTCTATGTCGCATGAACGCAATAGTCAGATTTTTTCCAGTTATTGGTTTTACTCTCTGGCTGCTTGCTGGCTCTGGGAGACATGGTCTCCTTCCTACATTGAAGGACTAACTTCCTGCCTTAGTGTTGAAGTAGTCTCTGCAGCCTCAAGAACCTGACCCTGATAATTCTAGTAGGATTCCTTAGCAAATCTCTGTCTTCTAGATCTTGTCTCTCAACTAACAAGGGTCCTCTGCAGCTACACTCCCTGCTCTCAGCTTTCCTTAAAGGTGCCCTGCTTGCTGGCTTAGGCCCTCTTCAGACTCTTCCTGGAGCCCTTTACTCCTAGATTATACCATCACTCTTGCCACCTCTGGGTTTTCTCACCATTTCCTTTCCTCTCCTTCTCTGCCAACACTGGCTTTGCAGGGCCCAATGCAAAATGAAAATGTGGGGTCTCTTGTTCAAACATTACTACAAATTTCAAGATGGCAACAATAAAGCAGTAAGCCAAACGTGGGTCCCTTCTGAGTATGTCACTGTGTGAGTGCATGGTTCTCTGCCTGTGAAGTTGGCCCTCAGCTCTGTCTTCCACTTTCAGGACGAAGCCACATATGGAGGGTTGGTGAGGAGAGGTGAGGGGGAAAGGTTGGGGGGTGTTAAATTAGGCATATATCAGTTCTTTGGGAAAATGAGTTACCTAGGGTGAAGAAAGGATGCATTTTTGCCTGATGAGGACCAAAGCACTGGAGAGGATTTGGTGGAGTAAGTTAAATATGGTTATGGTTTTTATTGCAGATGGAAAAGGGAGTTTAAAATATTTTACATGTAGGGGCACCTGGGTGGCTCAGTTGGTTAAGTTATATGGCTTCGGCTCAGGTCACGATCTCGTGGTTTATGAGTTTAAGCTCCACTTTTGGCTCTGTGCTGACAGCTCAGAGCCTGGAGCCTGCTTCAGATTCTGTCTCTCTCTCTCTTTGCCTCTACACCACTTGTGCTGGGTCTCTCTCTCTCTCTCTCTCTCTCTCTCTCTCAAAAAAAATTGTGTGTGTGTGTTATATAGATGGTTAATATATATGAGTATTTGGTAAGTAAAGGGTTTCGACCAATGCCATGTAGAAGTTATTTTAAAAGTAAGAATAAGCTCTCTCATTAGAAGCATTTTGTAATTATGAAGAAATTGCTTGCCATCATTTGCATCAAATCAGCAGATGTAAAATGATACTAATTCCATGGCTTGGGGGCGTGGGCATAGAGAGCCTTTATTCCCTATCAGGGCTCTGATGGAATGGCAAAAGGACAGGCCACAGGCCGAGTGGGGTTTGAGAGCTCATTTAATTCTGTCTTCCTTTCATTCCACTAAACACATTTATTGAGCACTCATTTCATGCCAGTGACTCAGACTCAGAGGTTTCTGCACAGCAAGGATAGTGAGAGATCAGATCAGGCCCCAGAGCCGGAGATGGGCTAAGCGTATCTAACACCAGAAAGCCTCCTCTCCCCCCAAACCTACTGTAAATTCAGAGAGATGTAGCCTCATTTAGAGTTCTTAAAAAAAATCACAGTGAAATAAAACTTATGCTTGGAAATAAAATACCAGTGGGATGGGGTGTGGGGGTGCACAGAGTGTCCTGGTGGAGACAGGGTTCAGAAAGGGAGGGCCTGGGCTGGGAGTTGGCAGAATTCTTTTACCGCTTCTGGTCTTTCCCTTTCTTCTTCCTCCAACCTTACTTAATCAATGCAAACGAGGGAGTATCTCGGTTGCTGAGATTTGCCCCAAGCTGAGCACCACGCTGCTGCCACTTGTCACAATCTTGCTCTTGCTTTAATACTGGGAGAGACTTCCAGGGCTCCTTGCATTTACAGATCATCTCCCGAGTTACAATCATTATGTCATTCTGAGCCCCACAATAGCCTAGTTTGGTAAGTAGTTGAACCGTATGAAATTGCCATTTCTATAGGTCAGATAAACCCAACTGTTGGCAATTTCTTATACTGTTCCATCTAACAGTGGTGGCACTATTATTTTCATCACTGTTTGCTCAGAGAATGATAGGGAAGGTGAGAGGAGCTGTACAGACCTCACAGAGCCAGGCCTAGGGTTTGGACCCCAAGCCGAACTCGCACTCGGATTCACGCCTTCTCTGACATTTAGCGCCCCATTGGTATAAAATGGCAAATCACCCCGTGCAGCCACACACACGTAGGGCGGGAGTCTACTCTCATGTTAATGTGCTTCAACTGTCTTTTTTTCAGCCCTAGATTCAGTAATGGTTCTCTGTACAAACTCATTCATTTTTAATCAGTTGACTGTAATGATTTGTTACAAATGATCTTTAATTCTCAGCTGCGGTTAATCAGTACTGAAAAGCACTTTTCCTGTTATTTTATTTGGATAGGACTCTTCGTGAAATACTTGCCTGCCATTACTTAATCACTTGTTTGTTTTGCCTCTGCACACAGTTTCGAGCAGCGTACAACAGTATGCAATGTGGGCATTCTCCCTGGTTCTCCAATCCGTGGTAGGTGCAGGGAGCCATGGTGTGGACCGCAGAGGGTCATGCCAGCCTCGGATACTGACTGACTTCCTCCTGCAGGCCCAGCACAGAGTCAGGCGCTGAGTATATGCCAGCTGATGTTAGCTTAGACAGAGGCAACTGCAACACAGTTTGAAAGGTTGTTAGAAGAGCATGTGGTGTAGGGGAGAGGAAGCAGAGGGCCTGAGGGCACTTACCTCATCCCTGGAGGGTTAGGAAGTCTTCTTGGAGAAGCCAACTCCTGGACAATCAGTATTAAGCAGGCAGAAGTTTCCAGGCAGATGGAACAGCAGATGCAAAGGCCCAGACAGCAGGAGAAAAGGAAGGGGGACCAAGCAAGCCTGGAGCACACACAGGAGGCAGGGGAGACCTGCAGCGAGTGGGTTCAGGCTAGTGAGAGGGGCTGTGTCATGAAGGGCCTTGGTCACGTCTTTTTTTTTTTTTTCCAAATAATTGTGTTTTTTTTTTCCAAAAAATTGTTTTTATTTATTTATTTATTTTAATATAATTTATTGTCAAATTGGCTAACATATAGTGCATAGGGTGTGCTCTTGGTTTTTGGTCACATCTTATATCTTGAAAGGGAAAAAACCTGAGGAGATTAGAAAAATCTCTCTGGGAGCAGCATGGAGAATGACTGGAAGGGGCTGAGAGAGGCACAGGAAGCCCAGAGAGGAGGAGGAGGTGAGGGAGCAGGCAGGAGACACCAGGGTCGAGCCCAGTGAGTGGCTGTGGGATGGCGAGGAGAGGGTGGCCCCGAGTGCAGTCTGGCCTGGGAAGGAGGCTGGGGAAGGAGGTAGGGAGCAGAAGAGGAATTTCTAGTTAATTCTGCCAGGACCAGGCAGGGACACTTGTTTGGGGTCTGAGAGACCAGGCGGGAGCCAGCGGCCACAGCAGGCAGAGCCCCAAGCTCAGCTCTTCCTGAGCTGCCAGGTCTCTTGAGGTCCTGAGGTTCATCTTGGGTCATCTTCCGGCAATGCTGACTAATGAAGGGATGTTGAAAGTCTTTCCTTTCCCCTTACCACCCCCAAGGTTCTGGTATTTCTGGCCCTTCTGGGAGTCCAACATGACTATTGTAAGATTTGAGTCAAACCCTGCAGGGGAATGATTCTAGAAGGCTACTGTTCAGAATCATTTTGTCCGGAGATGTGTTCAGTGAGACCTCGGGAGGGCCAGCCCTGGGCTCAGCGGCAGGGAGAAGTGAAGCCTGCCTGGGCCTTCTTGCACAACTATGGTAGGACCCACAGCTCCAGAGCGCAGGGGCTCACATGGACCTTGGTTTAACCCATTTTCTGTTTGACTAGGGAACTCCCCACCTGCTCTTCCAAGAACTGGCCATAGGAGATGACCTTGGTCCACAGAAGTGCCTGACCTGCCCTTGACACAAGAGAAGGACTCAGGTGCTGTGTCTTCTGCCCAGTGTTCGAATCCTGTGTCTTCCATACTCACGCTGACTGATAGGGAAGCAGCAGAATTTTGGCTCACACCCCAACTGAAACCAGAGGAGAGATCTTTCTCAAATGTCTGGGAATTTGAGCTTCTGTCACTCTAGCGACTGATTCTCCCTAAATTGTGGATCCAAGAGAGACGATGATATGTAACAAATTAAAACTGAACTTGTCCCGAGAAGACAGAAAATGCTGGGCCAGTTGTAAAGTTGTGCCCTCTGGGTCAGGTCCTTTGAGGGGAAATTGGTTATTTTTGAGGAAGACCAGAGAGGAGCCATCAGAGAAAATATTCTCAGCCTCTGGCCCTGAGGGTCACACTTTTGCCAGCCAAGTATTGGGTTAGCCAATTACCTGCCCCAGGAACCATTTAAAGGAGAGAAGAAATACTGTCCTCCGTCCACACCCGGGCAAGGCAGGGCTCTCCATCAGATGAAGAAAGGGCCAAGACTCACCTTAGATCCATAGCTTCCTCTTTCCCTTTTTGGACTCATTTTCAGCTTCTTTCATTAAGGAGAGCACACATCCTTAGGCAGGAAATTACCCTGGTGATTGATGTCTAGCAAATGCAATTAGACCCCAGTTTAGTGCTCTCTAAGGGGTGCCCTCCAGTGGGGTGTATGGAATTTGGTGATCACTTGACAACTGTGCACTCAAGGGCTCCTGGTTATAAAGCGTTTGTCTGTGTCAGGCTTTGGCTGCCAGAGCCTCCCACTCTCTTTAGACACACAGAGGCTGTGGGTATACAGGTAGGAATGGCTGGTGGGGCAGGGAGAGTGCAGAGAGGATTCTGGGAGGGGGATGTTCAGAATAAGAACAGCCAGGTTGGCCAAAAAGACATGATCGCTCCCACGGTGGGGCTAGAACATAAGCGGGGGGCTGGTGGGGAGTGGGGACATCTTTCATGGCTGAAGTTCTATAATATTTGGTAGTCCGCTTAGTGCTTGAAATATAATCCTTTAATTCTACTGCCTAGAGGACTTTGGAGGGATAAATAAAAGAAACTGGCCTAGATGCCCATCCTTGAGGTATTTGCATCATAGTTGGAAAGGTCAAACACACCCCATCAGATTTCCAGGCCACAAACTTTCATTGGGCTTGGCCATACACAAGGACATGGAGTAGTGTTCGTCATGTTGGCCCATCCATGGAGCTAAGGGAAGGACAAAGGAGGCCATCTCCATTCTGCCTGTCCGAGGTCTGCATCAGCTCTGTCACGTAGAAGCTGAACGACCTTGAACAAGTGACTTAGCCTCTTTGTCTCAATTTCTTGACTCTAAAATGGGGATGGTAACAGCACTGCTCTTGAAGGCTTTTAGGGATGATCCAGCAAGCGATGCACAGAAAAGCCAGGGCGGGGCTCACAGCAGCGTCCACACATGCCAGTGCCTTCCCTCTTCTCTTCACCCGGGGCCAGTTAACCCTTTTCATGTCATGGCCCCTTTTGGCCCAGTGATGCATGTGAACCCCTTCTCAGAATGATGGCTTAAGTGTAGAAAACACAATCTATATGATTCCAGAGCAAACTGTATTTTTACTGAAATGCAGTTCTCAAAAATACTAAAAAAACAAATTTTGCTGTATGGTAATATATGTGCTTCTTTATTAACACCGTAAATAACAAGATTTGCTGGCAGCTCTAATAAGTACTGCAATTTTGAAATAGTAATAAGCTTAAACAATATTTCAACATATCTGCAGCAACTGTAATGAGATATAAAAATATCTGTGATTTCTATTGGTGACAGAATTACAGCTACTGCTCAGACTATCACAACTTTTTGCCCACATTTAAAATTAGAAGGACTTCTAAATTTTTGTTAGAGGTCAGTGAAAAGGCAGATATAATTTTTTTCTGTATGAATTCATGAACTCTCTGTAGACCCCATGCTGAGAACCATTGCCATACGACTTGGTAAAGTAAGTTGTAAACGTACTTTTTAAATTTTTAAAAATAACACTTATTTTCACATTGTTAAAGCAAAATACAAACATAATAGAAAAGTTAAGAAATTTCAATTAAGTGGGAAAAGACAAAGGAAATTATAAAATAAAAACAAGCACATGACTCAGAACCGCAGCTCACAGTTTGATTTTTAAGACACGGAGCTCATTGCTAATCCTTTTGTCACACACTAAATCTACTCCATGTAGGGTTATTAAATTGCAGTATTGCTCAGAAGGATGTCAAAGAACAGGGAATGCTCAGTGAAAAGCAACTCAAAGTACCGTGAATGTAGACTGGAAACTACATGAAGCCTGGTCGTTGGAAAGGAGCCCTGCCCTTTATAGCACAGCCACCCACGGGCAGGGCAAAGCGTCAAGCAACGGAGCTAGGGAGAGCCAGCAATCTAGAGGACATGCTAGAGTCTTCCAGCCCCACGAATAGGAGCCATCCCACTCCTATTCATCAGGATGAATTATCTCAAGTTGGAACAGTGCATTGTTAACATCGCACATTTCCCACTTGGTGGGGAAACTGACTGTGCTCCAAACCTGTCCAATGCTTGAGCAGATCCCTGATATGTGTTGGCAGAGCGAGAGTTCTCATCCAAAGAATCCACTTTGGAATAATGATAATGAGGTAGCATGTACCTGGGAGGTGTTGTGCAATCTATACAGACACCCAGGCACGTGTGGGCAGAGAAGGACCCTCGTGTCGCCCCGAATGATCCCCTGTAGCAATACAGTGCAGCTCTCTCTGGGGTGAAAAGGTAGTCTGATATATACTTAGCTGTCCCAGGTTACCTCCGGAAGATTGCAGGCTTAGAATGTCTTGCCTGGTCTGTCTTAAACAACTCCCACAGAGACTCCTGTGTGTGAGTTCAGAATAGAGTGGAGGCCAAGCCCCAGCTTACTTTCCCCAAGTCTTTCAAGCAGTGGCCAGGTTCTGGGCTCTTGACTTGCCATGCTTCCAATACGAATGTAAGGTTGTGAAACCATTAACGACCAGCTTAGGCTCTCACCACACCTCCCAGAAATAACTTCCGTGAGGCTGGGGCCGACATCATTGTAGCAACATTGGGAAAGTACCTCCCTTCCCTTCTCCAGCTCAGACTTTCCAGTCATGTCTTTTTCTGGCTTCCAAAAAGAGACCTTCCCCGGGGATGGGGGAGGAGGAGTGTGTTAATGAAATACTGCGGGCATAGTCATCAAAATATGATTGTGCGCTTTCTTAGAAGGACCTCACAACCCCGAGGTGGCACACTCTGCTTCCTCCGAGTCTAGCTAAACATCACAGCCTAGGATAACAGGGCAGCCAAACTCCTGAGTGCAAGGCACCGCCAAATTTCAAAATGTTTTTAATAAAACTATGTAGAAAGGGCAGACTGCTCATTTTGATTCTCCACTGGGTCGTTCAATTAAAGCTGAAATTCTGGGGACACTTGAACCACCCTGACCATATTTTCCATTAGTAATAATGATAAAAGATAATTATTGAGCCTGTCTGTCAGATACTCCAGACACCCGCACCTCCACTTAATTAATTGCTAATTAAGATATGAAAGAACGGTGATGTCTCTCACACATCTCGACTTTATTAAGCCTAAGCAAATCTTCCTCAGGAAAAACAAACCTAAACTACCAAGGCTTGAGTACCTTAGTTGGATTTGGGGAAACACGGCCAGAAGGGGGTGAGGCAGGGAGGAAAACCAACTCTGAGGTGCCATCATTTACCCTTCTGATGATGCTCCCTGATCCTGAGAGGCAAGAATGAGGGAGAAAGAGAGAGCAACAAACAAGGTTTGAGTTCCTACCTTCTGCATTACACTGAGCTAAGTGAACTTTTTACTTACATTATCTGAGTTAACCCTCACAGCAATCCTATAAAGAAGTACTACGATCCCCATTTTACAGATTAGAAAAGGTGTGCTTGGAAGGATTCAGTAAATATCTTCTCCAAAACTGTGTAACTGGTAAGAGCTAGAATTTGAGTCAAATTCCACACTCTTCCATTTGTTGTTCCACGGAGGTACAAGAAACAGAGATGCTTTTCCCCCAGTTCTTACCATTACTGATAAAGGCAGAAAAGCATCATGGTTTCCAGCCTTCAAGATGACCCCTAATTATTCCTTGCTTTTTAGTATTCATAGCCTTGTGTTGTCTTCTCCCACATTAAATAGCACTAACCCTTGTAACCAAGAGGATATTGTAGAAAGGATAAGGTGGGCCATAAAAGAAGCAGTAGCTTGCCTCTGGCTCTCGTGGATCCCTCCCTCTGGGGAAAGCCAGCCATGCTGTGAGGATGCTCAAACAGCCCGGCAGAGGCCCACTGGGGGTCGCCTACTGCAACAACCAGCATCATCTAAGTGACCCTTCACGGAACCAGAGTCTCCAAACCTAGCAAGTCTTCAGATGACTACAGCCTTCACTGACATCTTACCTGAAACTTCATGAGACTTTGAACCCGAACCACAGAAAAA
Source organism: Suricata suricatta (assembly GCF_006229205.1). Lineage (NCBI taxonomy): Eukaryota > Metazoa > Chordata > Mammalia > Carnivora > Herpestidae > Suricata > Suricata suricatta. The sequence goes on along the minus strand of NC_043702.1, from coordinate 125,458,498 downwards.
CCACTTCTGACCCACAGAAGCTGTGAGATAAAAATGCTTATTGATTTAAGCCCATAAATTTGGGGAGTAATCTTTATACAGCAATAGATAATGAATTCATGAACTCTTCACATCCTTCTGAATTCCAATGTCTTGCCAATACCAATGGGCAGGATTAGAAATCCTTCTAAAAAAACTCCAGTGTATATGCCTGAAGATAAGAGCCCCAAATAATAGTCATCCAGAGTCCCTTGTGAGCTTGGAAGCTGAATATGGGTCAGATCACCAAGAGTTGCCTCAATTTCCCATTTTCTCATTAAAATGACTAAATACAATTTATTGGCCATTGTACTGAAAATCTGATCCATTTTCAACAACCAATGGCTATATGAGGAAAAATATGAATTGACAAGAATTTAGCACATGGGGTAGTCTTGTTTAGAACTGATGAGCACCCTTACAATCATGTGGCTATTTCTGGGATATCTCCAGCAATTCACAACAAACAATCCCAAACCACCCAAGGATAAAGTTTTATGCTGAATGTTAAAATGAATTATTTCTATGGAGTCTGAAACCTCGCAGGTTGATTGCTATGCCCCGCCTGGCTTAGCAGTGTTCTTCTGCCCAGAGGGAAATCGACACAGGCCTTTGGAGAAAATCTGTTTGGGATCAACAGGCATTTAAGGTTGCATTCTTCTGACCATCCAATTCGTCTCCCAGACCCTGCCCGGAGCAGTCAAGAGCAGGGGGCCAACCAACCAAGCCCCTCGGGTTTCTGGACTCACATTCAGTAGAAGAGGAGTCAGCATTTGATGTGGAGAGAAAATACAGTGTGCATTTTTCTGGACATATTTCATAGGAAACTTTTTTTTTTCCTCCAGAGATGAGCTGTTACAAGCTGACCCCAGAAAATAGCTATTAAGGGAACATTGGCCATAAAGAGCAGAAGTGCAGGTAGATGAGTGGGTTGAGAGAATGAACAGAAAGAACACAGCAATTTGCTGAAGTTGCTGGAGAGTCAGGTCACTGCGCTCCTTAGTTTTGTGTGCATTTCCTGTGGCTCCATTTCCTCTCTCCCTCAGTGCCCCCTGTGGTGTGTCAGCTGAAAGGATTTGGGAGCAAGAGCCCTGGACTCAGTATTTATCCAACAGCTTTGCCTCGGACCACATTACTACGGAATACTTGCCCACGTTGTGCCCCACCAGCATCACTTTCTGTTACAGGAATCCTCCTTGTCACCGGTTATACAAGAACCTACTCTGAGATGGTGTATTTGTGTGATCTCTTTAGGGGTAAATGGCTTGCTAATCAAGTCAGATGGGTCTATTAGTGAGGTAGTGCACGTTATATCACAAGAGCTGGCATATCAGGTTCAATAGGAGCTTCTCTAACATACCAGGTATGGTTGTGGTTTCAAGATTAGCACACACTTGCTTGAATTCAGTGTGGCCATTGCTCAGCCCACAGTTTGAAGCTTGTTTAGAAAAAAAAAAGCTAGTTAAAAAAATACATACATACATACATACATACAAGCTAGTTAAATGGAAGGAGCACAGGACTAGAACACAGGGGTCCACTAGGCTAGTGCTAATCCCCCCATTAATTCTGTATGTTTGGTGCCTGCCTCCATGAGTGGACTTCTCCTGTAACTGCCAGCCTGGTGTCTCTCTTCCCCATGGGCAGGAGCTCCATCAAGGCAGAGCCTGCGTCCTCTTCTTGTATCCCTAGGGCCTGGCACAGACCTGGCTACTCAGAAGGCTCTTAATAAATGGTTGCTGCCAGTGACCAAAACACCGAATCAGAGCATCTACCCATAGTCACATAAGGATGTATGTGGTTATATGAACATGGAGGAAAGGACTGAAGTCTGGATTCCATGCTGTCAGTATAGGAGCTGAGGGTAATATGGATGGTGCAGGAGGGAGAGGAGATGGAAAGAGGCAAGCAATAGAGAAAAGAAATAAGGACATGGCACTATAAAAGCTTCGATGTGTAATACGATCTTTTTTGTGAAAGTATGTGTATGTACACATGAATAAAGTAGGGAAAAAATCATGATGCTCATATGTTAAGTCAGAACAAGTTGCAGAGAATTTTGGCTAAAGAGCATAAACAAAAACATCATGTATCTGTGTCTGATTGGGTTTAAATGAGCATGAAGGGGGGTGCAGGTGAGGGACGCTGTGAGGCACCTCCCCAAGGCAGCACTCACCCCCCACCCAGGTGCTGGGAGTGTTGGTAGCTCACAGCTCACAGCAGGGGTCCTGTCTAGGAGTCACCTTCAGCCAGAGGAAGCTGCTTTGCTTAGTGTCTCCCCAGGGGCAGCCAAGGACAGGTGGGGTTCAAAGCCCTGTCTCTTCTCAGTGCAGGGAGACTCCAGAGCTCCCTCTGGCCAATCCTGCTTCCTGTCCTCCCTGATGAGAGTATGCCCCAGTGAACCTTCAGTGTGCATGACCACCCACAGTCTATTTTCCGAGAACAGGACTTACGATGTCATGGAAAAATATGTATCTGGTCTATTAGAATGTTACATCAAAGGGCTGAGGCTGGAGGGGTGGTTAGCTTTTCCTGCATACATCTTCATATCAATTTACTTGGTACAATGAACACATATCCCTTTTCTAATTTTGAAAATATCAAACGAAGAAATGTAAAACATAGTCAACATATATATGTTACTTAAATGAGTGAACAACTCTGATCATACCTCTTTGGAGAAATAGGTAATAAAAAAGCACATCAAAGGAATTGATTTTTAATCAAGGAACCTCAAGGGGATTTTTGCTAACATATTTGATGACTTTTGATTTAGTTGGTTCAAAAGAGATTGTCCTGCTTTCTACAAGTGAAGTCACCACCACACGGGGTGAGAAATAAAAGGGCCAATGGGTAGCAAAAAGAAGAGGGAGTTATAATTCCATGGAGGATGAAATTTTCTAATATTGAAGTCATCTGACAGAAAAAATGGGTTGCAAATTAGGGCAACCACTGTCCAAATTACACTGACCAGAGGAACTGTAATTATTCCATTTGGTGAGCTGTAAGGTTAGAACTGGAGCGGGGGAAACACTCTGCATTTATGTCCCTTCCAACACTTACCCACCCTGGGCACTGGCAGCTTCGATGGTGAGCACTTTCCTTCCCAATGATCAACTTCAGAGTCTTTCCCAAGGCCACACTCCAAGCAGCCACTGCTGATACACTGGGGGAAGGATTCACCAGAGATGAAATCTATTTGCTCTTCCTAAACTAAAGGATCTTTCTGCTTCTTCTAGTTCTAATGTTCCATGGGGTCTTCCAGGGACGGCTAATTTATTCAGGAAGAACTTAGACGAGCAAGCCTACACCTTAGCCAACAGCTTGCTCCTTCCTCCCTCCAGTGCTAATTAATTTTTTTTTTGCAAATACATAAGAGATCCCTAAGGCTCAGTGTCCCTTTTGGAGAAAGTCGAGAGGGTTGGTGGGAAGCAAGCCTGCGAAGGCATAATCATCCCATAATGGACGGGTGTCGATGGTCCCAGGGAATTGGGTACAGGGGAGAACTGAAAGCCCTGCGTAGGAACCAGACCTACACAGGTTGACAAATTATGGACCCAGAAGCTCCCCACTTGCAGTAGATGTCACTGCTTCCAAGGGGGGAGGGTTGCAACCGGAGAGGATTACCCTTTGTTATGAATTTATTTCCTCGATGAGTATTTGGTGAACCTCTCTGTGCTGCACTGTGATTGGGACAAGAAGTGAAGCAGTGAGTGGGACAGAGAGTCCACAGTGAGAATAGCACAGATGAAGTGGATTAGGACAAGTGGTGACTTTTATGACCTGGGAATGCCTGGTGCTGCTCATATTAAGTACAGAAGAGGGGCTCTGGTTTAGGGGCAATGGGAGGCTTCATGGAGGAAGTACCAAGCATCTGTCATAATCAGGTCACTTTTGTATGTTACTATGGCCAGCTTACAAAGACCTCTGAATAGTTTTTGTCACATAAAAACACATTTCTGGATTAATAATCGTTCTGTAGAAGAGTTCCTTAAGTATTTACTGCTTCATTGCAAAACTATGAGAATGAATGAAAGAAAATTAATAAAATAAATAGAACTCTCTGGAGAGGAAACAAAAGAACTTCATAAATAACAGTTTTCTTTGCTTTAGACATCCACCTGGTGTGCCTCCAAGTTTATCGAAAAGGAGCTAGGGCAGCTGGAATGGAAAGGGAAACTGAAATTCGTTATTTTGAAACTCTCAACAGACTTTTTCCCTCCCCATTCCTGTTTCAGGTGGGCATATCTCTGCACCTGCACGGAGGCCAGGTCTCTTGGAGTTAGGATCGAAGAACGCGTGGGAAAGAGAAACCATCAAAGACACCGTCACTAAAGGTACCATTTCCTGTGAAACATTTACCGTCCATCACTGCAATGGCCAGTTCAAGGCTTTTGCTTGTGACTGCATATTCCCAGGGACTGAGACTCTTTGTCACTGCAACAACAGCCTAAGGGACAGCCTCCCTGAAAGGAGGTGCTCAAGACCATTACCTCCCCTGGGCTTCTTGCCATCTCAGAAAAAGCTGGTGAAACCAGGCCCCGAGGTTTTGGCTTTTCATAAAATATGTCTGAAATACATTTCATGATGTGGTTGGTAATAAAAGTGTATTACTGCTCTCAGTCTCTCCAAGAGACTAGGCTTCATTCCCAGCCCAGCTGCGCCTGCACTGGGCCTGCAGGAATCGGTGCTAAATTATTCACCAGCCCAACTAAAATTTCTGGAGTTCCAAAACCTCTAATAAAGTATTATGAAAAAATATCCATCTCTTTATCTCTATCCATAACCATTTATATGGCTAGAGGAAAAACCTGTCGTTTTATTTCTTTTAATTTAAAAGCTTTCCTAATTCCTTTCTCACACCACATATATATGTCTAAAGAATTTTCATGTTGAAATAATAACCTTCTAAAAAAAATGGTCCATGGGAGAAGACTCTCAGGATTCAGAGTTGACAGGCACAGTGAATATTTTGCTCCCTTAATAACTTTCACTGGCTCTCAAACTTGACACACCAAACGGGGAACTTCTCAGATAGGTATGGCCCTTATTGTATTGTAGAAAACAATGATAATATACCCACCAGCTCTCTCTCTCTCTCTGTGTGTGTTTATATGGTTGCTAAAATTTGTTCGGGAAAAATTCATTTCCAACCTCAGATCCATAACATATGCATTATCTTGTCATACTCTGCAGCAATAGGACAAGTCTTTTCTGAAGCCCCGTGTTTGAATCAATCCAGACTGGCCACACCCTGCCTACCATGGGACACTGGCTACAAAGTGCCTCAGGCTGTTTAAGATACCATTGGACATAGAAACTTAAGAGATATTAGCATGTTAAGCTGGCTATCAGCCTTTCACAGTTTATTTTAGAAAATATATATATTTTAATGTTTTTATATTTATTTTTGAGAGAGAGAGAGAGAGACAGAGACAGAGTATGAACAGAGGAGGGGCAGAGAGAGAGGGAGAAACAGAATCCAAAGAAGGCTCCAGTCTCTGAGCTGTCAGCACAAAGCCTGATGCAGGGCTTGAACTTGTGAACAGTGAGATCATGACCTGAGCTGAAGTTGGACTCTCAACTAACTGAGCATGCCCAGGTGCCCCTAGCCATTCACACTTTAGAGCAAATTGTTAATTTGGTGTTTTGAAGGTAACAGCTGGTCGAGATCAAGTTCTTTGCAACCAAGCAGAGCTGAAACAGGGTGAACCCCCTGGGTGGCAACTAAGGGTAGCTGTTTCAAGAAAGTCATAGGAAATGTATTAAGATGAAGACATTTGGGGGTGCCTGGGTGGCTCAGTCAGTTAAGCATCCAACTTCGGCTCAGGTCTTGATCTCATGGTTCGTGGGTTTGAGCCCCGCATCAGGTTCTGTGCTGACAGCTCAGAGCCTGGAGCCTGTTTTAGATTCTGTGTCTCCCTCTCTCTCTCTGCCCCTTCCCCACTGGAGCTCTGACTCTGTCTCAAAAATAAATTTTAAAAAATAAAAAAAAAAAACAGATGAAGATATTTGAACTTACTAGTACTTTACTGAGAGAAGGTCCTGTGTAGCTAAAAGAATATTGGCCAAAGCACTTGTATTACAAGATTAGTATCTCTCCCCAACCTACCACCCCTGCCAAAGAAACTCATTCAAATAAAACTCATTGGTTTCTGACATCTGAATAAGGAATAAGGTGGGTTCAAGGGGTGTGTGTGTGTGCTGTCATCCTCTGCTAAGTCAATGTTGAATAAATATTTAAAGAATGTTGGTTTAAATGTGCAACAAATCATTAGCCTGACAAAAGCACGCAGCTATTTTCCTCAGCCCTGATACCTGAGGCTTCTGATGGAGAGCGTGGAGGGATGAAAGAGAGAGCCCAGGACCCCGCCAGCTGGAATGAGGCTCTGTGAGGGAACTGAGAAGCCAGTGTGCAGAGAGACAGTGGGAGAGGGGTGACCCATGAGGTCAAGGTTCACATCCCATCTGGACACCTAGCCCTACTCCAGCAACAAAGACCTTGCTCGGGTCTGACCTCATGGAAATTGATCCTCAGGTTGAATCAGAGAATGTTCATGGAAAGCAAGAATGAACCTCACGATTAAACAGGCCCTGGGGATGGTAGTCCTTGTGATATTGTGATTTACAATAGGAAATATGTATTTGGTCTTCATCCAGTTTCTGACACAGAGCTCTCCAAGCCCTTGAAATGTCCTAAATGATAAGAGCTATGAAAGTGTCTTGATATTCATAACAAACCCCTTTCCATCACACCTGAGTTTGTGCTAACGTGGAGACTTTGGGAAAGCACCTAAGAATGGGGGCTGGAAACCAACCTTAACATTGGAGTGTTGGAACTTTCAGTCCCCCTGCCCCCTACCCACTCCTCACCCTCTGGGGAGGGGAAGGAGTTTAGAGATTGAGTTCCATTACCAATGGCTAATGATTGAACACATCACACCTGTGTAATGAGCCTCACTGAACCCCAAAGGGACCAGGTTCACTGAGTCTTCGGGTTCAGGAACCAGACAATTTCCATGTGCTACCATGCTGGGCCCCATAGAGACACAGGAGCTTCTTTGTTCAGGGCCTTGCCTGATGTATCTCTTCATCTGGCTGTTGATTTGTGTCCTTTAATACCCTTGGGGATAAACTGGCAATCCAGTGAGTAAACTGTTGTCCTGAGTTCTGTCCTAGGTTGCTGCTCTAGCAAATTAATTGAACCCAAGGACGGGGTCATGGGAACCTCTTATTTACAGCCAGTTGGCAACACAGGTAGAGGGGGACTTTCTAGCTGGCATGGGAAGTGGGGGCAGTCTGGTGGGACTGAGCCCTTAGCCTGTGGAATCTTACACCGTCTCTAGGTAGGGGGTGTCAGAATGGCATTGAATTGCAGCATGCACAGCTGGTATCAGAGAATTGCTTGGTGTGGGGAAAAGAAACCCACACGCTGGAATTAGTGTCAGAATCAGAATCATAATTCCAAACCACATCAGGGCTGTAAGCACATCAGGGTTAAGCTCCGTTTCATGAAGGGGCTGACAGCAGCTCTCGGGGCCAGGGATAGTCAAACCATGGTTGGATGTGAAGGGCCTACCCTGAAGGCTGCAAAACGCTGTCTAGGTAGGGGTGTGGCATCCTGCTGGCCCTCCTGAGGGCGGAAACTCTCAAAAGTCTACAGGATTCCGTATTCGCAGAAGCACCAGCTGCTCTGTTGATTAAATCTCAAAGCCACCTCTGAGTTCCGAGGCCAGTCCATCTTCCCCTGCCAGGCCTTGTCACCTGTGTGCGATTGACCTCACAGGGGTGTGTGGATCGCCCAGATTAGCCCTCTCCCCCATGGATTTTCAAATAGCTCTTCCCCAGTGTGGGCCAGCGTTAGAATTGCGGCGGTCCCACCCTCAGGTCGCCTTGTGGCTCTTTGGCAATTCACACGGAGGAGGAGGGGCACTTCCCAGGCTGGTCTGAGCTGCCTTACGTGGCCTGCCTCTATTCCTATCCCACCTTCATCCCCCATGCATTGGAAAGCAGCTTATTTTAAAAGCTGATTAGATGAGCCCTTAATAACATTAGAATTTAAATGGCCCCAGATAGGCTTTCAGCCTCTTGCCAAATTGAGATAAATGTGATATTTGGGGAGCTGAGCTCCCAGCTTCATGGCTGCTCTGGACCACAGACAGGTTTTGAAGCACAACGTCTCCCATGTTTCTCTGCAGCCTGAAACTGGGTTCATGTGGGTTTCTACAGTCCCTTTTTTCCCTAAAGGTCTAGGGCTCTGTGTGTGACTGTGTCCCCATGATCGTGCATTAATTACTAAGGAAAGGCAAGGCAGGGACAAGGGCACAGGACAAAGTTATGATCTGTGTGTGATGTGCTGTGGGGAAAGTTCTCTCTGTGATTCCATGCCCTCTGATAACCCTCAGTTAGTTCCAAGAAGCACCCCTTTATTGAGCAGCTACTATTGAGGCATGGTGCCAAGAATAAAATGGTTAGGAGTAGGGATGTTTCATCTGGGTTATTACGTTCTTCTCCCTCTCTGACTCTTCCAAGTGGGTTCAGGGCTGGGAAGGGGGAACACACTTATGGAGCCATACATTGGCTCCTGGTTTAATACTCTTCTGCGGGTTCTAGAAAAAGTGAAAACAAGAATGAGGGTGTGGAGTGGAAACCCACTGAAGGTGAACGTAACATCCAGGTGAGCATGGAGGCTGTTTTCTCTCCACATCTTGCAGTTTATGTGGGAAACGTACCCATATTGGATGTGTCACCTGATGAACTACATGCAAGTTCATCTTTCCTTTTGCTAAGCCTGGGGCCATACTGGGTATCCTCAGGTTTGCTCCTTTTCTAGGAAAGCCTCCGTAAGATCATCTTCCCCAATTTGCTCTATCCTGTCTCTCTGGAGAGGAAGTGTCCCTTCTCCTTCTGAGGCTCTCTCTTCTCCTGAGCCCTTAGTCCCTTCCCTTTCACCTCCTCCAGGGCCAACACCCAGCCGTTGCCCTACCCTCACTCACATCACCTCTCACTTTATGTAAGTTCTTCCTCTGTTGCTTATAAACAAATCTTGGCCTTCATGAAAACAAGCAAACAAAAACAGCTTTCCCTTAATTTTGTGACTTTTTCCTCTTATCCTAAATTCTGTGAAGGAATAGTCTAGATTCACTTCTAACCCACCCAAGCAACCAATTCAACTTAATCCCTCAAACCTGCGAGGAATACATACGATGTGCCGTGCCCAGCCTGGACCCAGGACGATACTTTTGTAAGCCAGGCATGCTTGTGGGAAGTGAGCTGATGGGCTCATGCTCTACAGAGAAGGAGAATGGGAATCATCAACCCTATCTTGGGGATGGGGGGGGCAACAAGAAAAGGATCATAGGAGTCCTCCGGGCACCTGGAGAACCCAGGAAGGGAGAATAGGAAGGAGGAGGGGCAATTCAGGTAGAAGGAGCAGCGATGGCCAAGGTCATGGAGGCAATACAATAGGGAGACGGCACCAAGTACCTGACAAGACAAGGGGTGTTGAGGCAGCGGAGGATGACAGACAGTTTTCAGGGGTGAGATCCCAAGAAACTTCAACTCTTTTTTGCAAACAGTGGAGAGGTCCAAGCCAGATGTGACATAATCAGATTGCCTTTTACTGTTTTTAAAGTTTATTTATTTATTTATTAATATAATTTAGTGTCAAATTAGCTAACATCCAGTGTGTACAATGTGCTCTTGGTTCTTGGTTTTGGGGGAAGATTCCTGTCATTCATTGCTTACATATGACACCCAGTGCTCATCCCAACAAGTGCCCTCCTCACATTTAAGAGAGACAGAGACAGAGACAGTGCAAGTAGGGGAGGGGCAGAGAGAGGGAGAGAGAGAGAATCCCAAGGAGGCTCTGCACTGTCAGCATAGAGCACAAATCGTGAGATCAGGACCTGAGCCAAAACCAAGAGTTGGACGTTTAACCAACTGAGCCACCAGATGTCCCAATCAGATTGCCTTTTAGAAAGACCCCTGGGAAACATCAGAGGGGGAGCTCAGAGAAGAAGCTGTTTGAATTGTCCAAATAAGAGGCAATAGAAGCCTGAACTAAGAGTGGCCTAGGGATGAGGGAGAGGGGATGCTAACACCACCCCCCACATATCCCATTTTGGGTTCACCCAAACAGCAGTTCTCTTCCTGCTCTGAGCCCTGAGCATCGTGATGCTCCTTACTGTCCTTACTGAACTTACATTATAGTCATTTGTGTGTGTCTCTGATTTTCCTTATCAAACTGTATTTTTGTCTCTCCTTCTTCAAATTACAGTACCTTTCTTATAATAAGAGCTGAAGAAAAGGTTATTTAGTTGAATTGAATTTTCAAGAGCTTCAAACCATGAATAATTGAGGAATCAACCATGTATAAGTGTTTATCATTTACATAATTGTATAAACAAGCTGATAAGATATTTTTTTCCTCTGTTATTTTTATTATCCCAGAATGCCCCACTATCTCCTTGGTTCTCTAGATTTTAAGGGAGTAGTAAACAAGCGTTCTGTAATACACACAAGTATCAGAGGCTCTGCCTGGCTCTCACCTCCCCAGGCAAGGGAAGCGGTTGCAAGCAAAGAACAGATGATTGCATTGATTGAAAATGAAAGCCATGTATAAATATTGAGAAATATGCTGTCTGAAGAGACAGAATTGCGGAGCACACTGCATGATGGGATCCGTGTGCAGAGTCCCGAAGGTCAATGTGCAGATACAAATTGATTAAGCTAAGTACTTACTGAAATCACTTTCCAGCACACTGATGAGAATTGATCATAAGCAGGACCCATATTTACAGTGAAAATGCTTATGTAACGTTACCCTTTGGTATGTCACCAAAGCAAATTTAGATTGTCTGGATTTTTTTCCCAAGTGGAGGTTCCTGCGGTAGAGTTAACAAATGCCTTATAAAGAGTCCAACAGCCCTTGGAGTATCCTGATTGAGAATCTGCTCCAGAATGGCCTTATTGTGACATCTTTTTAGAACACTGAATGTAGCCTCCCTTTCATTCTCTCCCACGCCAAACCAAAGGACACTGACTAGCTCTGAGTCAGCCCTACCTACTGTGGTACCCCTACTGCCACTCCTTTTATTTTTTTTTAATTTTTATTTATCTATTTTGAGATGGAGTGGAGGGGAGAGGAAGAGGGAGAGAGAGAATCTCAAGCAAGCTCTTGGTTGTCAGTGCAGAGCCTGATGCGGGCCTGGAATTTACAAACCGTGAGATCCTGACCTAAGCTGAAATCAAGAGTCAGATGCTTAACTGACGGACCCACCCAGGTGCGCCCCACACCCCCATCCCATGCTGCCACTCTTCAACTCAATCCATAGCTCCTAGGAAACTGGGAGGCAGAAAGCTCACCTGGACTGCATCCAACATGCTTAAGTAGTGATGTGAGTGCCACTAGCCTGGACCCCTTCAGCAGCGGGGAAGAGAAGGAAAGAGGAGCAGGTGGTCAAAAGAAAAGACAGAGCAGATATGGGGAAAATAAGAAAGGGGAACAGAAGGCCCAGTTAGCGAGACTTTATTGAGTAATTTTTATGTGTCAAATATAAAAGTAATGAGCCATGGGCCACATGAAAGGAGTACATATCATGGTCCTTGCACCCAAGGAGCTTAGGATTTCATCAAGAGGGCGATTCTAAACCCAGAAAACAAATAATACGCCGGTGCATGGCAGTACAATGGTGTACTAACATCGCACCCTGGGGTCGGCCATGCTGTTACTGAAAAGTGAGATGGAGAGAGTGTCTCAGTTTCCGGGAGGTAGAGATGGACAGAGAGGACCTCATAGCAGAGGTCGTGAGCATCAAGCTGAGTCTAGAAAGGAGAGGTGGAACAAAGTCAGGGAGACAGAATGGACATGACACCTCAGACTTACAAAAAACAGTAAGAACAAAAGGAGATGGAGAAAGAGAAACTGGAGAAGGAAACAGTTGCCAGTGGTGGTGAAGGTAGAGTGGCCTCAAGTCTTCTGGGCACATGTGCGAACCCTTGGATTGCCTTGGCCAAAGACCAACTATTTAGAGGCGGAGAATATTTCTGTGGTCCCAGGCTTCTCGGTACGGCTTGGGCTAGTTCCAGCCAATTTCTGTTGTCTCTGCAACCACAAAGTGAAGCATCTTTTTCTTCATGTTTGTTCAAGAGGAATGTTGTTTACACTGACAGCCTCACACACTTCAGACTGATCTCTGACAACTGAATTCTCTTATTACTAACAATAGAGTGTAAAGAACTCACAGAAACTCCACAGCAGATGAGATGGCTTCATTAGCTCAAGGTTCTGGTGGCCTCTGAGAAATGGAGAGATTGGTTAAATGAAGGATAATTTATTAGATGCATTTCAAGTGGGTTTTATGAAGAGGGCAGGATCTTCCCCACAAAATATATTTTAATTGGCACTGGGAAATCTCCCCGCCTCCCAAATTACTCTCCCCCCCCTTCCTCCCTTTCAAATTTTAAGAAAATAAAATGAAACAGAAAATGCTTGGTTCTGCCACATCGGCTGCAATTCTACCACATGAGATACATTCTTGCTAAGGTGTTGCCTCTCTCAGGCGTCCCTTTTTTTTAAATTCATTTTTGAGAGACAGAGACAGCACAAGCAGGTGGAGGTCAGAGACAGAGGGAGATAGAGAATCGGAAGCAGGCTTCAGGCTCTGAGCTAGCTGTCAGCACAGAGCCTGACGCAGGGCTTGAACCCACAAACACTGAGATCATGACCTGAGCCATGACCTGCAGCAAAGCTGAGCCAAAGCCAGATGCTTAACTGACTGAGCCACCCAAGTGCCCCTTAGATGTCCCTTTTGAAAGGCAGGTGTCCCCAGAGTGACCCATTTATCCACGCTAGAATGCTTATTATTATATTAGGTGATTTTCTGTCTAAAGGCCACAAGAGGAGTAAAATGCTTAGAAGAAGAGGAGAAATTATTTTTTTTAGCACATGGGGCCCTGCAAGGGAAGGCAGGATGGGGGAGGGTGTTCGATGCAAGCAATGGATGATCTAGATGACTGAAGAGCAGAAGAAGGTTAGAAAATAGAGCCAGAGAGGGGAGGGGGGCAGGAGAGAGACAGAGACAGAGACAGACAGAAAGAGAGAGAGAGAGAGAGAGAGAGAGAGAATCAGGATAGAACAAAGCTAGAATCAAACTTTGTCTCCTCTTTATGTGGCCTGGAGCAGCCCTGACCAATGGGATGAATATCTCCTGCAGCAAAGCTGTGCAAATTCAAGTGCCTCCTGTGAACTCAGCATTGCCTAAGAACGTGGAAAGGAGGAGGGGCGAGGATCCAACCCCCAGGTTTGCTGGGTGCAGGCTGGATGTATGCGCATGCAGCTAAGTCAGGTCCAGCCACAGCAAAACCACAGCGCGGCGCTCATTAGCTGCAGAGAAGAAGTGCCTAGAGACCGTCCCAGTGCAGAAAATCATGGTCATGGGCAGAGGGAGTGCCATGATCCCCAGCTGAGTCGTCGGGCCACAATAAGCTGTGGAAAGATCTAAGAACTTTGGAGATGAAACTGAGAGAGGCCAGATAATCTGATACCAGAAACACATACCCAGCAAATGTTCAATCTAGGACTTTAGAGGTTAGTCTAGTCCAACCTTCATCTTCTGGCTGGAGGAGGGTGAGCCTGGAGAAGAGCTGAGATTTATTGAGTGCTTTCTAGCTGCAAAGTACTGTTTCAATAGCTATTTATGTATCGACTCCTCCCAACAACCAGTAATAACAGTTATCGTCATCTCCATTCTGCAAAGAAGGAAACTGAGGTAGAGAAAAGTCAAATGGCTTGCCCAGGGTCAAACCACCTAGTAAGTGGCAGAGCGGGGATTTGAACCCCGGCAGTCTGAGTCCAGAACTCCTCCACAAAAGCCCTATCCTGAAAGATTTGTCTGAGAGCACACAGTCAGACACCGGCAAGGAAAAGCCACCTCTTGTAATGTGAACCCTGGCACACTGAGGTGACAGTGCAGGCACATTTGTGCAATGATGATGGCAGGTTGGGGAGAGGCTACAACACACCTGGTGATTGATTCTCTGTGGGAGCTGAAGGCCGTTCTGGAAGGGAAGCAGGGCAGGGTGGTGCATTGTCTCTCTCTCCTTAATCAAAGAGAGGTAATGGATTTGTAATGGAGCCACTGCAATTGAAACTGTGATAATTATTGAGAGAATGGTGCAGAAATAGAGGAGTAGATGTCTCTCTCCTCAAAGAGGAGGAGCTTGAGGTAATGAAATTGTAAAGAGAGTATTGATGAGGTTTTGATAGTGATCAAGGCAACAGCAATAGACTGTGAGGGCGAAGATAAAGGAAGAGTGGTGATGCATGGAATCGCTCAGTCAGCCACACTTCCTGAATGCTAACTGTGGCCAGCTGCTAAGTGCTCTGGAAGGAAGGAGGTCTAGTCCACCATGAGCGTACAAAACCAGGCAATGAAAAACAACTCAGCTCCCCAGACACACACTGAAATATGAGAGATACAGGCATGCATCACCAGTTATATTAGTACAGACTCAAAGTGTCCTGAAGAAGAAATTGGTAGTTAGGATTCTTGGAATCAGAGAGACAAGCATAACAGAGAGCCAGGCAGATGAGATGTTGGCATCTTCAAATGAGGATTATCACTGGTTGTTATGGAATGAGACATCAGGATGGAGTGGTGAGTTGTAACTAGGTGACAATGGCAATAGTGAGGTTGCCTTGGAAAGTGGTAATCTTTTGTAGTCACCTTGATCTTGGGCTATTTGATAAAGGAAAAGAAGAGGGGTGTCTAACATTAATGGAGACATTGGGTACATGTCTAGAGTGGAAGAGGGATGCCTGTAGCTTTATCAAAGCTGACCATGGTCTGGTATCCTGGAGGGGTGGATAAAGATGCTGAAATTGTTATGGGAACAATTATGACTGTAACCGAGGTAATAATGAAGATAATGGACCTGAAATGAAAAGCTGGTGGGTGTAAAGGAGAAGGTGAGGGCAACTGGAATGTAGAAGGGAGAGACAAGGGAGGTAATGGCGGTGATGCGAAAGGTAATGGAGTTATAATGTAGACGATGTGAAACGTAATGGAGTTATAATGAGGTGATGACTACAGAGTTGAGTGTGGGGTGGGGGAGAGAGATGATCATCTTAATGGAAGCAAGAGAGACTGTATGATACAGGTGAGAACTGTATGCAGAGCAGGCATCACAATGGCCACAGCTGTGGATGACTGGGGGAGTAATGAACAGCTACACCCAAAGTTCTCATTACGGGTGGAGTTCTAATGGACCCTAGAATAAGATAATGATGTTAATGGAAAAAATGATGACTGCCATGAAAACCAGGAGGCTTGCGATAGTATTTAGAAGTACCTATTTAGTAGGAAAGACAAGAGGAGGGATGGAAATGCGATTGAGGGTGGACCAGTGTGGACATATCTCTACATTCCAGGGGTGAGGCTCCTGAGGGCGAATCACTAGACTCACCTCTGCGGGTGATTTGGCTTTAGTGCAGCTGCTCCCACTTGTACAAGGCATTTGTCATGCATGAAGCAAGTCTGAGATGAACAGACGTGGCTGCGGCAACAATTCTAGCTTACAATCTAAATTTTGTTCTTAAATTAGGCATGACAACACACTAGCTCAGATATAGTACTTCTGTGAGCAGATATGTAAACAAAACGTCTGGGAGATGCATGGGTTTGAGGCAGAAATAAATGTATACAGAGGCTTATTTATTTTTTAAATATCATTTTAACCATTAATGCCTCTTCCACATGAAGAAGTGGGAGCTTAACCTCAAGCTTCTGAGACTTTTAGATGGGAACCATGTTTGGGGTAACCTGTGCTGCTGGTCTGGCCAGGGAGACTCTGATGTGGGCTCTGTACAGGGGTCTGAGGAACCGGCCTGCACCAGGATCCCCAGTGCAGCTGGAATTTCTGCATCGAGCAGCCTAGACATGTACACAGAATGTAAACCACAGACCCTAGAACAAACACATGATTCCAGACCCACCTCAGGCATCCAGGAGACACAAGTGAAAACATACAGCTTTTGAGGGGAGTAGAGACAGCCAGAGAAACTCATTGTCTCTACCAGGAATTCCTGTGCATGGAACACAGGTGCTCTCCACCTCCACCCAGTACCTAGATGCCAGCTCTCAGACCAACTATATCCAAACTCCTGGAAAAGCTTTTACAAAAATGGAAATTCCTTGGTCCTGCCCCATGGATAGTTTGATTCTGTTGATTAGGAGCAGAGCCTGTAAATCTGTCTTTTTTTTTTTTTACATTTTTTTTGAGAGACAAAGACATATCATGAACAGGGGAGGGGCAGAGAGAGAGGGACACACAGAATCTGAAGCAGGCTCCAGGCTATGAGCTAGCTGTCAGCACAGAGCCCGACGCGGGGCTTGAACCCACAAACTGTGAGATCATGCCCTGGGCTGAAGTCAATGCTCAACTGACCGAGCCAGCCAGGTGCCCTGTGAATCTGTCTTTTAACCTCCCCCCAACCCCTGGAAATTTTCCCATGGACTCTAGTGTGGGAACTACTCTGTTCACCCATGGCCCTTATAGGAAGAATGTCAGGCAAGAGGGGTGGAAAGCACATTTCATGAGCATAAGCCAAACCAACCTTTCAAGTAGTTTTATCCTAACAGTGGGGTTTGAGCAGCACTCAGCAGCCTCTCCTTCTCAACAGAAAATTATCCTCCACCTGAGTGTACTTTTCCCTCGATGGAGACTCGCACAATTGACTTAAGCAGTCTCCCAGCAAGGGACTCCTAGAAGGGCGCTAGGCCATACAGGGCAACCAGATGCTATTTCCTCTAGAATAGAAGGAATGAGGCAGTATGGGGATGGAAATATGTGTGTGTTTGTGGAGGGGGTGGGCGTGGGGGAAGGCAATGCACTGGTGAGGAGGGAGGGAAATATCCCGAGAAGACATTCCAAGTACCCCTGGTTGTGGAAATGGGTATGGATTTGGAGGTGGGAGCGGGCACCACCATGCTGTCTTTTGAAGGTCTCTCCTGTCCAGCACTCACCACTGATGTACCACTTTGTTCTTCATGATTCCCAGGGATTAAAAAATGTCAGTATTGGGAAATATTCAATTTAGGTTTGGGGAGGTATGAATTGCTTCTCTTCTTATATGGTATGTAAGTTGTGCACATGTACCTATGTCTACACCTAAATCAACAAAATTAGAAAATGGGTACAAATACTAAACAATTCCATTACAAAGAAAATGTATTTTTTCAATTGCTGAACAAAATGATAGAATATTCCCCCATAACTGGTGTCTTAATTCTTCCTATCCCTTCAACTTGAACTCTTTAAACAGAACAGCAATGTCCTGAAAGATTGAAGTACAAAGTCACAGTAACAGTCTTCTTTTTTTTCGGAAGAAAAACTTAGGCCCATTAGCACCAGCTTGCCCAGATCTATCTCGGGGACAAAAACCCAGAGCATTCTCTCTTGAGGCCTTAGAGGAATAATGAAGTTCAAGTCCTACTTGATCCACTTGGGAGTAACTCGGCCATCAGACTGAGGCTGTGATAGAAAGTGACTTTATGGGCACAGGGTGGGTCCTCGGTTCAGCTGGTCACCTCTCCTGTCATTGCTGGTCACCACCCTTCTGAGAAAATGCACCCCACAGTCCTTTCAGAACCATGCCTCACTTTCCCAGGGGTGCTGACCCACCTCTTGAGAAATGCCACCTTCCTCCCGAGCCATGTTGTCATTTGTTGCCGGCTAATCATTCATTAACCTCCCAGGTACCTCCTGGAAGCCAGGACCTCACCTTCATTTGCAAAGGTGGTTCATCGGGTCCCCCTTTAATAAAATTACAACTTCAGGAAACAGATCATTTGTATCAAATACAACCCCATGGCTTCCTCTTATGTTAATCATTTCAGGCAGGTGCTATTAGGTAATTCAATCACTGGGCTACAGAAAGCAGCCACTGAATTAATGAGGAATTCACTCAAATTCTGAGTAAGAGATTTTCTGAATAAATGGCTCTGAATGAAAAAGCAGGAGCCAAGCCTATAATCACAGCAGATGACAACAATACAAAATTGCATATTAAACACAGTCTCAACTTCCATCTATTCTCAGTCCACAAACTCTTTTGGAGCCAAAAGAACATATTGCGACTGCCACCAGCAGCTTCCATGTTTGCCACTTTTCTAATATTTCCTTAACACTTTTTCAGGTGCATGGAATGTATTCTATAGCTCTCATCCCAACTGAAAATAAGCCTTCGTTTATTCCCAACACTGGCCTTTGATTAAAAAGGGCATTTTTGGGGTGCCTGGGTGGCTCTGTTGGTTACATGTCCGACTCTCGATCTTGGCTCAGGTCATGATCTTGTGGTTCCTGAGTTTGAGCCCCGCATTGAGCTCTGTGCTGATTGTGTGAAGCCTGCTTGGGATTCTGTCTCACCTCTTTTCTCCTCACTCTCTCTCTCTCTATCTCTCTCTCAAAATAAGTAGGTAAACATTAAAAAAAAAAACTTTTTAAAAAAGAGCATCCTTGTCCATAGCCCCATCCAGACTTGAAACCTGCCTGGACTCCCATCTGGTCTGCCTACATCTGGCGCCCTGCCTTGAGGGACACTTTCCTCACAGCCGCCAGGATGACCCTTCTCAAACTCAGATCTTGATTTTTCACATCCCTGCCAAACACTCTCTGTTCACTGTCACTGTGCACATCTTTTTAGCGTGTCACACAAAACACTTGGTGACTGGGCCCCAGCTTGTCTTTCTAGCTCATCTCTGGTTACTCTTGACATCTCTGGACATTCTGTGCTCTTTCACAGTACACCATGTTTCTTCCCCTAGAGTGCCTATGCCAACCTCATTCTGAAAAATGGTACCTCCACTCCTAGACTGAGCCAGGTGCCCTTTTCCTCACGCTTCCTTAGCACCCGAAGGCAGAGCTCAGTTATTGAACAGAGCACTCACAACAGCTCACAACAGTCTCTCTCTTCAGCTGGCCTGACACCAAATTGAGAATAAGACACTACATAGTGTTAAACCTTGGATTTGCAAGGCTGGGCCTATGGTAGATAACACCATACATATTTGATGAATGAATGAGCCAGTGATGGAATAAATTAAATCATGGTTGAATAAATGAATGAACCCAATGACACAATTTATGCCAATTCTTGCTGCCACACTTCCCAACTGTGAGGAGTGGCATTTGCAGGGTTTATTTGGTCAGTGATGACGTGGCACAGAATGAGTTTCCCTACAGCTGATGATATCATCACCACGTCTTCATCCTCCCTCTCTTTAGTAAATATCGGACAAACTGGACTCTGCAGCAGAGATGAGATGCTCCCCTATGGCCGGAAGCCAGTGATAGGACAAACCACGCGGTGACCCACGTGGCCTTCCTGAGGCTGGGGCTTCCCGCTCCCCAAAAAATCTCCCCGGCTCTGCACATGGCATTTGGTTCTCATGGAGCTGTGGTCGCCTGCCATTTATCACGCTGTGCTTCATCAGAGACTTAATCAGCTTTGAGTTTTTAACAACGTGCTCGTCATGCTCACTTAACTTAAAATCAAGCCTGTTCGGGCATTAGTTGGTCCTATTCACTCAGTCTGGTATTTTGGGCATTTAAAACTCCAGAATTTTTCATCAAGGAGCACTGTACGTTTTTACCAAGCATCCCTTAGGCGCAGACCTCGCAGGCTGTCTCCCTGGTTGAAACAGTCCAGACTTGGGGCTCATATGGCAATGGAGGAAGTATCTTTACAGTGGTTTCCTATTGATGCCATAACAAATGACAAACTTCGTGGCTTAAAACAATGCACATTTACCATCTTAGAGTTCTATGGGTCAGAAGCCTGACATGGGTCTCACTGGGCTATAATCAGGAAGGCAGCATGGGTGTATTCTTTCTGGAGGGTCTAGGGTAGATGTCATTGGGGGACTATTATACTGCCTGCCACACTAGTGAGTCTCTGGTCATCCGGAAGGCATCCTTTGCATAACCTGTGAGTCCAGGGTGGATTTCCCAACAGCGTTCGTATTTCCAGAAAGCTTGATACAAATGCAGACTTGCAGGCCCAACCCCAGACCTCAAAATCAAAATCTAAATTTTCACCAACTCCCAGAGGATTAGGTGTCTGCATAGTGAGTATGAGCAGCAAGACTCTAGAGCCTTCCTGAGTGGCAGAGGAAAGAGCCAGCACGTAGTGTTAGACATGTATGTGTTTTCCGGGATCATGTATGTAAAAATGGGCAGATCTGAGGGGGAGCTGCATCAACAGCATTTCTTCTTCTTGGGGCTCTGAGCAGAAGATAAAGAAGTGGGTCAGGTGGAACCAAGATATCACTTGATACGCTGGTATCAGGTCCTGTAGCTTTACGGCAGATGTAACGTTGAACCAATGAGGAGAACTTCTTTCCCCATGCTGGCCATGGCTGAGGAGTGGTCTCGTCGACCACGGTGCCCTGTTGGCAGAGGCACAGCCTGTATACGAGGATTTCTGGCCCAAAGAAGTGTATCTGGGAGCATATGCTCTCTGTAGGTGGCCCAGCTCACAAGAGGAAGGGAGAGAAAGAGGCTGGGCTACACATGTCTGGTTACTCCTTTCAAACTCAGCAACCAGATAGGCTGCTAGTGAACATGAGGGTAAGACAGAAGTGTTACAGCTGGATCATGTCAATATTTTAAAAATTGCTTTCCACCCACTAATAAAAAAAATTAAAAGGAAAACCCTGAAGCTTTGAGTGTCCAATAAAATTGTTTTTAACGTTTCTAATTTACACTTAGAATCAATCTCACTAAAATATCAGTTCTAGTGAAACCTTCAAGATTATGCCTCCTCCAACTTGGAATAGAGATCTCACCCTTTGGAGAGGATGCTCTTACTTTTAAGTGGGTTCACTTTCCCATATCATTCAAGGCCCTTCTACACACTTCTTCCTGGTGTGAAAAGGGTTCTTTGTCATGAAGGTATTTTCCAGGAGGGACTGCCAAATCCACTTATGTTATAATTATTTTTTATAAATGTGTCCACCTACCAGAGGATAGGTTCTTCCAAGGTCAGGATCTCACTCATCTTATAGTTACAGTGTCTATTACAGTAGCTGGCTCAGAATGGCTACTCAATCTGGGCTTGTTGACTTCAGGGATGCATGAGTCATTGTTCCTCAAAAAGTGATATAATAATGTCATGCTTAGTGAGACATCGCCATGTACCAGAAAACGATCCCAGGAAAAAGTCCTAAGATTCAGGTTCGCTGTGCTGGTCTAAGAGAAGAGTCCATGATCACCTCACTGGGAGTCTAGGGAAGGACAGGGGAACTTCCAGAGATTTGGCTGTGTGAGAAGCAGTCTTTTCAAACCCATACCCTTCACTCCAAGGTGTGCTGAGAACCACAAGTGTTACTTCTCAAAGATGCCACATGGCACCTGTCCTAGGGTAATCATAGGGAGCTATAGATATTCTTTATGAATGTTTATTTTAATTACTGTTTGAAAAAAACCCTTAGATTTCATAATCCATCACTCTGCTATAAAATCAATATTCTGGGGCTCAAATATCTTCATTGTGACAGTGTTTTATTCTAAAAATATATTTTTCTACATGTTCTAACCTCTCAAATAATAAAAAAAAATAGCTTTGGCATGACATAAATAAAACCACAATTTAATGAAATGGCATTTTGTGAATTTAAACCAAAGCAAATATTTGACATGCTTTATTTAAATTAATTTGCTGTGTATACTCTGCTGTTTTGATAGCCGGCAAGCTCTGTGGTATACATTTATTGCACTGGGTTCTGGGACTCGAAGTGTGGAAGGAGCAGCTGAGGGATCCAAGGGGACTCAATTCTGAGGGTCTCACAGGTCCGCACTCAGGTCCTACTGGCAGGAAAAATTGGCTGGGAAGTAGTTTAACAAAATGATTATATCCACTCTTGCAAAACCAAAGTGTGCTATTCACTTCCCTGTTGGTAGCATTTTTGCCGTGTAAATATTAGTTTACTTTTCATAATCTTAAAACCAGTCCTAATGTGCATCCTATGTAAATTGTAAGCTAAACAATTTTTATGTGCATTATAAATACCATCCTATGCTAAACTTCCTCGAAAAATAATCTGCCAGGTCTAGGATGCCAACACTGTCAGGGAAACTAAGGTGTAAGTTTAGTTAAGTTACTATCTGGCCCTTTATGAGAAAGTGTGCCGGTCCCTGGATTGATAGAATTAACATGATTTTTAATGACTGAATAATACTGGTTTTGATTTGGGATCCCAAATACTAATCCGATTTCCTCCATTCTCCTGGTAGATCTGATTAAGAGCTTTCCTGTACTTTATAGCTATAGAAACTATGGTTATGACTAGCTTTCCAGAGCCACTAACCTGGCACAATGACTTCTATCCCAGAAAGGGGTCTGAAACTATAATAATGGTGCTGGTGACCCCCAAGGACAGGTCATGATCATCACAGGATAGATGTTAGGAACTGTTATGGGTCATGACAAAAACAGCATATAACTTTCACATCTGTGGATAGCAACTTGTGGTGTCTTTTTTCACTTTTGTGTAAAGGTCTTCATAGCTCCTAAGACCAAGTGCACTTTTTTTTTAACGTTTAATTATTTTTTGAGAGACAGAGTATGAGTGGGGGAGGGGCAGAGAGAGAGAGAGAGAGAGAGAGAGAGAGAGAATCTGAAGACAGGCTCCAGGCTCTGAGCTGTCAGCACAGAGCCTGACACAGGGCTCAAACTCAAGAACTATGAGATCATGACCTGGGCTGAAGTCAGATGCTTAACCGACTGAGCCACCCA
This sequence comes from Suricata suricatta, assembly GCF_006229205.1. NCBI lineage: Eukaryota > Metazoa > Chordata > Mammalia > Carnivora > Herpestidae > Suricata > Suricata suricatta. The sequence goes on along the minus strand of NC_043702.1, from coordinate 125,435,682 downwards.
GGTGCCCCCAAGTGAACTTTGAAGATGAGGATATAATTCACAGACTCAATTAAAAATTCTGATTTATGGGAGGAAACTGAAATACATTTTCAAAAGGGATTTTACACACACACACACACACACACACACCTGTGGAGCCTGTCTCCACCATTCCAAAAACTTTAGTTCCAGTTTTGCATTTATAGGAAAAAGAAGAAAAATTTTAAAATGCAGTACAAGGTGTCCCCCTATCCCAAAATTTAACAAAGCATCCATTCTTCATTGATGAGAAAGAGTTTAGACACAATGCTTTCAAAACTCATCAGACAGGATGTTGGGCCACTGGAAAAGGTCCCCTGCTAGAAGCCTGTCCTGTGTGCCCACTGTTTGCCACTCCCCGAGCCGAGCATCAGAAGCATGGCAGCTTGGAGTTGCCATGAACAAACTCTTGAAAATGGGAATGAAGAGAGATTCTTTAGGTACCCAGGCAACTGTGAAATAACGAAAAGGAGATAAGAACCAACAAAACCAAGAGGCAGGAGGAAAACTGGAAGCAAAATAATACAGCGGATTACATTTTTTTTTCTCAAAGATAACCCAGGAACAGGCTTTATTGTCCAAAGACCGTTTTCTCTCTCATCTAGAAATTCAAAAAGAAGAGTGAAAAGGATCCACTCTACAGAAAAGTTTGGCTTAAGTCACCTTAACAGGTAATTGAAAAAAAAAAACATTCGGGTGTTTGGTTATTTTTTTTTATTTTTATTTTTTCAAATGAAAAGTCAACAGGTAAGAGAAACCATAGTTCCTATGCAGGCTCAGAAAAAAAAACTAGGTATTGGAGAACAGAAACAACTACCCCAGCCAATAATGATCTGGGTTTTTTAATAAGAAACCAAAACTAAACCCAGCCAAAACAGTCACGAAAAACAGTCTCATCAGTTCATTCAGAAAGTGCTGAGTGAAAGATGTCTATTCACTTTATAAGATTCAATCCCTGCCTTTAAAGAATCTCTAATCTACTTCTGGAGATAAGACTGCATGGGAAGGCTTTTGTTCACGAGCTCACTCTAACAGCGTTATATAGGAGTTAGAAGGAAGAGACACAAGGGAGTAGTTTGGGACATATTACTGTTTTAATCATCATTGCTGATAACAGACTACCCTGAGCCTAGTAAGTTAAGACCATAATCATTGATTATCTCACAATTTCTGTGATTAAGAATCTGAAAGCAGCTTGGTTGCTTGGTTCAGGTTCAAGGTCTCCTTGTGGGGCTGCAATCCACCTGTCAGCTGGAGCTGCAGTCATCACAAGGTCTGAGCCTACTTTTACAGTGGTTGGAAGTCCTCAGCTTTTCACCGTGTGTGCCTCTCCACATGGTGCATAACAACATGGCAGCTGGCTTCTGCTAGAGCTAGCAATCTGAGAAAGAACAAGAGAGAAAGAGGGAGAATGCCCCAAGGAGGCCACTGTCTTTTTATAACCTAACCTTGGAAGTGACCTCCCATCACTTCTGCCATATACTATTTGTTAGAAGTGAGTCAAGACATCCAGTGCACCCTCTGGAGGAGAGAATTACACAAGGGTATGAATATCAGGAGAAAGGATCATTGGGCCCATCCTAAAGGCTTTCTACTACAGTAACCAAAGGTGCTGAACTTGAGGGGGGTGATTAGCAAACTACGGCTAGAGGGCCCAACACTGGCTTTTGTAAATAAAGTTTTGGTGGTCCTCAGGCAACGCATTTGTTTGCCTCTTGTCTGTGGCTGCTTTTGTGCTAACAACTGCCGGGTTGAGTAGTTGTAACAAAACTTTATGGTCCACAAAGCTTAAAGTATTTACTATCTGGGGGCACCTGGAATGGCTCAGTCAGTTGGGCATCTGACTCTTGATTTCAGTTCAGGTCATGATCCCACGGTTCATGGGGTCGAGTTTCACATCTGGCTCTGTGCTGTCAGTGTGGAGCCTGTTGGGATTCTCTCTTTCCCTCTCTCTGTGCCCCTCCCTTGCTCTCTCTCTCTCTCTCTCTCTCTCAACAAATCAATAAACTTAAAAAAATATATTTACCATCTGAAACTTACAGGAAAGATTTGCTGAGCCCTGCTCTAGAGCAGTACTTCTCAAAATTTATATGCCTGTGAGTCACCTGGAAATCATTACAATGTGGTTTCTGATTCAGTAGGTCTGAGCAAGGTCCGAAACTGCATTTCTAACAAGTTCCCAGGTGATGCTGTTGCCGCTGGATCACAGACCACACTTTGAGGAGAAAAGTTTATAGACCTTAAAGGATGAAAAGGTCTTGAGTAGGGGGGAGATGACCTCTCAAGTATGGAGAAATAGCATGAGGAAAGATGAAAACAGGCATGGCTTTGGGGGAGAAAATAAGATTGGGTGCTCTGGAACAGAATAGAGAGCATGATCATATCCTCCCTATGAAGAGCAACTGTAAAGAGCAAAACTTGGCCTTGGGGCAATTGAGAAGGCAACGGGAAAACAAGATATGTTGGTTCCTCCTGTTTCAAAATAAACAGTATTTTTAAAAAATGATCAGAATACTGTTGATTGTGTATCCAACCAAAACACCAGAACTGAAAAAAAGGAGAAAGGAGGGAAGGAAGAAAGGAAGGAAGGAAGGAAAGAAGGAAGGAAGGAAGGAAAGAAGGAAGGAAGGAAGGAAGGAAGGAAGGAAGGAAGGAAGGAAGGAAGGAAGAAGAATCTATACAGGTATTTGTTTAGCTCCCACTTTGCATCACTGATGTGTTAGGTCCTGTCAAAGATAAATAGACAGTCCCTTCTTAACACTCAGGCTGGTGATGGACAGAGACATATATAAATACACTGGAGGCAATGCATTGTGATAGGTATGTTAATACAAGTATCTGCCTGACACTGCAGCAAAGTATGAGAAGGGACAGGGTCTTGAAGGATGGGTAGGAGTTTGTTATGCTGGATAGATGAAGAAAGCATTTGGGGCTGAAGAATATCATAGCACCATGAGAGAGCAGGGACTGGGTAGAGGTTGTACAGGCCTGAAGCATGAGGTGTGTATCAGGTAGGGGAACACAGTGGGGGCGTGGGCATCAGAAAGGAAAGAGGGTTAACATGAGGTTAGACAGAGACAGTAGAGAAAGGCTGCCACTGGCCTCAGATACTGCAGGAAGACATTCAGACTCCATCAGGTGATGGCACAGATAACCCATGTGACATTCCTGGCACATAGGAGGGCTCAATTATCACTAGCTGTGGTTCTATTTTAGAGACTCTGACAGCCATGTGGAGGATCTCATATGTGGAAAGCAGAAAGAGGGAGGGTCATCATTCATTTGGTGTGCAGGTGAACTAATTTTTGGAATCCTTGAAATCAGGTTTCTGAAGCAACCTGTTCCTTCCAGTAGGATGTGTCCGCCATGACAGAAGAGAAGGCGGCTGTTTAGCTAGCACGGCTATCCTTATTGACGGAGCAATGGCAAGGTGTTTGCTGACACTGAGCAGGCGATCTGCACGGACTTTCCATTTATTCCATTCAGACTTGGCTCCATTACCCTTGGCACCACAGTGGTCCTGGAGGCCCCACATTCCCCATCATGTCACACACCCCTGCTGCACTGTGGTCGTCTATTGACTTGTCTGTCTCCATATGAGACAAGTCTGCCTGTCTTTAAGCTCTCTGAAGTAGGAGACCATGTCTAATTCATTACCATCTCCCTGGCACTTAACCCAATCCTGGGCTCAGTGGCCACCTAGCAAATCTATGTCACATGAGCAAATGAACGACAAATAAGGCTAATAATATTTCCTACCTCATTGTTCATTGTGAGGATTTTATTATTTTTCTAGGGTTTCCATAACACGTTATTATACACTGGGTAGTTTAAACAACAGATACTATTTTCTCATAGTTCTGGAGGCTGGAAGTCCAAGATCAAGGTGTTGACAGGATTAATTTTCTCTGAGGCTTCCCTCCTTGGCTTGCAGAGGGCCTGGCTAGCTTCTCACTGGGCCTTCACGTAGTCTTTCCTCTGTCCATGTGTCCTGGTGTCTCTCTGTGTGTTTTAATCTCATAAGGACAGTTGGACTGGATTAGAATCCATACCAATAGCCCAATTTTAACTTAATTACCTCTTTAAAGAATGTAGCTTCAAATACAGTCACATTCTGAGATACTGGAAGGGTTAGCACTTCCACATATGAATTGAGGGTGGGGAAGAATTTTTTCAGCCCATAACAAGGACTGAATGAGCTAAGATACATGTCTAGAATGCTGCCTGGGATGTAGTGCCACAAAAGTGCTCGCGATTATCATGAGGGAAGGAACACGTGGAGAACACCTATCTCTGAACCAGTATTATAGAGGACACTCTACACTCAGCTCCTTTTTTAGGAGTTTTGAGGTTTATTCAGAAAGTCAGAGGAGACTTCTGGAGAGTTCTCTAACTTTGTACTCCTGCACAGGATCATCCTTCCAGGGCAGCATGGTCCCAGTAAAGGTGGATCCCAGTCCCTCTGCCACCGGGGACAATTATGGTACCCATCATTTATGGGATACATTTCATCTATTGCTTCTTACATGCTCTCCATAACAATCCTGTCAGGCAGCAATTATAATGCCACAGATGGGAAAAACTGAGTCCAGAGAAGTCAAGTAACTTGCTTAAATCCACATAGCCAACTCATGGCAGAAGCAGATTCAAACTCAGGCATTTCCACCACAGCACACTGTCCACTGGTGGGGCACTGGCCCAGGCGGGTGCCATCATCACTGGATCTAAACTTCTGCTTCAGCCCATGAACACTGTGACATCTCTGGCCTCTGACACTGAGGCACTAAGGCAGGGGTCCTAACCCACCAGCCTGATATGGAAATGACCCAGATATATCCCCGGGAGGAAAAGGGGATGGCTGAGAACATACACTTAGTGGGATCTGTTCCCCCACCTCTCTGAAAACCTTTTGCTATTGCTCAGCTGCCTCTCATCCAGTCATTCCACCCGAGGAAGCCAGAGATAACTCCGGAGTGGGGAGGCTTCCTGTCACAGTGTGGAGCAAGGAACCACTCTGTGTGCAGACACATCTAGATATACCACAAACAGCAGCCACAGAGGAGCAGGAAGCAGGGACAGAAGTCATGGCAGGACATGCAGACACTGAGAAGACCTGGGGGCCAGCAGCCCCGGCCAGAGGAGGTGCTCAAACTCCAGAGTAAGAGGTGGACAAGGTCACAAAGTATGTTACCCATACTTTTGAAGCCTCCGTGTCCACATCTATAAATCAGATCTTCACAGTACCTACCTTGGTGTAGGGTGAGGAATGAAGAGCTAAGGCACCCAGCTTGTAAAAGGCACCATTCCTTCAACACTGGTAGATTGCAAGATGACTGCTATAATCACAATAGTATGAAATATTAAGACACCAGTTGACCCACCCAACCCACCTTTAGTCTAGAAAATGAAACTCCCTTTAAAGACCAGTTTCCTCCAGGACCAGTCTCATCTCATCATGGGCGAAGCAGTGTGATATGTGTAGTGTTTCAGACATCAGCCCTCTCATTAAGCCCCACGGTCAAGACCCTCACAACATCCACTGTCAGGGCCACACCTTATGATAAGCCGTCTGAGACTGGAAGCCCCATGTTAACATGGAACTCCGGCACCCCATCCAGAAAGGCATTCCACACAAGCATGGTTTTGCTTGGGTCCAATTCCCAGCATGTTTTTCATGATGCAAAAGACTACAGCAAAAGAAAAAAAAATCACTCAAAAATGTCTGCCTGCCTCCTCCTTCTTCCTCCTCATCTCCTCCCTCCTCCTAGAATCTGTTACAGGAATTTTATTCCTCTTAATTTACTCTGCAAATTGCTCAGCTTGAATACTGTTATTCCACTGCTCTGTGAATGGAGTGTTGTAAGCTCTCGGCCCACCTGCTCCGTGCACAGCGCTCATTCTGCTGGGAGAGCGCTGCCCTTGCGGAATGGAAGACAAGACCTGCCTGCCCCAGGCTTCGGATACCTTGCAAAATACCTAATCATGCAGCTTCTCATTTGTACAGGGATTTATAGTTTCCAGAACATGGTTATCCCCATCAGCTCATTTACATAAATACCATGGAAGAAATCATAATACCTTTCATCTGTACAGCTCTTTTTTCCATTTACCAAGTACTCTCATATATATGACCTAATTTATAGATAACATATAATAATACTCTAAAAATGTATTGACTCCTTCCATATGAATAGTGCTATTATAACCCATTACTGAAAAGGAACATGGGGTGACTGGTGTCTGAGCACCAAGGCATACACCCTGTCCTTGGTTGGGATCTTCCATTGGGGCTTCTACCACTGGAATGCAGGCCCCAGATGCCTCTTGAGCTGGGCCTTCTCTTCTCAGAGAGCTCTCCATTCCTTCAGACATGGCCCAGGGGCTCTGTCCAAGGATCCCATCTCCCAGTCTCATCCTGAGCAATGCCACTGAGCCTGTCTATAAGGACCCTATGTGCACCCAGACACAGCTGTGGTGGGGCATCCTGCTCTTTCTCACTTGCTCTCTCTCTCATGTTGCTGCCATGGGGAGATGCATGAGCAGAAGTTGCCTACATTTCAAGATGCTGTGACTAGCCCTTAAGCCATAGTCTAATATTTAGGAGAGAATTGTAGAACCCCTCGAAAAAGCTTGAAGGATGACCTTGATTCCTCCAGTAAGTCCAATCCATTCCGAAGTCTTGGTGATCTTTATCAACGGTGTATCCAATCATGCCCCCCATGCCCCTGGTTTACTCTTTGCCACCTTCAAACCCTCCACATCTTCACCAATACTTGTCCTGGTATGTCTTGTCTTTTTGATAATAGTCAACCTAACAGATGGAAGATGAGATGTCATTGTGGTTTTGATGTGCATTTCCTGATGATTAGTCTGTCTTGATAACTGTTATTCATTGCTTTAGATTGGTTTTCCTGGAAACAGACTTTGAGACAGAAGTGGCATGTACAAGGTTTACTGGGAAGAACTCCCAGGAGGTAGATCTTTACAGAGGTGAGGACGGAAGGACTGAGCAGTGAGAAGAGGTGACAATGTGGTTTTAACTGAGGCCTCAGTAAACCATACAGGGCACCATAGAGCTGGGGTGACCCACTGAGTTGTCCCAAAGGCAAAGAGACAGGCCTTTGTATCCCTGCACAGGACGGAACTGGGGAAGCTTGGGTGAAGAAATCCCCTGTGGCCCAGGACAATGTTCAGTGAGGGACATAGCTGTGAGCCTTCAACAGCCAGTATTCCAGCATGGGAGTTGGATATGTCTAAACAGAGGACCTCTAGCATCCACTCCAATGGAGGTCCCTACACTTCGCTGCGCCAGAAGATGAGAATGTTGGAGGCCATCTTGGAATCCTGGTTAACACTGGAATGCAAGTCTATTGCCCTTCTGCCTGGCCCTGCTTTTTTTTTCCTCACCCATCAGAACTGGATGACTCTATCTTTGCCAAGACCCCATTTAGCTGGCAGTGGCTAAATTCTATCCTCTGTTGCACACCTCTTCTGTCCAGACTCTTTGAATTGGGCAACTCCCTTTCTGTGCCATGGTCTTAATCAGGCTTTTCTAGGACATGTTGCATTCCTTGCCCTGCTGCCTCCCTGCATGGAACCTTCTTTTCCTAATTTATTTTCAGCCCTGAAGCTGATCTCAGAAGCAGCATCTGGTTCTGCCTTTAAAACAAAGCTTTGGCTGAGACGGGCAGAGAAGCACAGAAGTCAAATACACGCTTGTCCCCAAGGTCACCCAGCAACAGTGCAGCCTTGGCTCTTCCCTGCCCACATTGCCTCCTCCCAGCATCCTTTGTTGTCAACACACAACTTTTATTCACCTGGGTTTATTACAGGATCCTGGGGTTATGGAATCCGCAGCTAGGTCAGAGCCACAGGGCTTTGGAGGCCCTCCCAAGCACCAATCCACTCAGAAATTCTACATTCATACAAGAAAAATAGAAACTGAGGGGGATGTGACTTGTGAAGCTTGAGCTTCACTTTTTAGCTTTCCTTGTGGCAAGCGAAGAGCCTGCCCGAAACTCCCTGGGCTCAACATTCAATATCTGGAAACCAAAGTGCCTGATCTGTTACGGCAGCTAAACTACCCCCAGTGTGTCCCACAGGAGGTGCTGACTCTTCATGGCGATGGGGGGATGTGAAGGCAGCCTTTGAGCTCCCCCAGCAGTGTTGTTCCCATTTTGGTTCAAGTCTCAGTAGGTTGAGGCCATCACGGAACAAGCATCATCACCGTGGTGGGGGCAGGAAGGACTTGTAGCAGGTCACTTGTGCAGTCACGGCTGTCCTTCGTGGTGGAAAACCAGTTCGATGGTAGTTCTAGAAACATGGTCACAGTGCCCTACAGTGGATTGCCTGGGAGTAGGGGCGGGGAGGGAAGCAAGAGGTGGGCAGAGCAGACTGGTACCCTCCTGCTGGGGCAGCGCTAAACATGTAGGGTCTTCCATCACTCACACCCACATCTCTATCACTGTGCTTCTCCAACAGGACTTAGAGGGCCCATTACTCAGGACACTGAAGGCTGTAAGGGGGACTCTTTGATTAACCACTTATAAGAGATCATTTACTTGGTTAGTTCATTTCTCCCCAGAAGAGCCTATTGTGGAGAAGGGCCTAGCACAGATGAAGACCCTCAGGGCATGGGCCCTAGAGTCGAGAAGGAAGCCAGACATGTTTGCAGAGACCAGGGAGCACAGAATCGGGGCTCCCAGAGGGAGGGGGTGAAGGGAGTAGAACAGGGCTGCAAATACAAAACATACCCAGATTTTTTTAAATATTGATTTATTTTTGAGAGAGAGAGCACAAGTGGGAGATGGGCAGAGAGAGATGGGGGAGAACAGAGGATCCAAAGCAGGGTCTGAACTGCCAGCAGTGATCCTGGTGTGGGGCTCAAATTCATGAACTCTGAGATAATGACCTTAGCTGAAGTCAGATGCTCAACCAACTAAGTGACCCAGGTGCCCCTCAGGGTGCAGAGGAAACAAGGTGACAGGTCAAGGATCAGGGAGAAGACGGGTTGACATCCCTGCCCCAGTTTCTCCTCCCCACGTGGAGCCCTCAGCTCTACCATCCCGCAGTTGAAAAGTGTAGTGCTCAGAGCTATGCCAGGCTCATATTAAATACCCAAAAATGTCAGTTATTATTACTGTAATTATTATTATTACTCCTGAGGCATGTTTTCCTTTGTTATTTTTAATTGGAGGGGAGGACAGTGCCATTCCCAATTTCTTACTCTGCAGAAATATTTTTCTGCCTCTCCTGTACATATTGGGAAAGGGAAAGAAACCAACAAAAACCAACAAACACAAAACCAGCACAAATTAAACGCGTGACTGGAGAGATCTGCAGTTTCAACCCCGAAGGAGCCAGTGTCCAGGCCATGCACTCCGTGGAAGGTCGGCTTGCATAGGTTTTGTTTCTTGTTTATGTTTCCTCTGTTGTTGTTGTTTTTCTTTTTAATTATGATCCAATGACCTTGTTCCATAAAGTGTGGCTTCAATATGAGCAGCAGAAGGTTGAGCAAACAGAGTTTAATGCTATAATCAAATGCAACCTACAGCCTCGTTCTTATGGTACATATTAGTGATAGATGATGATACTAATAGGTATATGGGCTGCGTGGTAATTGGCCACACCAGACAGGCAGTTCGCTTAAGTTACTACTCAGAGTGTGACTTCTCCACGGTCCAGGTATAAAGCCCCCTCGTCCCTGTGCTCTTGCTGGCTCCCAGGCATCCCCCTCCTTCTTCCCTCACCTCGCCTCCATGGTGATTTCTCCCATACCATAACCTTGCTTCCCTTAGATTTCATATTGTACATATGAAACCTTAGGACCTGGAGCTTCCCTCCTTTAATAAGGGAGAAAAACAAGAATAGGACTGAAGAGGATCCCTCATTTAGGGTGACACGAGCCCCTGACACAAAAAGACACCCCATAATAGAAGTCTACGTCACACTTACAGAGGCCAGCGTGAGCGCCCCTCACCAGCCGACAGCCTCCCTCGAATGGACGTGGAGGTTCTAAGGCTCCTCCGTCTATGGCCCCATTATCCCTTGGTCCTCGGCGTTCCCTGCACCCAGGTACACCCGGACAGAGGACAGAGGGGGAGAGACACACCTACATACCCTCCTCTCTCAGGAAGGGACCCTGGTCACCCAGGCTCCTGTGCCCTCAGTGAAGACTTGCCGTGGGGGTGAGGGGATGGAAAGCGTCCCTGCGCACCACGGCAGCGCTCACGCGGGCTTGGGGCGTGCAGTCAGCCGTCTCTGCTACAAGGCATTTTGTAAGACCCCGGCAGGACCTATTCGGTTTAAGCCCTGGTGATTATTACCTAACGCGAGCACTGAAGATACCGAGGGACCGGCTAATGGTACTGATGCAGGACTAGGCAGAGAACACATGTGAGCCCAAGGGATCCCGAGGAATGTGTATTCTTACATAAAGTGGAAGCCTATTTCTCCCACTGGACCCCCCCCTCCACCCCATCAGCAGCTGCCCCAGGCATTGGGGTCTAGGTTTGGAACCTCCGTGAAACACAAAAGCTTATTTGATTGCCCTTTACAGCAAAAACCTTGGTAAGCAGATATTGGTTTATCCAAGAGAATGCACAATTGGAAGCGACTGTTGTTCTCCAGCTAACTGGACACCCTGTCATGCTCCAGTAAAAATATCAGATTATCGGAACTAGTTAATTTGAAATCCATTCTTCCTGGTCCCTTGCCTTTCAAATTAATGACATTTGCTGAAATTGACAGTGAGACACGGGGTGACAGGGCAGGCGGAGGGGCACATGATTCCCAGGGATTGGGGTCTTCTGCTCCCACAGGCCTGATATGGAGGTGAAGCGGAGGGAAGAAGGGCAGTCCAGCTGTGCAGGGTGTGTACTGGGAAATTGGATTTAAAGTACTATTTTTCCCCCAAAAGACTCTTGAAAGGAGCCGAGGAGGAAATGAAGAATACCCAGGTAGCTGAACAATTAGTGTAATTAAGAAGTTCAGAGAAGAGGGGGGCGTCCTTCTGGTAGGCTTTGTTCTGTGGGGGGAACCCATCCCTGAGAAACATGACTTGGGGTCCAGGAGCTAGGAGAAGCAGCAGAGGGTGTGGCCTCACCATTTACCAGATAAATAAAGGTGTGCAAATCACTTCACCTGCCCGTGCCTCAGTTTCCCTATCTGTTAATGTCAGACAATTCCTACCCGGAAACACAATGATAAAGATTAAGTGCGTTCATGTTTGTAAAATGGGTTGAGTGGCCCCTAGAACATAGCAGACCCTATAGAGATGTGTATTTAAAAAAACCAAACTGGAGCCAGTTTAGTTCAACTCTGAGCCTCAGTTTCTTGTTTGGAAAACGCAGATCATTTCACAGACGCACAGAAGGATCTCACGGACGATGAGATTAGTGAGACGGGTGAACACGGATGTGCTGCCCAGCGCCTGGCACAGAACTAGCAGCTAATAAATGCTAAGTGCTACCTCGAGCTGAAGGTTTAAAGTATTCCCAGATCCCAGCAAGACGGAAAATGAGGGATGTCAGTAAACGGTGCCAGGGAACCGCCTGCGTATGGCAGCCCCGAGTCACCGAGAAGAGCATGTGCCAGCCAGCTCTTCAGTTTTTACTTATTTCACAGAATAAGGAGCCATGCGTGTGCCAAGTTCCTACCCCGGTTATTAGAGAGACATATGCAGCACATCCACAAAGATTGGCTGGGTGGGAAAACAAGAAGTCAGGGAATACCTGGTGAAAGGTATTTAAATAAGTGAGATGGATTTGCTCCTGCAGACCTTAGTCGCAAAGCTGCTGGAGTCTAAAAATAGCCCAGAGGCACAAGATCCGTGAGAATCAGGCAGTCAAAAAGTACGAGCGGGGGGACTTTCCATTTTCATGACAGGAAAACATGCAAGAACATGAACTTCTCGAGGTAGAAAAACAATGCAAGGACTTCCTAAAATTAATTCCGAGATGCCTGGAGGAGGGTAGGATGTTAAACATGAGCCAGGAGGAATCAGCCAGCAGGCTCCCCCCCCTGAAGTACAATCCAGTGTCTCTTGGTGGCTCAGTGAGGGGACCCGGGGAAGAGATGCAATGCAATATTCAGGGACTGCTGCAAGACTTCTTAATCCTGCTCCTCTTCCTGAGTGAGTTCAAGAAAGACACGGTACCTGAGGATTAATGTGACTGCCTGTGTAAAACGCCCGATGCAGGTCCCAGGCCACAGCAAGCTTACAGTCACCTACACCCCTGTTCCCAGTGCTTGGTCCTGAATCTAGTTGGGAAGCATCCTTGTCAGTGACCCCAATCATGTTTTGTTCCCCCAATGCCATTCATAGTACATCTAAGATCCTGGATAACAGGGACCATCTTTTACATCTCCATATCCTGAGAACATCTTCATTCATTCACCCACAAAGCACTCAGTTGGCACTTACTATGAGCCACGCCCCCTGTGCAGGCACCAGAGTTAAAAACATGGATATGCCAGGGTTCTTGTCCTTGAGGAGCTCATAGTCCAGAGGCAGACAAGAGACAGGCATCTAGAAATGTTTTGTGGGTGCTATGGGGTATCTATAGAGGGAGTTCAGAGGACCTCACAAGGAGGTCACCATGACTTGCATAAGGAAATGTGAGTGCATATGTCTGTATGATTGTTTACTTAAAGTCAGAAGTGTTTATATGTGTTTATGAAGGAGGGAGGGAGAGAGGAGAAGAAATGAAGAAGAAGGGGAAAAGGAAGAGAGAGGAGGAAGAGGGGTAGGAGAAGGGAGACTGGATAAACTGCGAAATTTCAGGCCATTTTGGGACTTTGCTCGCCTTTGCTCCTGCAATCTAGGGCTTTCCCTCAACTGGATGAGGCCAGTAATGGGCCTGGGTCCTCTGTGGATGCTATGGACTGAATGTCTGTGTCTTCCCAAAATGCATATTAGATGAGGTAATGAGACTGGGGTCCTCATGATAAGATCAGTGCCCTTATAAGATGAGACACCAGAGAGCTTGCTCCCCACCCCACCCCACACTCCCACACCCTGCACATCCCCCATCCCCGTGAGCACACAAAAGAAGTCATATGAGCACACGGCAAGAAGGCACTGTCTATAGCCCAAGGGGAGAGCTCTCGTCAGAAAACAGCCAGGCCAAAGCCCTCATCTTGATCCTCCAGCCTCCAGAATTGTGAGAGAAGAAATTTCAGTGGTTTAAGCCACCAAGCCTGTGGCATTTTGTTATGGGGGCCCTAGCAGACCAGGACAGGGATGAGTGAAGTTCTTGGGTACATCAAAAAGAGTAGACATGACGGAACTGGGAGGATACCCCCTCGTGATCAGCACTGTGTAGAACCTTTCTCTAGAAGATGTGCATAGAGAGCTTCCCCAGCCAGGAATGTCCAAAGTGTGGACAAGAAGTCAGCCAAGAGCCACTGAGGGTTGACCAGTAAGAACTACACGGAGTCTGGAGGGACGGGGTTATTATTTGGCAGAAGATAATTGCTGTTGGTTCCGTTTTCCATAAGATGGGATCTAAACACAAGAGACCCTTTACAATCTGGCCCAGCTCTACCTCCAGCTTGATAACCATTCCTCACACACATAATCCCCAGGCCCCAGCCATACTGATTTCCTCACGGGTTCCCTGAACATCCCATGTTCATGGAGAGGCAACACCACACAATGGTGGAAAGCCAGCCTGCCTGGGTTCAAATCCAGGCTTGGATACTTCCTTAGTGTGATCCTTCGCCAAGCTGTTAATCCTTATTGTGCCTTGGTTTTCACCTTTATCAAATGGAGATAATAATACTACTGACCTCAAAGAACTGCCTTGCCAGAGAAATACCTTCCCGTCTGGAACGTGTCTCAAATAGTGCTTTGTACTCAGTAAGTGCTAAGTACAGTATTTGGTTCTATTACTTCTCTCCACTTAGGAAATCTCATTTCTACCAAATATCACTTCAAGCGTCATCTGTTCTGTGTGATGTCGTCAGCCCCTCCTCTGGATTGCCATAGTTCTGTGACCCAGCTAATTAGCACAGTACATGATGTCCTTGCCTCTGTCTGCCTCGGACTGTGAATTCTCAAGAGTATGCAGGGAAGAACTCTGGGCAAGACCTTCCTGACACTGAAATGTTTTGGACGCCAAGAACAGCGTGCCCCCTTCCTCCAACGATCTATCTTTGAGAAGAGGCTAGATTTTACTCTGTCTAAGGTCACTGAGGCACTGTCCAGACTCCATCAGGGCTCCTAGGTTTCAATGGCAAAGATGAAACAGGTACATGGCATGGAATCCTTAACAGAGAGCAAATGGATCACTAACTGGTGTTTAGAGAGCCGCAGGACGTTTTTAGCATTCAGGACACAGCCGGACATATACATACAAAGGTGATAAACAGGCGGCCAGGAGCCTGCACCTGATACCTGCTTGTTTTACAGCTCTTCCTGGGCCCACCAGCTCCATGACGGCAATGCCTTACAGATGTCGTCCTCCCCAGGTGGACAGGCCATCTCTCTGGCCAGAAAGCCCCCTGTCTCTCCCCCCCACCCCCGAAAGCAAATGCAAAATCAATGCTTTTCCACTCAGGTCCGACCTTCCCTGACCACTGTGCTGTCGCAGTTACAGCGGCACTGTGTGTGCTCGGCCGGGGACCGGGAATCAGCTCCCACCCCAGATTAACATTCAGGCAGAGGCCCTGGTGATGAATATTTTAATATAATGTTTACTGTTTACCCACATGAATGGAAAGAACTTGCATCTGCCAGGGCCACCTGTGCCCACAGAACGGCAGCCCAAACAGCAGGTCCTCAGAGAGCCCAGCTGTGCAAGAGCCGATGGGGGAGGGAGGGAGGGGTGAGGGGCAAGGGGCCGCTGGGGCCAGGCACTGGGAGGAGTTGCGGGGGGGCCTCAGACCCAGCCTATCAAAGTGGGGAGGGAGGAAGGAGGAGGCAGGAGGGAGCAAGGAGAGCCTGCGAAGGAAAGCGGAGGGGATCAGGGCCAGCCTCCCAGAAGAGAGGTCGTTGCCACCCAGCCCCCACCTAGGCTGTGCGGCTGGCTCGAGCACGCTGGGTGGGTGGCAGAGTTGTGGGCATCTCCCAGTGCTGCTGTCTGTGGCCACACCGCCATATGGCCTCCTTGCAGCACAGCAAATGCTCGTGCTTCCTTCCCAGGTGCTCAGCCACTAGCACATCTTCCTCTGTAGGGAAGGAGGGAGGCTCACCCTGGGACCCAGGTGGTAGCTGGGGATGGAGAGGGTCATTCCCAAGCTTGGTTCAGAGTATTTGTGGTTTGGGAAAGGTCTGGAAGGGAGCCTGGCAGAGGCTGTCCTGGCTGGAAAGCTAGTCATCACATCTCCCGTTAAGGCTATAACAAGCCAGAGAAGGCCTCAGAGTGGTGGGGAAGGGCAGAGACAGTTGCTCCTGGCCGGGCATCCGCCAGAGGAGGGGCCTGAAGCACACAGGTTCCCCTCCTCGGGCACCTGCCTCTACTGTAGGTGAGTCCATGGCCCTGGTGAGCCTCTCTCCCAGACATGAATACTTCCTCCAAAACCGCCTTGCTTTTTGTTAAACTTGTCACCGTCCGATTCCACTTTTCTCTCTTTCTTGGGCTACACCTTTGATTGCGGTTGGAGCTCTGACAAATGCAGCATTAGTGCTCCTTCGATTTCTCCCAGCCCATTTTCTGGGCATATTTCTAGGTTCCAGGGAACCACGAGCTCCCTTCCTCGAGTGATGGCCCAGCGTTTGGGGGAAAGGGCAAGGGAACAGCCACTGCACACAGGAAAAAGGCACCTGCTTTCTAGTGGGTGCAGGAGAGAATAATGTGCCATGGGAGAAAAGTGCCAAGTCCACTCTCTCCCGCTGCACTTTTTCTGCCCCTTCTCTCAGCTTCCCTTTTGTCCTCCTTCTTGCCCTTGCCCTTCACCCATCCCTGCATGCCCACAGCCAGCCACTACCTGGAACTAATACACAGACTAAAAATATGAATTGTACTCCTGGGTCCCCATATGTAAGAACAGACCTTGTTTTTAACTTTTTGTTACAGAAAACTATTTAAATTCATAAAGAGAGAGAGAGAGCTGTCAATTGGTACAATCCCATGTACCAATCCCTCAGCTATAAAAATCATCAACCCTGTGCCTCTCTTTTCCATTCATAACCCTCACTCCTCACACTCCCCACATCCACAGAGGGTTGTTGATTTGTTTTTTCACATTTATTTATTTTTGAGAGACAGAGAGTGAATAGGGAAGGGGCAGAGAGAGAAAGAGACACAGAATCTGAAGCAGGCTCCAGGCTCTGAGCTGTCAGCACAGAGAACTACGTGGGGCTTGAACCCACAAACAGTGAGATCATGACCTGAGCTGAAGTCAGACGCTCAGCTGACTGATCCACCCAGGTGCCCAGAGGGTTTGTTTTTTAGGAGATTCCAATTGGCTGTTCAGTTTCATCCATGGCTATTCTAGGGAGCAGTTTGACTGACCCTCCAAACTGTCCCGAGCCCCGGAATCCACCTTGAGCCTTGGGTCACACCCCACCCTTTGAGGATGGAAATTCTGTGACCTCTCTTTTGCTGGTGTGTGAACCTCACCATCTTGCCCAACTGTTCTCAGAAAATCGTTGTTTGGAACAAATCAGTGCCCCAGCTCGTGGACAGCTTGGTCGAAGGCCTTAGGCAATTTCTTGCCTTCATTCCCAGAAGAGATCATTCTGTAAGCAAGTCGGCCTATCAGAAAACACCTGGCTGCCAGATGTGCTCGGCTGTGTGTGAGCAACTGCCTAACCGTCTGCGGAACTTTCTAAACAAGGGCGACATGCCATCTCGTCACCAAATGACTCTTGTAAATGATACCAGCACATGCAATATTCAAAAACGGCAGACGGATCAAATGCAGGCTTTCTCCAGAAAGAAGAAACTAAAATATAAGTGCTCTTCTTAGCCCCCATATTTGCCGAGGTCCCTTTGTTCATGGAGCAGGAAAACGAACTTCGTTCTGAACGTGGTTGCGGGGAGGCCCGCGTGTGGGTCCCGCATCAAGTTGTCATCAGTGGCCCTTGACCTGCAAGGAGTGACCTTTTTTTATGCAACTTTCAAGTAATTCATGGATCTAAGTCTCAAAAAGTTTATAGTTTAAAGTCCGGGCCTGGAACTTCGGACGTGACGACATGGATGTTTGTGCGCTGGTGGAATGTGTAGTATTTAAACTCAGGACGCCTGGATACGTGATTCTGACTCATTTATTTCACTGCTCTAGGGTCCTATTTTCCCAAACGGGGACAGGAGGATATCAACAGAGCTGAGTCCCCCTCACCAGCAAGCAGGCGGTGAAGCAGTCAGGAGATGAAATGCTAGAAGGATTTTATGACAAAATAAGAAATGAATTATTATCTGAATTTATTATGTTATAAGAAACTCATATATCGTGGATTGAAAATGTGTAGTCCTTTTGGTTGAAGTTAGAAAAATGCGTGGATATACCATTTCAACTTTTTGAAAAACAACATGATGGTAGCCACAAAGTTCTTAGACAAAGACTCCGCCCTGAATGGTGAGTGTTACTAAAACCTAAGCATGGTCAAGGACAAAGGGCATTCAGCTTACCATCAGCCAGTCCTCATTAATGTCACAACATGAAATAATTAATCAGCACCTCTCGAGCTTCCGTGCCTTCGGGTCTTCCAGGGCGGTGAGACCACAGTGCGGGGAATGAGCTTACCTGGACCCCCCAGGAAGGCGACCTCTCCACTCCTATCACAGCCCCCCCTGAATGAATGGTGACATTCATGTGCAGCTGAATGTTCAGCGTGGCTCAGCGGTCATGCTTTACTTGGGGTTGGACAAGGACCCTGTTTGTCTAGACCCTGAGAGGATGATAGGGATCCCCAGCTTTTTCCCAGGGAGGACTACAGCTGTGACCCTGTCTAACCAATGGTCGTCCTTGGCGGGGGATGGCCGGGTCCCTGGGGACCACATGGATTACTCAGTAGCGGACTTGACCTTTGTGAGCAGGGTGGGGGGAAGGGAAGAACACTGTGCTGGAATTCAGGAGGTTCTGGGTTATTTCTGGCTCATCCTGGGTGACCTGGGCTGTTTGTTTCTTCTGGGATAGCTCTGCTTGCTCACATATTTAGTGGAGGTGATCAGATCACTTCCTTGTTACCCTCAGAGTGTTGACAAGGGTCTAAAATATGTACAAAGACACTAACAAATAAGTTACTAAGGTCCTCTATGCATTGAAGTTCTAGGGCTACGACACATTCACCACTACATTGGATGATTTTTATGGACCTTCCCTGGGGTAGACTTTAAATTCACCCACAGATTCAAATCCCATAAATTCCAAACACCTCTTTGTCCTCAGGATTCCTGTTCCTTTATCCTAAATGTTCCATCTTCTTTGGCCTTTCCTCGAGGTGTTGGCACCCTTCCCTCCCCACCTGCCTCACAGCCCTCGCCCCATCTACCCTTCTAGAGACCAGCAGAAGCATTCCTTTCTCATTCCTCTCCCCGCACATAATCTGCCAACTTTCCATGGTGGCAGGGGATTCTGGGAGTTTCTTCTTCCTGTTTTCTTGTGTGACATGTGCAATGGCCCATGCTAGAACTTTGGTGGTAGCTGGGGATCAATAATCAGTGCACTAACCCAAGCGACTTTCATGGGGAGAGCTGCCTGGGAAGCATTTGAAGCTGGGCTCGGTAACAAATCTGCCCCACTTTCCACCAGAGACTGTGTGGGGCCTTGGAGGATCCCCTGCCCAGCTCCCGCTAAATCAATTTCCCAGCCCAGCAGAAAAACTGGGCAGGGTTGTATTGAATCTATTCCCCTCCATTGCCCCTCACTGCATTCCCAAATCACATCTGGCTTCGAGTGCTTTCTTCCAACGAGCATTTAATCCTCAGTGGTGATCCTTTTAAGAAATTTAATTTCATTCTCCACCCTTCTCTTCCCACCCAACTTCGCCCATAAAAAACAGTTCGGGGAGTTTTCAAATTCTGACATCACATAAAAACTTCTTTGTTCTGCAAAGTACTCATTCTCAATGCTTAATCTGTCTCCCAGCACCATCCGCAGCGATGCACTGCGTGTTCCCATGGTTTATAGATCTCTCATTTGCTGGCTGCTTCCTACCACAGTTTGGAAGTTCAGCCTTTTAAAATCAATCTGGCTCTCCACGTTCCTGCACCCCACA
Organism: Suricata suricatta; assembly: GCF_006229205.1. Taxonomy (NCBI): domain Eukaryota; kingdom Metazoa; phylum Chordata; class Mammalia; order Carnivora; family Herpestidae; genus Suricata; species Suricata suricatta. The sequence goes on along the minus strand of NC_043702.1, from coordinate 125,416,499 downwards.
TCACAGTCTGCACAGAGTGGCAGTCTGGTCCCTGAAGTCTCCCGAAGATATTATTAGCTCTTATTTCTTAACCAACTCCGGCCTGCAAGGAAACACCAGCCACATGCCCTTGGCCAAGCTCCACATGGACACCTTCAGAGCCCTCCACCCTCTCAACTCCACCCTTCCCTCCAGGAACACCTCCGGAAATGTGGGCAGAAAGCTTAAAATCCCAGATACCACCAGAGAGCCTTAACTAGAACCCTGTGGTTCCATCAACGATGAAGAGAAATAATATTAATGATAAAAGCAAAAGCAACAATTAGAATTGGTATTAAAAATAAGGAACACATTATTTTTTGGAAGTTCACCCTGTACCAGGCACAGTGCTAAGTAATTTACCTGAGTAATACCCCCAGAAAAATCTTTGGTGGGGGGTACTATTATTACCCCCATTTTTCAGATGAGGTTGGGGTTATGCAGCAATGAGTGACCTGCTCCAGATCACAGAAGCAGGAGTTAGTGGAGGCTGGATTAGGCTTAGGCTATCTGGCCCCAAAGCTTGTGCACATATCCTCTACCCTGCACTGCTTCCTGAGACCAGTTTGAAGTAATTAAAGCCAAGGAGCATCTTTACCATGAGGGCACTAGAGTGGCTGAGGGAGCCCAGGAGCAGGGATTGGTCCTCAGGAGTAAGTGCAGCCAGGCACTCTCTCTTAGCCAGGTCATTGCCAGAAAATGTGGCTGGCATTAGACTCCAGGTATCAGTAGAATTTCACACTGATCTTGGTCTCTGGTCAGAGATTCAAAAGTGCCTGGGGCGCCTGAAGTGGGTCAGTCGGTTAAACGTTCGACTTTGGTTCAGGTCATGATCTCATGGCTCATGGGTTTAAGCCCCGATTTGGGCTCTGTGCTGACAGCTCAGAGCCTGGAGCCTGCTTCAGATTCTGTGCTTCCCTCTCTCTCTGCCCCTCCCCTACTAGCTCTCTGTCTACCAAAATATTTAAAAAGTTAAAAAAAAATGCCTGGGAGTGGGCATGACTGACAGAGGCCAAGTCACAAGAAAACATGGCTGCTCCCACTGTGGCCATGTGGGAAGGGTGGAAGAAAAGGGGAAGAGCAGTTTCCAGAAGGAAGGCAGTCAATTCCCCAGAGAAAAGGATGCTGGGAAGACCATCGAACAAGTGTGCTGTAGAGTGACCTTGGGTAGTTTGGATCACCCAGGATGGTGATGATGATGTGTTCCTTCCTTACAGAGCTGTAGGAAGGACAATATAAGAAATTATGTATCAAATGCTTGGCATGGTGCCTGGCACATGGTAAATACCCAATACATGTTAGCTATTACTATTATTAAGTCTGAATTGTTGTGAGCTCACAGTGCCTAGCTCAATTTAATTCCTTATAAATAAACATTATTATACTAAATCCCTTGGCACACAAGATTCTCATAGCCAGTTCTTTTTCCATCTTGGAAAAGTAGGGAAAGAGCTAAGGGGAAGAGCCATGATGCCTCCAGAAGAATCTGCTCTAGGAAGATAATGGATCCATCAGGTGTAAATGGAAAGCATAGAATGGAAAACTTCCACAAATGTGTCTTTTCTGAGTCCACACCCTTTATGTGTTTCATGGCAGACCAGAGACTTGAGGACTCTGAAGTTGGAAGGGAATCCTCCATTTCTAATTGTCCTTCTTCCTTGCTGATGTCCTGGTCCCACTAAAGTGGGCAAGGCCAGGAAGAGCTGAGGACGGGTGGGGTCCATGGCTACTGAGGAAAGAAAATGGATTCCTTGCTACTTCCATTCTTAGTCTACAAAACTGGTTATGCTTTGGGAAACTTCCAGTGCTGTTAGGACCTCTCATGTCTGCTCTCCACCGCTTCCCCAGACTCAGTGAGTCCAGCATTAGAGAATATTCTTCGGTTGGCAGGTTGGGGATGAAAGAAGGAATCAGATACTTGGATCTCTAAATGCCAAATGCATCAGTCTAACTTATTCAGATAAGTTTTCATCTGGGTATTTTCTGTACTATCAAACTCTGTATCCTTCAGTGAAGACATTTGTCTTAGCTGAATAAAATCTTTTAATGGTTTAATAAAAAGCAGTTAACTCAGTTTTCCTAGTTTTATGAGTGCCTTGGGGTCCTTTAGGAGAGCAAACATCTTTGCTGGGATCACTGAGGGAAACATAATTATTTTTCTGCCTTCTGATGTATTATTTTCTGGAAGGAACGGTTCCAGATGCTCATCATATGCTTGCAGATTCTCCAAAGCTCCATGGAAGGACAGGTTATTCTCAATGATGAACTCAGGGATGTCTGTCCTTCCTTCCACGAGTGACCTGCCAGCTCTTTCAAAGACATCTTCTATTTCTTTATTCCTTTCCTTGCTGAAATAGCATCCATGTTATTATCATTGCCAATTTGTTCTGTTCAGAATAAATGGAGAAAAGGGTCTGGAGGTCAGTTAGAACCAAGTGCCAGGAGCAAAAGTCAAGCAGGAAATTAGGTTAGTAGAAATTTTATGAGGACAAAAACAACCAGGTAAGGGAAGGTGGATCAAATGGGAAGAAGCAGGGGGCAGTCAGGGAGAGAGAAAACCAGGAAAGCCAAAAAGCAAGGGAAGGGCAAAAGGAGTATGAACTGCAGAGGGAGAGAATGCAGAGGGGAGGGGAGGGAGTGCATGCAGTAGGAAAGCCAGGGGAAGGCAAAGAACTGGAACATGACATAGGAGCAGGGGATGCAAAGTATTAGCAAGGCAAAGTGTTAGCAAAGGAAAGAGAAGACAATGAGAACACAGAGAGAAGAGGAGGAGGAGGCTGAGAGGCTGTAGAGAAGAGGGAAATTAACACATTTGGGATTGTAGAAGATTGGAGTCAAGAGTTTCATAATCACACAGAATGTAGAGATGGCTTTCATTTTTATCAATATGCAAATGAAGTAAATAAAGGCTCAGAGAAGTTAAGTGACCTTCCATCAACCCATCTACCTGTCCATTCACTCCTTTGGTCATTGAAAGAATGTTTGTTGAGCACCATCTAAATGCCCTGCTCTGTGCTATGCACCTGGGGACACCATGTTGAACAAGGCAAACAAGGTCCTTGCCCTCCAGGAGCTCACGGAGCAGTGGGGACATATGGGCAAGTACACTGGCTTATACAGCACCATGAGATGAGAATCACGGTGGTGCATGGGCCATGGACCTGTAGAAGAGGCCCTGGTGTGTGTACCAGATAGGGTTACTGCAGGCACAAAGGCAAGCTGCCAAGAGCCCTCTAGCTCCAGGGGAGCTCAGTGACAGAGCCTGAACTAGAAGCCCAGTCTCCTGGTTGCCAGCCCCTTACACCCAGCTGTCTCTGGGCTTTGGCTTTGCATCCTGAAAATGCATCTCTAAACTGAGTGCAAAGGATCAGGTCTAATAATAAGCCCCTTTTTTAATCATCAAGAAGCCTTTCAGTGGCCCACTATTCCTTTAAGGATCCAATCTCAACTCCTAGCATACAGGTGCTTCCTCCTTCAGCTGGCCTAATTACCCTTTGCCCATCTTCTTCCTCCTTCCCCCTTTCCCCTGTGTTCTAGCCACACCTCCTCTTGCAGGTGCAGGGATGGACCTCCATTGTTTTATAGGTAAGGCCCTCTTGGCTTTGTCTGCCCCACCCTGTTGTCCCAAAGCCCTGGATGTGATCTTTGAACTCATCCAAGACTAGCCCAGGTTCCACTTCCCCTCAAAGAGCCCCCTCTCTCTAATGGTCCACTCTGAGCCAGTGTGATCCAGTGTCTCCTCCACCAGGCTCCCACTGCATCTCTCTAATAGCAATTACTACATCGAACGTCTCAGCTCTTGATGTGTCTGGCACCCCTGGTCGACTGTGAGGTCTCGAAAGGCAGGAATGGTAGCCTATTCACTCATCTGTTCACCACTGCTACCTGGCATAGCCCCTTGCTTACACAAAAGTATTTAATAAAGACTTGGGGAGCTGACTCAAAATGAATGCCCGATGCTTTAAGTTGCAGGAACCCTCTAGCTCAGTTTGGAGCGACTGGTCAACTTTTTCCTCCAGCATGAAACAAAACAAGCTTTGATCTGCAAACCACCAGGTGAGGTCTCTGTCTGGTGAGGTCTTGGTACCTCTCCTTGCCTGTGTCTCTGCACCCATATGGCCCAAAGAGAGTGGCAGCCTCAGATTTTGGGTCACTTGGTGCTAGCTCCACATTTCCTAGGACCTTAGAGAAGTTTCGGTGAACTTGGCTCTGATCATCTATTATAAAGGGAACAGATGGATCCTACCTTCTTCACTTATCACATTGTTCCTAGCCAGTTAATTCATTCATATGATTAACTACTAATTATAAAGCTCCAGAATAGATACTCCCCTTCTTAGTGTGTCCCCTGCGTATACATTTATTTTGCTTGGCTCGGGGGTACAGAGTGTTACTGTTCTTTGCTGAGTAAACTTTAATCAGCATTTTCCTCATTAGCCTATGGTAGCATATAAGCTTATGGTTCATGCAATTCATTTCATCTTTTTAAATTTAATAAGACACAAGCTGGATGGTCATTAAGGGTCTCCTGTTGTGCGTGAAGAACCGAAAATAAACATGGATAAAATTAACTCCGGTTCATTATGTTTAGCAAGAAAAGTTTTATCCTTTCCAGTCATCATAGCGAGGGCCAGAGACGAAGTCAGGCGAGTGCTGTTTTCACTTTTAGCCCTTCCTTGTATCCACATCACATAAATAACCTGACAGTCAAACAGGAGGTTTATTTGGTCATCCTAGTAGCTGATTTGGATCATCACAGTGCAGCCTAGTGGATTTCAATCACTAATTCTTCTAATACCTATAGATAAAAAAAAGAAAGAAAGAAAAACTGTCTCTGCCCTTGAAAAATGTACAGTGACATTCCCAGAAAACGTCAATAACTGCTCTGTGTTGGTAGTAACGTGAGGACACCTGAGGCAGGTGTGTGGTTGGGGAGGCACAAGTGTATCAGCGGGTCCTCATAGAAGAGATACCCCCAGACCTTATTCAAATGGCTCTGGAACAGAGGAATGCCAACAAGGGCAGCTACTACCCTCACTCTGAACGGGACTCACTGGGACAGTACTTTCTGGGCCAAAAACGATCCTTGTTCCTAGAGAAAAGTTCTGGGTCCATCTAGCTTCCCAGATTCCCATCTGAGTTAGCACAATGAAGGTTGGAACTGGAGGATTATCTGGAATACTGCCTTCTAGTAATGCTCTAATCAGAAAGTTATACCAAAAAGCAGAGCCCAACATTTAGCCAGGGCTCAACTCCCAAAGCCACCTTCCTCTTCTCCAGAGCCACTCACAAGTGCAGAATCCTATTGGGTAGGAGGTTTTTGCTGTCATCATTCTACTGGGGCTGTGTGTCAAGTGATTTCCCCAATAGCACCAGTCATTCTAGGGAGGAGTAGGGTCCTGCCTTCTCTCCAAGCAGCGGAGAGAACGATTCCTCATCTGTACTTCTGATGAAGAGCTTGGTCAGGAGAGATAGTACATTGAAATTCATCTCAGAATTTTATCTCTTGAATCAACCTTTAGGATAACAGAATTTTCCATGCCTCCAGCTTTCCCCACAATGCTACACAGATGTTGGAAAATGTTAACAGCAGCCTCTACTGTCCAGACACAGTATTACCACACACTTAACTCCTGTCTAGATATTCTCCTATTCATTCAGTGGTTTCTTCACCCATTCATTCATCCAGTTATTTTTTAAAATAAACGTTTATTGAACATTTACAATATGTAAACTAGTAAGATAATGTGATTCAAAGGGTGCAATGATGAATCCCCCACTCCCCTTTCCCTAACTTAAAATTTTCATTCTCACTGGTCCAGACATAAAGCCTAAGATTTACAAATTTCTCTCTCCTTGGTGTTACGGCACAGAAATCCACTGTGACAATGCAGAGGGTCTTCAGTTTAAGAAAACATGTTACTCCTTGGTATCCATTAACACTTTAGCAGAAATTAGTTTATTCTATCAGAAAGAAGCATCCCTAGGGTGAATAAATACAGAACCTTGTAAGTGTGGGTTAATAAAAGCATAAGAAATAGTCCAAGATAGGCCCCTAAAAAAAGGTAGTACAATGAGACCTAAAGGGCTAAAAGGAGAATTGAGGACAGTAGTCATCTGGAGGGAGGCCAGAGAAAAGGCAGTGTGACTGGTGTTTTTAGGGGATATGCTCCGAGTTCAAATTCGACCTCTCTAATTTACTAGCATTTGATTTCATGGGAGCTTCTTACCCTCTCTGAAACGTCCCTCCAAATTTCTCATATAGCATTGTGGGAACTAGGTTATATAATGCTGTGTAAAGTACTTAGCACAGTGCCAAGTATAGTGTAAGTGTTCAGTAAATTAGCCATTATGATTATAGGGGAGGAAAAATGAGGCTGCAGAGACAGTGGAGATGAACTACTGCTCACAGTTTTGACTAAATCCACCCTCTCTCTGCTCATCACGTTCCCCAGGTCAGTTGTCAGTCCTGCCTCCTTAGTTTTTCACATAGATCTCCTTCCAAGGGCATAGCCCCTGGGCACACACAATCTCCTGACCTTGCAGCAGGAGGGTGGGGTAGGATCAGCCCAGAGACCAGCAGGAGCCCAGGGATCACTGTCAGTCCTGGAACTGCCATGAGGATGCTGATGGAGAGCCTTCATGGAGACTGCTGGGATTTAGCATTTGTGGGCACATGGTGCCCCGTGGCCCTCGTGGCTCTCCTCCCTCTGCTCCTGCTCCTGTTGGTTACTGCCACTGCCCGTCCTTGTTCCTTCCAAGAAAACATGAAGACAAGAGCTACTTCTGGGGGTCTCAACTGCCTTCGCATCTATCTATGTTGAGTTTCACTAGAATCCTATTCCTGGAGATTTGAAGTAGATTTGTTGATGGTTATGCATCTTCCAAAATTAGCAAGCCTCATTAGCTTGACTCAGAAATAACTGGAAAATGTAGCTACCCACAGCAGCTGGGGGGTTTTCAAAGGAACCAGCCAGCCACAAAGCATACCAGAGGGATGCCATGAGATCCTTAGAAATCCACATCTTATATTCAGAGTTCAGAGCTCAGTGAGTCAGTAATCAATGAATAGCCAAGCTGTGCTGTTATTTTAGCTTGATATCAAGAAGGGGATGTGGGGCTAATGTGAATACCAACCTCAGGAACTCTGATTGCCAAGTCCAGTCAGGAGACCTTTGTGCAATAGAAGCCGACAGGCTCATGGACAGCTTAGAGAAATGAGGGAGCTGAAGTTGGGGTACCAGCTCACCAGGAATAAAATTCTTAGGGAGAAGAGCAGGATGAAGACTATTCCACCCACTTAAAGACTCCTCAGGTGAGTAGCCTAATTGCCTTAACATAGAAGAGTTTGCAGCAAGGGGGTGCCTGGGTGGCTCAGTCAGTTAAGCCTCCGACTTTGGCTCAGGTCATGATCTCACATTCGTGGGTTTGAGCCCTGTGTCGGGCACTGTGCTGACAGCTCAGAGCCTGTAGCCTGCTTCAGATTCTGTGTCTCCTTCTCTCTCTGCCCCTCCCCGCTCATGTGCTGTCTTTCTCTGTCTCAAAAATAAATAAAACATTAAAAAATAAATAAATAATTAAAAAAAAGAAGAGTTTGCAGCAAGAAGGACTTCCATGGGGGGATACTGACTTATTGGTGGGGGGACCTCTTTAGGAGGTCCTAGGGGATGCCTTCTGAACATATTTCAATCCAGTGCTAGATGTCCCGAATTTTTCAAGGAAACCAAATAGTTACACAGTGGATGGAGAGAGCATCCTTCCTATAGCAAAGAAGCACAGTTGGGTGGCCCCTTGGCACACCCTTCATTGTGAAGCAAAGTCTTGCCAGTGGTTGAACACAAATTGCCTAGAATTTGCATCCCATCCCTACCTTGTATATCATCTTGAGAAAGCTTTTTCACTCTTCTGAACCTTAATTTCTTCACCTGTCAAATGGGGATAATAGCATCAAGCTACTACAATAAGGATGAAATACGGTACAGAACAGGCTTGGCATCAAATAAGACTCAAAGTACACAGACTAATATAATTCATATGCCCCAGAATCTACTAGCTTATCACCATAGCATAAGTTCCTATTTCCTTTTACTGACTGCATTTGTACCCTACAAGCCCCAGTGGCCTAATTGCCAATGGTCATAAGTAGAATTTAACAGAGGATGTGGTCAGTTTAAGCATAGGTTTCTGGAGAAGCAAGAGCAGATCCTACCAGAGGGAGGCAGCCAGATCATCTTGCATCAACAGGGTCCCTTGATGTCCTCTGCCACAGTGGTGAGGAACTTTGAGCTGGGTATCAGTCTCCTTCCATACTTTCTTACATCATTTCCACTGATGGATGTTTGAAGGAAAGTGCAGAGAGTGGGCTTTGTTAATGGAGGGTTGGTAAACGTCGCCAAAGGACGGGCTGGATAGAAGTCATTGACGAACACAAGAATGAATCCAAGGGTTGGATCCACTCCACCTCTTGAACCACACAAGAAAGGTTGGATGTTAACTGAATGTTTACAGAGTACATACCTGGATGGAGAAAGGGAAGCACAGAGAGGTTAAGTGAATTGCAAGGTCAGACCCCAAGAAGTGGGGTACGGAGCCCCACTTCTGCTCTCTATGACACTCCGCTTTATTTTTCAAATTCAGGAGCACCTGGGTAGCTCAGTCGGTTGAGTCTCTGGCTTCAGCTCAGGTCAGATCTCACGTCCGTGGGTTCGAGCCCCGCGTCGGGCTCTGTGCTGACAGCTAGCTCAGAGCCTGGAGCCTGCTTTAGTTCTGTGTCTCCTTCTCTCTGCCCTTCCCCCTCTCATGCTCTGTCTCTCTCTGTATCAAAAATAAATAAAACATTAAAAAAAAAAAACCAAATTCAAACAACCAAGTCCTGCCTGCTCCATTCCCTTTCTCTCTCTCTTTCTCTTCCCCCCATATGGAGTTCCCTCCATGTGGACAATGTATGCATACATATTGAAAGTTGGTGCAAGTTTTCTCACCCAAAACTGTGGAGAGCTGTGTGTAGAGTTTCCAATTATCCACTCTAAAGAGAATTGCCAATGAAGTGAAGAATCCAAGAGAGCAATTACACATAACCTCAAATGGTTTATTTTTAATGTGAGGATGAACTATATGCCCCCCTATTTGCGGCACATTAAATTTCTCCATTGCAACTGAATTTCCATTCTCAGAGCACCCAGCCAGTGACAGTGTAGGCAGCGAGCCACCCAGAGGCATGCTGGGTGGCCGAGGGAGCAAGCTGGAGACTAAACATTTGCTCTGCACAGATTCACACTTAAATGGCCTATTTCCACTGTTGGGGATGACCAAGGTCAAGGGACATGGGGGAAGAGAGAGAAAAACACACGAGGGCATGAAGGGAACAGATGACTTCTATAGGCTCTCTCCCACTCTGTGTGTGTGTGTCTGTGTCTGTGTGTCTGTGTGTGTCATCAGTGTATAAGAATGGACTCTGTGTGTGCCTCAGTTAGAACATCCTCTCCCTCCAAATTCTTCCCTCTCTTTCTCCAGATCTTCGAAGCCCTGACTGGCCTGCCCCGATTCCCAAGCCAGCAGCATCTTTCATTTTGTATTTATATGATTTCCAGTGCTCTGGGCTTCTCTATTTTCATTAGATGGTGCTCTCCACAGGGCAGGGAGCCGGGTCCACTTGCTTCAGCAAAGCACCATGTATGTCCAGTACTTTATAAACAATACAAACAGACAAGAAATTGGCTAATGCCTGAGATAAGTAGTTGACACAAAAATCCACATGTAGATGGCATCACAGTGAGAGGTAAAAGCACAGACCTCCATGTGGAGTTATAGGAAGCGAGCTCTTCAAAGAGATGAATGTTACAACCCAGGAAATTTCATCAGCAAAAATATTCTAAGCAGGTTCCTCTGAGTATGTGTGGAACATATGAAAGTGGCATATCTCCTTTCACGCCGGAGCTGGGAAAGAAAATGTTATTAGTGCGAATGACATATGTGAATTTGGCTCTGAATAAATACACAATGTCTCTCTCTATATTATACGCATAATAATAACACCTCAAATCTATATGGTGCTGGGCTTCCCAGGAACTAAAAGTGATCCATGGTTATTATCATCTCATTTATCCTTACTTTTTTCACTTAATATTTTGCTAGTGTGTTACCAAAATATGGAAACATTTAAAAGCCACTCTTAAAACATTTCTTTTTCAGGCAGTTCTACCTTTCCATTATACTCTCCTTAAAATGCAGTTGGGGGAAGGAGCTATAAGTCTGTTAGAAGGTCCTGCTGTTTATTCGCAGGCTTGCATAGCAGATGCCTCCCTTGTGCTGTTCCAGGTCTTGAAGGACCAACTGTCCTGAGTTCACTTCCCCAGTCCCCATCCTGAGCTTTCCTGGAGCTCAAATTCCCGAAAGGGTCACCATTTGGGGTTGGGGTGATACGTTGGATGATACAGCTCTATTCCTTTGCAGAGGAGGGCTGCTCACAAAGCCATGAGGACTCGCTAATGCTTTTGCAAAAATCAATCAGCAGATAAATCCCTCCACTTTCCAGCAAGTCCTGGAAGTAGACTGGTAGTTCTTGGACCGGGGACCCGGGAGAGAATGTGGAATTTTGAATTTTGTCCCTGTGCCTCCAAAGTGAAGCCCAGAGTTCACGAGCCGCTTGAGGACCTGGGGACTGTGAACTGGGTGCTGGAAGGAGCTGTCAAGGCAGGAAAGCGAAGTGACAAGCACTAAAACTACTTACATGGAGCCATTCTGACCTAAGCAAAGCCCGAATCTGTGGTGTTCTGAGTTAGAAACGTCCTCTTGGCATTCCTTGCTTACTTAGTCCTCTGACTAATCTTATACAGCAGACCATTTTATAGATGCGTAAGCCTATCCTTGGAGAGATTGTGGTTTTCCTGAGATCTCCCTGTCCCATCATCATGGCACATGCTAGCTTGTTTCTAGACTCTGGGAGATAGGGATGTGGTCACCAAACACTCTTGCCTATGGTCCAGATGTCCAAAGACAGAACGGAGTGGGATCAAGACAGCAGACTACCACACATGGGTATGTTGAGGACTTGAAGGCCTCAGGCTAAAACCAACCTGACATTCCTTTGTTGTTGTTCTTTTTAATTTTTTTACCCTTTTAAATTTATTTTTAAGATACAGATGGAGTGTGAATGGGGGAGGGTCAGAGAGAGAGGGAGACATAGAATCTGAAGCAGGCTCCAGGCTCTGAGCCGTCAGCACAAGGCCTGACATGGGACTCGAATTCATGAACTGTGAGATCATGACCTGAGCCGAAGTTGGGCACCTAACTGACTGAGCCACCCAGGCGCTCCAACCTGACACTCCTTTGACTCTCCCATCTGGGCACCATGTGGTCTTTCTGTGCAGCTCTTTTGTCACCACAGAGCTCTTTACTCTGTTGACACTTGTCCCCTCTTCAGCAGCAGGCTTAGCTTGCTACTCAAAATATCGCTTTACATTGGAATGTTGAAATTTTGAAGTTCTTCCAGGTACTCCGGAAGAGATGCCAGTTTTTGCCCTTCAGCGATTTCAAATTCCTTCTCATGCTCTGGATTCTTTTTCTTATATGTATTTACATGTTGATTGTAAGTAAGCTGGATAGGAACAAGTTTTGCTTTCTTCTCCGGGATAAGAACAGAAGGACTTGGGAGCTCTGAGTCCTATTGGTACCAGCCTCAAGGAGGCCTTCTGGACTTTGGAAGATGAACATAAACTCATCAGATTAAGAATAAAAAGAAGGAAAAGAGTGTTTCAAGGCACAGAGAATCCACAAGGCAGAGCACGTGCAAAGGCCCAGTAGCATCGACACTTCCAGAACTGTATACCTTCTGCATTTGTGTAGTGTGAACTATGAGTAGTAGGAAATACAGCCAGAGAAGTGTACTAAGGATCAGATTATAAGAGACCCTTTTTGTGCCAAAGAACTTGATTTTATTCCTCTTACTAGCTAGCATGTCCACGATACTTAGCATATTGTTTCGTGAAATTTCTTACCCAACTCATCAGCACCCCAAACCCTCAGGTTACGGAGATAAAAAGCAGAACCACACCATGTTTTTTAAAATATTACTTTGGCAAGATGGTGGAAAAGAAATTGGGGGAGAAGATGCTGGGGGCAAAGAGATCAGATTGAAGAGGGTGGGGAGAGTCTAGAGGAGAGTCAGTGACTCTAAAGAAGAGCAGCACCAGGGAGCAGAGGGGACACTGAGGCAGCACACAGAACTCGGGGCTTGGGCAATAGAGGGCCTGTGCCAAAGGCATCCCACTCCACTTCCACGTGGGTGGCTATGGCTCTGGACTTCCTCAGTCAAACTCAAGCTGCTCCCTTTGTTGGACAGCACGTTCTCATGTCCCAGGCATTTCTCTCAGCGTGTTACAAAAAATAACACTAGCTGAATTCTCCCAGCAGCCCATGAGGTAGGTACTACTGAGACTCGCACATCACAGACAGAAACACTGAGGCACGGGGAGGTCATGTAGCCGGTGTGTGCTGGAGCTGGGGTTCCAGCGCCTGTGATTCTAGCAACAATGCTATGCTGTCTCACAGTTCATTCAGGGACATCCAGCAAATAGGAATGAGTGCCTGTCTACATGCTTTTCTGTGAAAACTCGTCACCAGCCATTATGAGAACAATCCCCTCCTCCAGCATGTCCTAAGTGTATTCTTTCCTACCAGGGCAGTATTTCAGGCATACCAGAACCCTCATTCTCTGTTTTCCAGAAGTTCCCAGTTGCCCCCACTGGCCTCACTCCAGGGCATACACACCTATGGGCTGTCCTTTCATGCCCTTAAATTACTTTCTTCTCTCAGAGAAGGAGCTCAGAGCCCACTGCACCAATCTCAAGCTTTGGGTCTCCTGTTAGTTCCCTAGGGCTTCCATAACAAAGTAATGGAAGCCCTAGGGAAATGGAACAAATCTCGTTTCTTGAACTCTGGAGGCCTTAAGTCCAAGGTCAAGGTGCTTGTGGGGTTGGTTTCCTCTGATGCCTCTCTCCTAAACTTGCAGATGGCCATCCTCTTGTTGCCTCTTCACCTGGTCTTTCCTGCGCGCACACACACTCCCAAGGTCTCTCTGTGCATCTGGTCTCCACTTCTCATAAGGATCCCAGTCATATTGGATTAGGCTTCACTGTACCAGCCTCATTTTAATTTAATTACCTCTTCAAAGACCTTATCTCCCAATATGGTTGCCCCATTCTGAGGCTCTGAGGGTTAGGGCTTCAACATACAAATATGGGGGGATACAATTCAGCCCATAGCCAGACTCTTTTCTTTACCTCTCTACCTATCCAGCTCATAGCTCACCTTTTCCCCAAATACACAACTTTGAAAAGATATCATACTAAGGGGATAAAGAAAATTAAATTGAAACATATGCATCAGGGAAATTAATCTTTCCAGAAGTGGGGAATTTGCGTGTATGTGTGTGTGTGATTCCTAAAATGACATTCCTTTGCTTCCCTCCCACAGAGTGGCTTGTGCTCTGACAGCTCAAGGGGAGGCAGTAGTGATAAAAGCACACAGGCTAGCCATGAATCTTCTCATGTTAATGCACTTCATTAAAACCAGCATTTTTATTACAAAGACCTGCCAAAATGAATATTAGACAAAATGCATGTTAAGCTGCCATTGATCTTTCTGGCTGGATTATACATTAAAGAGGGTACGTTCTCATTCTGTTAGTCGCTCACACATAAAAGGGATATAAGAATCAAAGGTAAAGTGCCTAAGCCTTATCCCTCCAACGTCACTATGGCTACCCAGTGGGAAGAATCAGGCAAGGGGTAGGAGCCACCCAAATCTCATTTCCAAAGCTCTTTAGACATACGGGCCTTGGCCTCTTCTCTGCACATCCAACTGGCCTTCCTCCATGACTAGGGCACCGCTGACTTACCAGGTGACTGTTTCCAACCTCTGTTTCCCAGGAAGGAGTCTGACTTGTTCCATTTCTTAGGAACGATGGTTCGGCTAAAAGCCAAGTACACGATCATGTATCTCCCAAGGTGTTTCTGCATCCAGGGGGCAGGGTTAATTTAACATGAGTGCCGGGATAGCTTTGAGGGTCTCCTGGTGACTGACACGTGTGTGTGTGCATGTGTATTTCCATTTGACAACAGCAGAAACCAGATGTTTAATGAAAAGAGAAAGAAAATGCATGTGGCAGCTGGAGAAGAAGTTGTATAAAGACATTGTATGTCTGGGGTTTACTAGAACCTGAGGTAGAGACAGCTTTTCTGAAGACAGTTGGACAAGTCTCACTAGGGTTCCTGTCTGCTGATATATAACTATTCAAGACACGTGAGTGGAGCTTCAGCGCTAACGGCTAATCCTGCCAGAAGAATTATTTCTTTCAGGACCACCACTTACTTTAAATCAGTCACCTCTCTCATCATTTCTATATTCCCCAATGCTGCTCCAGACCCTTCTGTTCCTGTACCCCATCTTAACTTGTGCCTCAGTGTAACCTTCCAAAGCTAGAGATCCTTAATCCCCAGCACAAAAACGACCGGAAGGCAGAACCCCATGACACCCTCTCTGCCCCAGTGTTGGTCTGAAAGGGCAGATAAGAGGCCCGACTCATCATCAGCTAAGCCAATGGGGGGTAAATATTAGAAATCAGAGGCTCAGGTACCCAAAAGGGGCCAAGATAACCAGATACATCCCTCCTCTAAGATATCATCCCTTCCCAACTTACTGTCCCCTCCCCAATCATGATAAGTCAATATCAGCACAAATTATTAATATCCCAATCGGTACAACCTGACATGATCACTAGTCTGTCAAGGACCCCAAATAAAGAAATACATAGCAGTGATTCGCCAAGTACAAAGGTGAACAGGAAAGGACATTAGCGAGTTCATCACTCAGACCGATGTGTTAGCTTCAGTCTGTCGTGACTCATGAGACAGTTCTTCTGTTTTACTAATTGCAGCGTATTTATTGCTTTTCACTCTCTGCCACCCAGTCCAGATGTGCCAAACAAGAGGGATGGACTTCCTCTTCCTGACAGCGTGGATGAGCATCTTCCTTCTGCCCCCGTTGTCCAACCCTCTCACCACCGTTACACAGAAATCCCAAAGTTTCCAGTGCATCCAGTTACCTCCATTTCTTCATTTTACCTGATGTTCCACAACATTGGGCACCACTGACTTTGTATTCAATTATCTGGCAAACATTCAAGAGTTCCTACCCTGCTCCCAGCCCCAAGCTAAGTTTTCAGCCAACATTGATGTGAAACACGATGCTGAAGTTCAGGAGCCCAGAGGCTGATGGGAAAGCCAGTGAATAAACAATTACAAAGCACAAGACACACCCCCATGTCCAAGGGAGAGCGGAGGAGGCATGAATGTTTCTCTTCTCCAGCTTCTGGGGCATTTCATTAGGCTGATTCTCTTTTGGGCCCTCCTTCCTGGGGCTCTCTCCTGTGTATGAATTGCCCTCCTCTGGGAGGAGAGAGAAGGGGAGCAGTGTTTAATTCTGTACATTTCCTTTAGCTCATCTGATCCATTCCTAAGGCTTTGACTGTCACATGTCCACTTGTGACTCTTAAGTCAGAGCCTCTCTCCTAAGTTCCAGATATACACACCTGCTGCTCATTAGAATTCCCCTCAGATGCCTCAAGTGCACGTATCCAAACCTGAACCCCCTCTGCACCCCTACCCCTCCTCTGTTGACTTCTTCTCACCATTTCTTTTCACAGTAAACATCCCACACCTCAGTTCCAATGACAAATCTCTTGAGCGTCCCTGCCTCTTCCCTGTGGGCCCCACCACCACCTAGTGCCTGTTGCTGCACATTTTCACTCTGAAGGGTTCTTGGATTTGTACTTTCTGTTTATTCTCTTTCCATCTCCCACCTGGACCACTGCAGTCACCTCCAGCTGGTCTCCATGTTTGCAGACTTAGTCTCTCTTCACTCCAGTCTATGAGCCACACTAAGGCCAGAGAAATGTGTCCCAAACCCAGGCTTCCCATTTTTGAGACTGTTAGGCTCCACTTCCTCGAAAACTATGCCAGAGCTTCTTAGCCAGCTTTCCAAGAACCTCGAATCTCCTGCTCCTCCAGGCATCAGGGCAGCTCCCAGTCCAGCCACAAGAGGCAATGACCCTCCAAGTCCAACCTTCCAGCTTCTCTGTGGCTTTGCATGTCTTTTCCCCCTGTTGGGAAGCTCCACCCCACCCTCCAACCTCAGGACCTGCTTGCGGAGTTCTAGGCATCCCTTAGGGTCAGCTCGAAACTCTCCTGCTCTCTGTACTTCTCTGTACCTTCTCCAACCCAACACACATAATCAATCACCCTTGAGTTGTGTTCCCGTTATCTGCCTCCTGGGAGGACCATGAACTACTCAAGTACCAAGGCCATAGTTGTAGTTGAAACCCCAGAACATCTAGAGCAGAGCCAGTGCCCATTTCCCATCCTGCCTTGTGTGGCCCTCCCCTCGCTGCTCAGCCCAGCCAGCAGCCCTCTGAGTCCAGGACTCAACATGCCCAAAGCCGAGCTCTGTGACTTCCTCATCCAACCCTCCTTTCCTGGATCAGCTGTCAGTTGGTGGCAATCTGCAAACACCAGGCCATTTTGACTCCTCTCTCAGACTTGTTCTTTGCCCACTTCACTTCCTAAAAATGTCTGGAGCCTCTGTCCCCCTCTCGATCTCCACCCCAACTCTAACACTATTTCTGACCTTCTTCCATGGTCACCTGGACTAGAACCACCAGAGCCTCCCAGCCAACCACTCCACACCAGCCTCTCCAAGCTGCCTCCATGCACTCCAAGATCCACATCGCCTTCCTTCAACAATTCCCTTCCACTACTCAAAAAAAATTCCCCTGCTCAGCACGTCCCCTCTTTGATCTGACTGCTGATGGCCTGCGTGGCCTCACCTCCTCCTGCTTGGGCCACACTGAGCCTCTAAACACACCATGCCTCGACTCTTGCCCACCCCTCTGCCTGGATGCCCTTCCTTTGGCTTCTCCTGCTCACACTTCACACTAAATGTGGATGTCACCTCCTCCTGGTAACTTTCTCAGATTTCTCCCCTCTTCCTCACGTGGGATGAATTCCACCTCCTCTATGTCTTCATGATTTCCTCTACACTTCCCATGATATCCTATGCTACTGGGGGGTCAGGAGCCATGTTGTGCATAACAGCTCAACAAATGTGGGACAAATGAACATACTTGGTTAAAGGAAGGTCTAAAGGTAAAGGGAACAAATTACAATTATGGGCCACGTGCTTAACACGTAGTATCTCAATTAAACCTCACACAAACTCCATGGGGGAAGTATTGATTGAGGAAAACAAGGCTCAGAGAGGGTAAGTAACTTGCCCAGAGATGACCAGGAGGGATCCAAACCCCCTCTACACCTCTGTGCCCACGGCCTGCCCGCCACAGTGTGCAGTCTCCTTTACTAGGCCAGCACTGGCAAGCTCTCAGGCCCTTGGAAGGTCTTTGGTGAGGCAGGCGGACAGCCCAAGTTCCTGGGATCGAGACCCCGTGTGCCAGCACGGTGGCGCCTGCAACTCTGCCAGCCGCCACTTTCAGCTCTGCATGTCCGCAGGCACTGGGCTGAGGTGAGCTTCCTCTGCTGCCGTATCATATTGCAAACTTCCATCTAATTTGCCGTTCCCTCTCTCCCTAAGGACACATCTGTGTTAGTACTTTAAAGGCAAGCTTCTCTCTATGAGGCAGGCACGATTCCATTTTTCACCGGCATTCACATGATGGGAAATGCAGTGCTTTATATATTAACGAGTAATTTCCTTTGCCCAGTGCAGTTCAAAATTCAATAAATGTCGTTTAAGCCCAATTTTCCCACTTGTAGGTCAGAGAGCAGCCTTGTGGGGGTGGGGAGAGGCCCCACATACTTCCTTGTCCTCCTCTCTGCCCTCACCGCCACTGCTGCCCCAGACACCGTCCCCTCCAGTATGACTGCACCGACAGCAGGGCGGCTGCCGAAACAGGAGGTGGTGTCAGGAGGGTGGGAGTACATGAGGCCAACCAGGCCCCATTCGTCAAGGGGCCTCAAGACTCACCATGTCATTTCAAGTGCTCCTCCGAAACTCCCAGCTGTCTCTGGATGTCTGTCCATGGGCAAGCCCCTCAAGTGTCTCCCCAGTGGGCTGAAATCCCAAGTCAGAAAGGTCATTCCTCTGACCTACACTCTTCTGCTCTCTTTTAGGATGGAAATGCTCCATTAAGTCATTCACACCTTAGATTCAGTGTTTCATCTTAGAAACCAGGTCAACCTGTGGTTTGAACTTGAGTTTGAAAGGGCTAAGGAAAACCACAGGGCAGAAGTCAAACTGCTCTGTGTTTGCGGTTCTTGCAAGCTTGACCCTCTCTGGGCCTGTGGAGAGGAGAGAAAGGGCCCGCCCCGGGAGGGTGGACGTTGTGCTTGGGCAGGATGTACTCCCCCAGCTCTGAGCACAGGACCCCTGGGACACTTAGGAATATGGGTCCCGGTCTGCTCTCTGCATCGAATAATAAGTCAGTAAAATCTCAATTAAAACCAAGTCATAAATCACATTTAATGTCGCCCTGATGGGTCGAATCTAATATGCCAGGCCTATTAATCATCCACCAGGCCCTGGGATCCCAGCCTTCCTCTTCTGAGGATTCAGGGGTTAAGGCCTATTTCTTCCACCTCTGCCACCACTCAATTAGACCCCAAGGAATGGGCGCCAGGGAGTTCTGGAACTGCATTTTGTCCTGAATGTGGGGCTTGGCAGCCTGTGTATGGCTGGGGAGTCCAGGAGGTGAAGGGAGCTCAGATTCCTAAACAGGCTATTTGTCTGCTGAGTGTAGACTTTTTGGGTGGAGGTGGTGACATGCAGACCCAGCTAGACACACAACCCATCAGGTCCAACGAGTTCTCTGCTGTCTCCAGACAATGCCAGGTGGTCATTCAGGGTGCAGGGGCATCAGAGGTCTGGGGGAAGAGACAGGGCTTCCTGGCATAAGCAGATCCATGAGGAGGAGCCCCACATAGGGAGCTGGAAGGTACCCCGGCCGGCCCAGGGCCCAGTAACCAGGCAGAAATTCGAGGTAGGACTTTGGTCCCTGGGAGGGTGCCATCCAAACTGGATGCGATAGTGTCTGCAGCATAAAAATCTCCTGGGAGCTCTCATGCCCAAGGCCTCCAAGAGTTCCGAGACCCAAATGGACATCCACTAAAAAAGCCAAGGCTGAAGAAGGTCTAGAGCATGAGATCTGAAGCCAGACACTGGCGTTTGATTCCTAGCCATGTGGCCCTGAGCCAGACACTTTGCCCCTCTGAGCCTCAGTTTTTCCATCTATAGAACTAAGTTCACAAACTTTAATTTCCAGGATTGTTTCAGGGGTTAAAGGACATAATGATGTCCAGCATGATGCCCACATGTAGAAAATAAGGGCTCAGATAACAAATCTCTCTTGGTGTAACTGTGGAAAGGCCCCTTCTGCACAGCAAGTTCAAGAGGCCAGCAGTAGGATTGAGGTCAAGGTTGCAACACCAGGGGTCCAAGTCAGTAAAACTAGAGCTGGGGCATAAAAAGGTGGGGACCAAGTGAGAGCTGTCTGAAGCCACTCTACACAACAGTTACATCAACCAGCAGGTCTGTTTACTTGGGACGGGGGGGTGGGGGTGGAATGTGGCTAAGGGGCCAGAGGCAGGTGGGTTTCAGAGGTCAGCTTGGGCTATGGGCAGGCCCGCACCAGCGTGCGATAAGGTAGACCTCTTCGGTCTGTCTTCACCCCCTCCATCCTTTCCTCTTCTTTCTTTTCTACTTTCCTTCAACATGTATCTCCAGGTCTCCTACTATGTACCAGGCATTGGAGGCATGACCCTAAGATCATGGATGGAACTGAACCTGCAGGATGCAGAGAGCAGGAAGTAAGCACCTTAATACTTCAGAAAGAACCCCTTAAAAAAAGCATATAAGGGCACTTAGCTGCTTTATGATCAATATGCTTTGAAACCTACTTAAGCATTTGTCAAGTCTCATTTTATGCCACTGACGGATGCAAAATAATAGTTGGCATTTATCAAACACTTAGAATATGGGAGAAAAACATTTGCCTGGATTAGCTAGTTTAGCCCTCCCGTCTAGGAACTTCAGTAATATTATCATCCCCATTTTGTAAGTCAGGAAACTGAGGCTAAATGAAGGGAAGGCATTTCCTGAGGTCTCACGATGATTATGAATCAGAGCTGGGGCTGCGACTGTGGCCAGCAGAACTTTGAACAGCTGCGTGTCCTGGGACCTCCATCCAAGGCCAGCAGGGCTCCTGCTCATTTCTCCAGGATGCCCAGCTGCCACCTGGCCCATGGGTCTTGAAGTACATTGATGTTTGTCCTACAAGTCCGTGAGAGCTCAGAAACAATACCCTACTTTGTCTACTCGCTTTCCAGTCCTTCCCAGGCTCAGTGCCCATTTCAGTAGAAGCAGGGCAGGACTGGTGTCTGTCAAGGTTAACGGCCCACTGTCCCCTGCCCTCCAGAAAGACAAAGTCCTGCTGGTGGCAAATTCCACTCTCCAACAGCAACCTGGTGACCGGGTTTCTCAAGCCTTGCATTTGAATAACTGTGCTCATTTTGCGTGCCCTTTGCCCAGTATTAGAACAGGAAAAAATTAAATAAATCAACTGATAGGGTAGAAAATACTGAAAAACAAAAGTTATCTATTATAATGAGCATTTTCTAGCTATTGTGAAGGCAATGGACAGTGCAAGGTGCCAAAAGGGCTGCTTCTCTGTTCTAGAAAATGACCTCGGTTCACATGAGCTGATCTTCACATACGTCTTCTCAGTTTGTGACATTTGCTCAGCCTTTTGCTAAGGAATGGCCCAGTGTACAGTCCAGAAATTGCCCAAGGACCTGTCTGCCTGTGCTCTGGGTACCGTTACACCCGAGGCATAAGGCTTTCCAGCAACTCCTGAACCCATTGCTAATCCCTGGTCCTCCACTTTGAATCCTTTGGCCAACTTCTCATCCTCCTTGGAGCTGGCAGTGTCTTCTAGCCCTGTATCAGCCACAGGTTTTGTCTCTCATTTTCAGGAACATTCACATTTCCCTCCATACTATGATTCTGGATATTGGATTTCTGAAGCCCCAGGGCTCCTAAAACAAAGGTTAACCCATGTCTATTTAATCTGGTGGACAAAATGGATTTGCCCCTCATTCAGAGGTCCTGAGTTCAGTGCATTTGAGATTTGCCCTATTATCAAATTATTCTTTTCCTTGATTATTTCTCTTTGAGTTCAAAGCTTTCTATCAAGTGTTGGGGAGAAGAGATTTGTGGTTTAGGCTTTGTGAGGGAAGTGAATTAGTCACGTGAGGATCAAGGGACCAATTATCCAGAATTAGCAAGGCTGTGTGATGATAACTACACAATCTTTTTGACAGCACCCGTGAATCAGATTCAAGAGCCCTGAGACAGGTCAGACCAGCCTTCTGCCTTATATACTCCTGATTATGTTGCCAGTTTCACTGGCAAGCATGTATTCCATGGGTACCTGCCCAAGCAGCCTTCTTTCCTTTATTCTCTGTAGCAGAATTCGAATCCAGTTCAAGTGTTGAATGTTAATCAGTGTAGGAGGAGGCTCCAGCCCTTGGTGGGAAGAAGGAAATCCTGATCCATCTAAACCAATGATGGTAGCTCTGTTCTCCCTTACAAGGAATCATCATGGAGATGAGCACATGCACAATTATGGCCAATGAACTATAAGGCAGCTTTAGGGAACATTCTCACTTTAAAAAATGGATATAAGGAAGAGAGAGCTCCTCTTACTCCACTTTCAAACTATGGACGTTGCCAAGTAACAATGTGATCACTGGAGCTAAGGCAACTATTTTGAGACCTGGAAGAGTCTAGCCTGAGAACAAAACCCAACACGATGAGAATGACAGTGCAAGAAGCAGAAATAACTTAATTCCCTGATGATGCATTAAGCTGCTAGATGAATCGGCTTTGGCTTTTGACAAGCATATGCTTTGAAAGGATGGTAAGTGAAGAAAGACTGAGGGTGCTGGCAAAAGCTTATTTCATGGAGTTTGTGAAATAAATCCAGGCAAGGGCTGCAATCTCTGGAAACCATGGAGGAATGAGGAGCTCCCGTTGAAACCTTCGGGTGAGTGGTGTCGATGAGTCTAACAAGGTCTTACCTACAGGTTGCCTGGGGTCTCCAAGATTGTTGCCTTGGACTTGAGGGTCCCTACAGATGCGAACAGATATACAGTCTTTCAAGGTAGAGCTTCTTCAACGTGATTCAGAGAAAACTGCCCTTTTTCTCTGCTCCCCGACTTCTAGAAAGTTATTGTTGGCCAGTTTCTTCCCCTAATAGAAGTCCCACAACACAATTCTACGTCCTACAGAAACAGTATCTAAACATGGTCTATCACTGTGTCAAAAGAATAATAATCTTGTTGGCAAAGCTGATTATGAACCAAAAAAAAAAACCTCACTATCACTCCAGGATGCAAATGTTTGCCCCTCCCCCATTGCTCTCAACTACTGCTCAAGTTCTCTGACCAGCCAGCTTGTCTTTCTGCTGTCGTTATATTGGGTGGGTATTGTTACTGTGGATAGGGGTGAAGTTATGGGCAAAGCATCAAACCTACCCTGTCAGCATGAATTAACTAAGTTTTAAGGGAACAGGGATGCTCCCCTACTTAATCATCATTACAATTCCAGAAATGGTTCCCAGTGAACCCAAATATTGAGACTGCTTATTTTACTGCAGAATCCAAATACACAAAATTAGCAAGATCAGCGCTTGGAGTGTCAGCCATTGCCAAATAAGAACTTGGGAGCATGCCTGTGTATTTTATTAAATTGTGCATAATGATGGTGTGTGTCTAGAAGCTAACTTCCCTGGACGAGTACATCTTTATCTTGCACGCCATGACAGCTCGTTTGAACGGAGGACCACATTTTGATTTTTCTTCTTCCCCATTTATCAAAATGTTTTCAGTACACACACACACACACACGCAGTGTGAGGGGACGGAGCTGCTGACGCATTCCAGCCTCATCATTTCCTTCCTTGGTTATGCCGCGTCTGTGTTTTTATTTGAGTTGGCATCAAATCAGACCCATCTTGTTTGGGATCCTCCACATACACCAAATTAAGCATATGTCTACCTTTATGTGGCCTGATTTACCCAGGAAATTTAATCTAGGTTTAAATAACTCAGGAAGGGACTAGAACTAGATACATTTTATGGCCAAATGAGAAAACAATGAGGGCAACAGGCCATCCTGTGGGTACCCGCTATGTGTCAGGTCCTGGTTTCTCATTTAATTCTTGAAACAGTTCTACATTATAGTTACAAATACCGTGTATTTCAAATCCAGAAACCAAGTCTCCGAGGGTGGCAGAAGTGGTTTGCCAAGGTCATGTTGCTATTGAAGTGGTAGAGTCTAGAGTCAAGTTTATGCCCGCTCTAATCCTGAAGCCCTCACTCTGCCCAGAATGCCTCCCTGCACAGGATGGAGGGCCAACACAAGGGCAAAGATGAGGAAAGGTTCAGATCCCGAAGAAAGAGAAAGGAAAGAGTTGACAGAAATAAGGGATTATCTGAAGGAAGCCATTATAAATTCATGGGGGTGGAAGGAAAAGGTCTCATTGAAAAGAAAACTAAAAATTGACAGAAAAAAATGTATGTGTGGAAGCAGTAAACACTTGAAAATAAGAAGTAAGATTTCCCAGGAGATGCTACAGAAAGAAATCCGAGTAAAAGATAGGGATAAACAGGGGTGTGGGGAGGGAAATATTAGATGTAGAGAATTCGTTTTCTGTGATTTCATGGAAAGTTCCTTGTAGGTTATTTGAGCAGAGAATCAAGAAAAGAACCTTTGAGAAAAACACAATTCAGCTCTGACATTAATGTTATCTAATCTTTGGAGAAGTGAATCTAATATTTTAAATTTTAGACACTTTCACCTCTCTGAGTGATTCCTTACATCTAAAGGTGAGCCAGGGGAGGAAAACATTTTCTTGGGAGAAAAAGTTGTCCCTCCTGTGAGGTAAATTACATCTTCCTGGACACTGAGTGCTACAAATCTCAGTCCCAGCAAATTGTGACCACTGACTGCTATGGACCCCAATTGGAGGTCAGTGGCTAAAAGAGGCTGTGGATCATGATTCTCCAGAATTGGAGACCCCTGCAGGGTAGAAATCATTTCCTGGGGTTCCCAGACTGTTCCACCCATCCATCTGGGGCCAGGAGGAGTGAGTCTTGAGTCTTTGAGTGATTTTCTACCAAAACAAAGGAAAACAAACTGAATATCAGTCCCTCCCACCCAACTGGGAATGCTCCTGAGGCATCAGCTGTGCAAATTTTTGTGCATGTGTATGCGCAGGCCTTCATGCATGTGCGCATGTGTGTGTGTGCATGCACGTGTGTGCACATGCATGTGTGTGTGCACCCATGTCAGCCTATATCCATGTGTAGGTATGTGTGTGTCTGTGTGATATGTCCTATACCTTTGTGTGCATGAGTGTGTGTACGTGTGAATGTAGGTGCCCCATGTGTGCATGCCTTTCCCCCACACAAAGAACAACAGTCTGCAGAAGTAGAGAGGCATCCTTGAATAGTAAACTTAGAGTCAGAAACCTGAGCTTGGAGCATATTTGAGTGAATTCTTCCTCTGACCCACTTTGCCACCACGGACAAGTTGCTAAACCTTTCCCAGCCTTAGTTTCCTCTTCTAGAAAATGGGAGTAACAACTCCTGCCCCATTGTTGTGAGGATCCAACAAGACAACACGTGTGAGGATACTTTGTAAGCCAAAGCACACTAAACATGCCTGACATCTCTCTTGCTCGGGGCAGCATGGAAGGTAGTGTATGATCCAATTACTAATCTCTCAACTTGAGTCCAGCGTTTGTCTCCTTGACCTCTGAGGGTTGCTGGCAGAATCAGGAAAGTTTTCCCATATCCTGGTGTTTCTTCCTTCTTGGTAGGAGCGAGGGGCCCTCCCCTGGCCTCTGGGAAGTACACCAGGAAAGCCTGGGTGCATATCTCTGCCCTCTTTTCAGTGCCCAGCAGGTGTCTTGGACTTGCTGTGATGTTTGGACAAAAGAAGCTAGCAGAGGGCTGCAGAGCAAGGCTCTCAAGATGCACACTCACCCTGCCCACCTGCACCTTGGTCTCTCCACCCTGCTGGCACACGTCATCTTCTTACCACCCATTCCTAGGATCCCAAGGCATGACAGGATCTCCATCTGTCTCCTCCCTCCCTTCCCACATCTCCACTGGAAGGCAAAGGCGCCCTGCCTCCCGCTCAAGGGAAAAGCCAGATTAACCTTTCTGACACTACAGCAAATGTTAACAGTCCACCCTGCCTTTCATAATGCCAATCCAGACACCAGTCATTCAACGTCTGTTAGAAATACAGAGAATAGATGTCAAAATTCACCTGCACATGCTGAATCGGAAAAGAGCAGTTATTACTGCAAACTCTATATACATTATTTATCAAATGAACTCTCTGCAGTAGGAATACAATTCATTTTTACTCTCTCCCTCTCTTGTTCTTTTATTTCAATAGGAGATGAAAGAAACCATATATAGAGTCTTTCCGGGCATTACTCATGCAGCAATGTCCCTGGCTAGGGTTTGAAGTCAGAGCTGTCTATTGCCTGAAGGGAGTGGGCTGCTTCGAGTGGGAGAGAAACAGCCCCTGTCTGCCAGCTTCTCTCAGGCTCCCTTCCCCATGGCCCCCCCCCCCCCCCCACCGCCACGTCCTGGAGCTGTGAGTAATGGATCTCTCTTCAGTTTGCCAGGCACACTTGAAGGAGGTGGGAATGTTGGCTCAGCGTAAGGCAAGTAACTTTTAAGTTCATTTTCTTTGTGGCAACAGCTGAACAAATTATCACAAGCAAGGGAAGGTGTTCCCAGTAGGTCTATTTGGGGTCAAGACTTGCTCCCATTGGCCTCATCTGAGAGAACAGAAGAAATAAATGTCTTATTCAGGTGAGGCTGACACAGGCCTTAGGGCAAAGGCCACTAATTTTCATAATCACCTAGGCTCAGAGTTAAGAGTTTTGCCTGGTGGGGATGGTGATGGTAATGGTGACACAGCAATGTTGGAGGTGATGTTGGTGGAGGTGATGGTAATCATGGTGATAGTGCCGGTGGTTATGGTGGAAAGGATGATGTGGAGGTGGTGGTACTCATGGTGGTGGTGTTAGTGGTGATGGTGGAAGAGAAGATGGCAATGGTTATGGTAACAGGGGTTCTGAAGGTGAGGATAGTGGTGTTGATGCTAATGGTGGTGGTGAATGGATGGTTTGGTGGTTCTGTAAATGTGGTGGTGGTGACAGAAGGGATGAAAGTGGTGGCAGAGGTGATAGTGGTAGTGGGGGCGAGAGTGGGGGTGGTGAGATGGTGATTGTGATGTCATGATGATGGTGGTGGTCTGTGTGTGATGGTGGAGTGTCACTATATAACCTTTGTATTCAGGAGAAATTTCATAAGGAACAAACTACTTCTTTTGCTTCTATTTCAAGTCAAAGCCCCATAAAACCCCTCCCTCCCCAAATCATGTCCAATTTTGTCTTTCTCAGTGCAAAGGCTGTAAAACGGAAGTTCTATGTTTGAGAGACTGACTGCCTGCTCATGCCAAAAGCATTTTCTTGACTTTGGGACTAGGTATTCTGACCATCTTCTCTCCTAAAAACCAAATCCTTCTTGTTTTTAAAGCCCAGCATAAGCTCAGCTCCACACTTCTGGCCCATGGTGACTGCTCTCTTCAAACCTTGCTTCCTTGGCTTAGCTCATTTATTTCCTTTATGATTTCATCTTAACCATTACATTTGTCCATCTCAACCAGACTGTAAGCTCCTTGAAGATGAGGTGCATTTCTTGTCTTCCTTAATTCCCGTACCCTTTAACTAAATATATACTGAACAAATGAATGAATGGATTGATGAATGAATTTATGGTGTCATCATTTTCTCCCCCAAATACATAGGAGAATGGAGCCTGCAGTAGGCAAGAAATTAATTCAAACATAAAGATCTTTTTTGGCATTACAAAAAAGGGGGCATTTAATTACTACTGCTGCTGCTCCTCTTACGGCTAACATTTATTGAACTCTGTCCCAGGATGTGTGCTAAGCAGTTGACACACATTCTCTCCTTTAATGTTTACAACATAACCTAATGAAGTAGGTGCTATTTCCCCATTTACAGATGGAAAACTGAGGATCAGAATTTTAATAGTTTATATTACAGCTTCATGGTGAAAGGTATTTGCTTTGGATTCAGATGGACCCAAGTTCAAATAAGGAGTCTGTCATTCACCAGTTGCATGGCTTTGGTTAAGTCAGTTGTTATCTCTGGACCTTGGTTTTCTCATCTGAAAGGTAGGAAAATAACATTTAATTATACAAGGGAGATCTGAATGAGGGAATCATTTATATATGTTATGTATATATAATATACAATAAATTTACACACACACGCTCCTTTGCTCAGTGTCCAATACAAAGTAAGTATTCAATAAGTCACTGTTCTTTTTTCCCTTCTCTACTCTTCCCCTTAAGGACCTATAACTGTTAAGTGACAAAAACAAAACTTGACCAATGTATCTGGTTGTAAAGCCCATGGTCTCACATACCGAATGTTCAGGCTGAGTCCGAGCTATTTCCTTGAGGACCAAGGCTGAGTCACAAGATGTCTTCAAGAGTAATGGCGCCACATGACCAATCCCATGAAAGCCCAGGCCAGCCAGTTTTGTGGGCCATTTCAATAGACACCCATACTAGTCTATAAAGTCTATATGTCTTGCTTAGCAATTCACCTGTCTGGGGTCCATCCACCATAGCCTGGGGTTCCACCACCATCTACTATGTTGCTGGGAGCACTGTCTATGGACACAGAGCCACTCTGATGCATCAAAATGGTGTTGCAGGCCAGTCTTTTCAGGAGTCAGCTGGTCCAGGCCCCCTTGGAAGCCCCGCGGCCCATGTGTGGTAGTGCTGGGGGCACATTTCTCTTCTGCAGCTTTGCCCAAGTGTTAAAAATTAATTTACCTCTAATCACACTGACAGGGGAAAAGTTAATAGAAGTCTTATTTTTAATATATGAGGAACCTTAACAGGATTTAAAGTTAATGCCTCAAAAATGGAAAGGACTGCTGACAATTTATCTACCAGGATCTGCAGACTTTGGTGGAAAGCTAGAGAAATGGAAGAAGTATTAGTCCAGCAGCTAGAGGCAGACTTGAAATACACCCCCCCACAGCAATTGGAAGAAATCTCAACAGTCTTCCAGCCTAAGAAGTTGATTCATAAATTGCCCAAATCCTCAGTTTCCCCTTATTACCTGACCTCCAGTTTTCTTTACTATCCAGAAAAAAATATCATTTCAATTTTTTAAGATATAATAGAGCTTTTCACTTAGTATCATAGAATTTTAGAGCTGATTTCTTCCAGCTATAATAATTTATGATACTGAAAGATGTGGAGGGAAAGTTTTAACATAAAAAGTATGCTGAACGTGGACCATACATTTTGTTTTAGACATGTCTCGTGGCTGTTTTCAAAAGCTACTACCTTAAAAAAAATCTCTCATGCAAAGCATTCTTCAGCACCCTCAGACCAAGCCACCCAAACTATTCATTGTAGACAATATTCCATTTCAGAGGCTGGTTGACTAGTTTTGCTCAGGAATTCTTTCACCAGGTATTCATTGTGGACAGACTAGATGTCAGGCATCATTCTGGACATTTAGGGGTACAGAAACAAATTAAACAAAACTTCTTGCCTTTATGGAACTTGCATTCTAGTGATGAGAGACAAAAATAGTAACAAAATTAGTATTTATCGTATTGGTTTATGGCATATTAGAAAGAGGTGAGTGCCGGGAAGAAAAACAAAGCAAGGAAGAAGATGACTGAGTTTATCCATTTTCAATAGGGGACACAGGAAAGGCCTTGCAAAGAAATGACATTTGAGTGGAGACTTAAAGGAAGGGAGGGAATGAGCTGTGTGACCATCCAGGTGAAGAGCATCCTAGCCAGGGACCAGAGGTATAAAGAGACAGAGGCAAGAACCTGTCCTGTGTAATCAAGAATCATCAAGAAAGCTAGCACAGCTGGCCTAGGGTGAACAAGGAGGACAAAGAAGTAGGAGATGTGGCCAAGGGCCTTCCAGGTGCTATGTAGGATAGGATTTAGAAAATTAAATGGGTGATGACTCTACATTCTGGTTGCCTACATCTGTTGTCTTGGCAGAGTTATTAATAGTGTCTGTCACTGTTCATTCTCAAAATGCCCCAGTTTAAATGATAAGTTATGATAAATTATTGTTGAAAAGGTCATCAAGAGGATGTGACTGCTGGTTGACCAGAGAGCTGGATCTAGGCAATTGGAGGCTCCTCCCTGCTGCCCTGTCCTTGAAATGTACCTTCTGCCCAGGGTTCCCATACTAGGAATCACTGCAAGGACTCAGCTTTGAGACAGAAATATGTCACTGAAATCACCCAGATGGTATATGTGACTGAACCACACTGTGGTCTCTATGTAAACATTTCAGATGTGGTGGGCAGATGTAAAGGTCTCTTGTGACACCCAGGACAAGCCTTATATGTAAGTTCCCTTGCTTATTAAACCTGCCACCTGCCAATCCAGACTCACCGGTCTCTTCCCCCCTCCCCTCTGTGTACAGGGGCCAGTTTCAAATTTCACTCAGAGAACTCCAAAGGTTGCAAACCAACAATTATATGGTCACTCTACTCGTCGCTTTTTCTCTGAGCACAATTGAAGCCTTGGGAGTTGAAACGTACTGTGAGGACCTGACTTACATCATCACGGACTCACTCACCATTCTGTTTAGAAGAGCCTGACCCAGGGCAGAGGTGGGAGGAAGGAAACAACCAGAAGGATTACCAAACTCGGCTGCTGTGTCTCTCCCTTGGAAGGCCTCCCTTCCCACTTTGTCTGCCAGTCTTTCAGGGCCTGATTTAAATGGCTCCTGAAATTTCCCCTGACACAGTCTCCTATCTCCCAGTCCTCACAAAATTAAATTGCTCCTTGATGGAGTTTTTCACTTTATTTTCATATCCATTATAATGTTTGCACAATGTGTTTAGTTATTAGTTGGCCTGCCTGCTTCTATTGATAGTGAAGATCTTCCTTCTGAAAAAGGAAACACCTATTTATTGGGATCCTGTGCTATTGTCTGAATGTTTGTGTCCCCTTGAACTTCCTATGTTGAATTCTAACCCCCAAAGGTATTTGGAGGTGGGACCTTAGGGAGGCAATAAAGTCATGAGCTTGGGGTTTTATATATGGGGTTAGTGCCCTCATAAAAGAGACCCCATGGAGCTCCCTAACCCCTTCTTCTATGTAAGGATGCAATGAAAAGTAGAGAGTCCTGCCCTGACCATGCTGGCATCCTGATCTCTGACCTCCAGCCTACGGACCAGTGAGAAATAAATTCCTGTTGTTTATAAGTCACCTAGGGTGTGGTATTTGGTTGTACCATCCCAAACAAACTGAGACAATAATATAAATTAGATGCTTTGTAAGCTTTTTCATTTTCCATTTAAAATGCACTATAATCCTAAGGGAAGTAATATTGGTTACCTTCTGGTTATCTGTGCAACAAACTGCCCCCAAACCTGGCTCTGTAAAATATCAGC
Source organism: Suricata suricatta (assembly GCF_006229205.1). NCBI lineage: Eukaryota > Metazoa > Chordata > Mammalia > Carnivora > Herpestidae > Suricata > Suricata suricatta. The sequence goes on along the minus strand of NC_043702.1, from coordinate 125,385,847 downwards.
CATTTCATATTGATTTCATGAATGCTTGCGACCCTAAAGAACGATTCCATCACCAGGCCAGGGATTTGCACAATTGCATGATAAGCACAGCTGCTTCCTGGTTAGAGTCGAAGAGTGGAGGCGAAAAGATCCCAGGCTGGGACATCCAGTTCCAAGATGGCTTCACTGGGATGTCTGGCCCAGGCTCTGGGATGACTAGCAGGTGGAGTGTCTCCCCCACAGCCTCTCCAGGGTGGCGGCTCATGTCACTGCTCTGTGTCCCAGAGAACAAGGAAGGAGCTTCATGACTTCCATGACCTCGCCTCAGGAGTCACAGGGCGTGGTTCCCACCATGTTCTATTGATTGATTGAAACAATCACCGTCTGCCCAGATTTGCAGGGAGGCAACAGAGACCCCACCTCTCAATGAGGTGTAAGAGAATTTGTGCCATGCTTTAAAACTGCCACAGTTCCCACTTGGCAGATGAAGAAACCACGGCTCAGAGAGCGTAGGTTACTTGTCCAATATCATTAAACATGAGGGAATCAGTACGCAGAGTTCTCTGTCTCACACGAGGCATATGTTCTTTCCAAAATACCAGATGCCCATTGTGAGGAAGACATAATGTCTTAGTTCTATCACCCTGTGCTTAGCATCGTTTAGCACATTATGAATGAAAGAATGAATGAATGAGTGAAGCATGACCAACTGCTTTTAAGCATTTTCTGCTTGCCATTCTACAGAACGGTTCCATTCTGGATTTCAATCACTGTGGCAAGACATATGGGAGCCATTTGGGGGTGTGGGGAGGCATTGCAGGTAGAGTTCTGTCTGCTAAAACCCTTTTAACTGAAAGGCATGTTCTTCTTACTCCCATTACAGTAACCCCAGCAGGCAGACGGCTAGACTCATTTAGAAGATGAAGAAACTGGGCAACTTTCTGGTGGCTTCGACAGCTAACAGACTTAAGCCCGTCTTCCTTTCCCCATAAGGATATTAGGAGCCTGAGAGGAGGGAGACACGATCCATCTCAGAGTAACCAGCCCTGCCCACATCTCCCTCACTAATCGCCTGACCTTTTCATAAAGATGAAAAATGGCTACGAAAGCAGTTTTACGTCTGATCAAAAACTGCGCATGTGTTGAGCTCACATTCTGGCGCTGCCGTGAATTCACCGTGTGTCCCAGGAGAGCTCCCCTCACCTCTCTGGGCCTGGCTTTGCTCGCTGGTACTTAATGGTCGGCAACTTGATGGCTGCCCTTCCATACCCAGCATCCTGTCGTTCTGGGGAAGTGACTACAAGTGTGTCCTACCCACCGTCCTCGCTCCCAGACCATCACAGAGTCAGGCTCATCTTTATTTCCGAAATAGTTCACCAATCCCCTGGGTAAAGGGTTGCAGGGAGTTTTTGCTATTCTTGCAACTTTTCTCTAAGTTTGAAATGATCTCCACCCTTTTCTTTCTCTCTCCATTCCTTCCACCTGGTCCAAACCACCACCCACCTGGGCCGCTACTGCTCTCTTGTAATGTGTGTTTGTGTTTCCACTCCCGCTTGCTCTCCGACCATTGATTGTCCACACAGAAGCCAGTGTGGTCTGTTTTTTATTCATTGTTTTTGGTGTCTTTCTGAGTTGCGCTAAAACATGCATAATGTCAAATTTACTATTTTTGCCATTTTTAAGTGTACACTTCACTGACATTAAGTACGTTCATACTGCTGTGGAACCATCCCCGCCATCCATCTTCAGAACCTTTCCTCATCTCCAATGAAACTCTGAGCCCATCAAATGCGTCCTCCCCGCCCCCACCCGCTCCCCCTGGTGACGACCATCTGCTTTCTGTCTCTGTGACTCTGTAAGTCAGACTGTACAATATCTGTCCGTTCGCAGCTGGCTTATTCCCCTCAGCTCAGCATCTTCAAAGTGCACCCGTGTTGTGGCACATGTCAGAATCCCCTTCCTTTTAACGCTAAAATATTATGATGTACATATATCCTGGACTTTGTTTCTCCATTCATCTGTTGTGAATAACACTTCTGTGAACACTGGCTTATGGGATCATCTTCTTAAAAATACAAATCAGTTCTTGTCACTCTTCACTCCCTTAAAGCTGTCCAAAGCTTCATGTGAAGAATAAAATCCAAACTCCTTTCTCTTGTCCACTAGGTCCTGTGGATCCTTTCTATTTTCTCCCTCCCCCACGAGCTTTTCAGGCTCCAGGCAAATCAGCCTTCTGTCTGTTTCTCGGACACACCAGGCATGTGTTGTCCATTGGAGAAATGGACAAACATGGCCAGCTCCTCTCTTCATTCAGGTCTCTGCTCAAATATGTCCTCCTCAGGGAGAATTCTCTGTTCTCCTGAATTACAGGAGCTCGCGTGCCCAACCAGGTCCTATTTCTGGGTATGTTTACTCCATAACAGCTGTACCCCTGATGTCACATAGCACTCCTGTTGGGTGTTGTCTACCCCCCCCCATCCCTTCCCCCTCCCAGACTGTAAAACAAGCTGTCTTGTTCACTGCTGAATCCCAGAGCCCAGACAGGGCTGGGCATACAGGGGCACTCTGTTTGTGGGATGAATGAAGTCTCAATATGTGATTTGACAGTCCACAGTAGAGCGTAGCAGGACAGAGGAGTCACAGGACCCCAAAATGAGTTGAGATAAGAGAGATGCAGGGCACTTGATGTGTTGGCTCCCACTACACTGTTGCCTTGGCCGGGAACCACTCCTTCAACTGCTGCTTTGGCTGCCTCCAAGGAGGAACCGGGGCCGACAAACATACAATGCGACCGGGTACACTTGGGACAGATACCCAAGGCACATGTCCCCTCCCCACTATGTCAGACTTTGTGTTCCCAGTTCCCAGAAAGCTCAGAGATGACAAGGGAGACCTGGCGGGGTCCAGTCAGAGCAATTCTTTATGGGCTTGCCCCTAAGTCACTGTACCACATAATATATATATATATATATATATATATATATATATATATATATATATATATATATGTGAGAACCCATTAGTCTGTGTCTCTCCAACATTCAAAATGCTAAGTCATTTTTCAGACTTGGCTTGATATCTCTTTCATCAATAAGAGCTACAATCCTGCCAAGTTGGGAAGAGATAGTTCTACCTGCCACTGAGAGAGGCAGCCTAGTAAAAGGTGAAGGGAATGCCAGTGGGCTCCACATGTCTGCTCTTCAGGGCTGTTAGAGGCTCTCTTTCCTGGGCAACAGGGGACCTCACAGAATGGCCCACCCTAGTGTTGCAGTGATGAAATCCCCCACTGGAGAGACATCACCCAGATGTCTCCTGCTGGATGCAATGCAGCTTGGGAGACAAGGGAGTAGGTTGGGGTCTGGGAGACTAGCAACTTCCAGAGGCATGCCTTTTACTAACTAGGTGGCATCAAGAAGTCTTTTAATGTGTTGGGCCTCAGTTTCCTCAAGTGCAAAAGCAAGGAATTGGGCCAGACAGTCCATATGATCCCTTCAAACTTGAAAATCCTAGCTCTCCGACATAGTAAAAGGGGATGTGAGAGATGGGAGGGGGAGGAGGGAACCAAACAGTGCTTAATCCCCTTCACGTGGTCTCTTGCACCAGCTTCTAGTTGGTTGTACATGTCAAAACTCTAAGCCAAGGGTGAATTTATCTTTGTGCAAGAGAACAAGAGAGAAAATCGCTTCCCCTCCATTCAAAATGAGCCGTAAAAGATCCATGGAGTGCCAGTGATGAGAACAGCTTTCTCGTTGTTAGAAGGATGTAACTGGCTGTACCACCAGATCATCATGTGACAGATGATCTGTCTCTGGACCTCCAGGACTTTCCTGTCTCCCTTTAGAGAGATTCCCTGCCCCTGTGTGCCATACAATCCACCTGGCCAGGGTTCATATGTCCATGATGGATGGGCCTCATGCATTCATTCATCAAACAAAAATGTGCTGAGCACTTACTTTGCGTTGGGCACTCTTTATACAGATATAAGATACAGTCCTGGTTCCCCAGGAACTCTCCACCCAGAAAGTCCAGTAAACAGTTTGGCATGATAATTGCTATGGTAAATAGAAGTACAAGCTGCTGTGGGAGCCTGGAGCAGAGGACTTAACCTAGACTCGGGAGTATTCTGCTCTCAGGGAGGTCTCCCTGGAGGAGGTGACAAATGAGCTGTGTCTTAGAGGATTCTACCTAAATATCTTTACTTTTTCATTGCTGAAGGTGAAGATCAGCTCAAGGCTGCAAGGGGCTATGGAGAGAGAGTGTGAGGGCTTGGGGAGAGGAGGGAGGGTCTGATGGAAGGACAGAGAGAAGGGTTAGGAATCCCTACTTATACCCAGCTTTAGCTGAATCTTTAATGGCACTAAATGACAAGGCTGGGGGTAGCTTTTTCTCCATAGTGCCCAGGAAGGCAGAGGGACCCCTAGATGGAGTGTGGAGCCTTTCCTGGGACATACAGGAGATGGACACAAGAAGGAAGGGATTGGCTCTCCCGATAGACGGTGATTTACAGGACAGGTCACATGTCTAAGCCAGGCTGGGAGAAGGAAGGGGTGCCAGGAAGGAGCGGGCTCAGGAGAAGATGGAGGCATGGAGAGCCCAGTGAGCTGATGTCAGTGGATGAGCAGGTATTGCAAAAGGAAAGAGAAAACATGCTGAAAGTCACTGGTGAGGCTGCAGATGAAGCCTGTGTCAGGCAGAAAACCGGAGATTCTCTGGGTTACAAAGAAGGAAGCTTTGAGGAAGGAGGCTTGGCCTCCAAAACGTCAAGTGCAAGGAATTTCTCTGGCCCTCTAGACTCCGAGGCTTCTCCCCTGTCCTACATGAGCAGGTGAGAGAGGATCTCCCAGAAAATTCAACCCAGGTCACTGGGGACTCAGCCACATAGATGCCCTACTTCCTCTGACATTTTAATGAAGGCTTCACATTTCCATCCTTTGTGTTACCCCTTCGCTGTAATCTTCACAAAGGCCTTCTCAGGACAGATGGCAGCCACAAGTATCTCGTCTTCAGGGCTATTCATTGAGCAAGTGACCCAGCGCAAAATCCAAATGTCTCCTAACTGGTCTACACAACTCAACATTTTTAAGAATCTAGCATTTGCTGGATTTGCCAGAGCAAGGAAAAGAAGAGGGGAAAGGATTAGGAATGCCCTTAAGTCGTGCTGCAGGATTAGCCTACCCCTGAGGCGTTCAGGGTGTGTGAGTGTCCTGGGCATTGCTGTGGGCATGTGTGTGTGTGCGTGTGTGTGTGTGTGTGTGTGTGTACATGCATGCATGTATATTCGTGTGTATGTGTGACCACATGCCTGTGCATGTGTGTGGGTGTGTCTGTGTGCCCATGCATGCAAGTGTGCTTATGTGTGGGAGTGTAGGAGCAGTAGAGATCCCCGGGGGAAATGGAGATTTGGCCAGCCATTCCATAGACGTCTGTAGGTGTCATGTATTCAGGCCATTAAGGTAACAAGCTGTTTCCACACTGTTTCTGCAACTCCTAGTGCTCTCTACTATTTCATATGAAAAACAGTTCACTGTCTTTGCAGAACTTCCCATGATTTGCTACCGCTTACAGGTGTCAGTAGGTGGCATTACCAGCGGGCCAGTCACTGGTCAGAGGATAGAACTCTCCAGAGAAGTAATCCTCTTGGTTTGGAGCTAGCCTCAAGGAAGGATGGAAGCAGGCCCAGGCAACGTCATTGCCTGGCCTATCCTCTGTGTGGGTGCAGGGACCCTCTCAGCCTGGACGGAAGCAGGACAACTGGAAGCCACAGCCCACTCCCTCTCTGGGCTCCCCCACCTGCCTTGGGGGCAGGAATAGCTCCAGGCTCAGTCCTAGACCACAGGTTTGCAGGTGGGCTTCTAGGAGCCACTAATGTCAATGGTAACTTTGAACCTGAAAGCACTTGCTTCCCACCAGGGAGAATATGTGACTGGTCAGTCTCTTCCAGTGGCTTTTAATCACTTCTGCTGCCCCCAAACTAAGCCAGCACACCTACCCATGTGGCCATATATACCTTGGCCTGGTCAGAGGTGGACAGAGGAGCACAGCAGGCCATTGATCACCAGACTGGGATGCTAGGGGAAACCCCTAGAGTCTCCTGAGAGCCAGAGGTGGGGGGCAAAGCTAGAGTGGCCGTGCCGGGGCTCAGGGGTCTGGCCAGGGTAAGGAAGCCAGGTACTGGCAGAACAGCACCTGTGCAGGTCACTCGAGCTTTGATGCAGTGTCCATCTACCTGTGTTCACAGTCATCTGCTGTCTTTTCCCAGTGGAAGGTAATGGGCAGCATGATAGTAATAGTAATAATAATAGATAACATTTATTATTGAGCCCTTACTACACACCAGGCAGTGTATTAAAGGTTCTCATGGATTAGCTCGTTAAATCCTCATAACAACCTTAACAGATAGGAACATAATTGGTCCCATCTTACATATGCTGGAATAAAATTTGATGATATTAACTGAGGAATGTTCCCTTGCTGAGAGCCACACACCTCCCTCCCCACATGGAGCTGAGGCCCTTCCTACCTCAGCAGCTACTCCTTGCCTGCAAGCAGGAAGGTACAAAGTCAGGGACAAAAAAACCCACTGACTAACGACAACTACAATGACAAAGAAGAAGAAGAAGAAAAAAGAAAAGAAAAACGAAGAAATTGTGTCTCCAAATAGGTCTTGAAAAAGTCACAGCATGAAGAAGTCTGTCTTGAAGTCCCAGTAGTGTTGACTAGTGAAAGCACTGGAACTTTTGGATTTGATGTTTTATAGAGAAAATATTTTCTGTGTTCCCAAAGTCTGACTTTGATTTTTAAGAGTCACAAGTGAAAGGGGCTGAGTGTCAAAAGTATCTGCCGTAAGAAGGAGCAGGGAAGAAGGCCGGATGATAAAATCGTCCAAAAAACAAAATGAAACAAAACAAAACCAAAAAAAAAAAAAAAAAACCCACAACCAAGTAGGAATAAAATCAGAAGAGAAGGGGGAAGAGGAAGATGAGGAGAAGGAGGAGGACGAGGTGGAAGAGGGGAAAGAGGATGGGGATGAAGTGGACAATTTACAGAGAAGCAGGGAAGACCAGGAAAGGAGGGGAACCGAATTTACGGTGAGGGTCTCTGAGAAGGAACCTCCCAACCTCTTGGTGACCACCTCTCCCCCGCTCCATGCCACTGCACCTTCCAGAAGATGATGGGAGCCCACGTGAAGTGTTTCCTGAGCTTGTGTCACAGGGAACCGCACAGGGAGGCTTTGAGCCTCTGGAACCAACACACGGACACACACACATGTGAACACCCAGCAGATGTGTTCTTGAGTTCCTCAGGGCCTGGCTGGTCCTATCACTGCTCTCTTCCCCACCCCGGCTCCCTTTCTCTGAGTATTAAGAATGAACAACTTTTTCTTTGCTTTGTTTTTTTTTTATTATATAAATAATTCAGGTTAGCGTAAACCAAATAACCTTTCCATCGTGAAAAAGGAGTTAGAAAATACGGATAAACAAAAGGAAAAATCATTAAAATCTTACCATCCAGAGATGGCCACTATTAATAATTTGTGTGCGTGTGCATATCTACAGATCTATACATATTATGTACTTTTAGAGCAATAAAGTGTCTAATCGGTTTTACAATCAGTTGGAGAAGGACTAGAGCCATAACTTAGACTATGTCACCAATAATTACAAGGCAGCTCTTAATTCAGGAATTTAGATACAGTCCCAGAAGGATAAAAGAAAGGAAAAATCATGGCCATCTTGCAGCTGGAAATAATGTGCTTTGGAGGAAAGAAGCAACAGAGCCCAGCTTCTGACCCAAGATTTGGTGCAGACTGGGTCAGACCCTGCCTCAGGTCCTGATGCAGCAGTTCTCTGGGCGCTGGTGTCGGGCTCTGGGGGGCTGAGATGTCACTCTCCCCCCTGCTGTTCCTCGGGCTTTGCTCATTCAAAGTAGGTGGCATGCCTTCCTGCAGCAGGCCCTGAGTTAGAAAGCCTGCCCTCAGGATCAGAGAGGTCTGTGATGCAGAGCAGGGGGCGAATTGATCCGTGACAATGCAAGAGCCGCAAGTCCTTGGACCTCCACAAGGTTGAGACCCACATCCAACCACAGGCTTAGCGATCAGTATGAAAAGATTTTAAAAGCTAGACACACAGGAGCCATGTGTTCCCCATAATGGTTCCGATGAAATTATATTGTCCAGAACATTTTAAAAGCAAGCAGCTTATTTCAAACAGGGGCACACACAGGCTACTGATGTGTGCGGTGGAGACTCAATAAAGGAGAACATCTAATGAAAACAGATAAAACGTACAACTGCTATCGCAGGTCATGCATGAATTATTAACCTCAGGGAGTTTTCTATCAGTTCTGGGAACTATGGATTGTGTCTCTGGTATATAATTTGGAGATATTGGTTCTCCATTTCATAAGAGAAAGCTTGAAGCAGGAAATGTAGTTATTTCTCCTTTAAATATATACTGTAATTACCAGTCGGCAATGACTAAATGTTATTATCCATCTGTTGGCTGTGCAGGGACCTGTAGTGAGTAAACTTTAGCAGCTTCATACCATTTTCTGTAGCATAGTGGCTGGGGCATGTACACACCTGTAAAATATTGAGAATTTGTTATTGAAAACTTTCATAGAAGGGCACCTTGGTGGCTCAGCCAGTTGAGCGTCCGGCTTCGGCTCAGGTCATGATCTCTCGGTTTGTGGGTTCAAGCCCCGCATCGGGCTCTGTGCTAACAGCCAGCTTGGAGCCTGGAGCCTGCTTCGGATTCTGTGTCTCCCTCTCTCTCTGACCCTCCCCTGCTCATGCTGTCTCTGTCTCTCAAAAATAAATAAAAAGCATTAAAAAAATTCTAAAAACACTTTCATAGAGACCAAGAAATGGAAAAATCCTTGAACATGTTTAAGACTTCTGCCCAGAATCTTTTGATGCATGCTCATTGCCATCAGAATCAAATCTAAACTCCTATATTTGGTACATAAGACCTCATATGATCTGGTCCAACTCACTCCCCTATTCTGTGTCTTGTCTCTTGCCTCCTTACTAACTATGCATCAGCCACTTTGGTCTTCAGGAGTCTTCAAAGGTACCAAGTTCTTTCCAAACACAAGACCTTTGTACCTGCCTTCCTCTCTCCCTGAGCCATTCCTCTCCACCTCCACACTCTCAGCCTGACTTTCTCATTCTTCAGGTCTCGATATATCACCTTCTTGGCAAGGTCTTCCCGGAACACCTTCTCTTAAGTAACTGTAGCCTGCCCAGCAAAATTTTCTATCTCAGCATCCTGTTGGTTACCCATAGCAATTTAGTGTTGTTGAGGTGTGGGTTTGCATGCTAAGCCTCTGTCTCTCCCAGGCTGTGTCTGTGTTATTTACAGTGATTCCAGCAATAAGAATGCTACCTGTCATCTATTTGTTGAATGGATGAATGAACAAATCACACCGTTATTTTTTGGATGTGATGTGTGAAAAACACATTTGAGTCAGAAGCTATGACACGTTCATAGGAATCAGGGTACAGGAAACTCTGCCCATAGACCAATGGGTATGGCACCTAATGGCAGGCCAACTGCACATCATGTCCCCTCCGTTACACCTGTTCATGTGTGCCTGTCTTATGGCACACCCCCAATTTCCCCTTGGCCCATTCAAATCCTTACAGCTTGTAAAGCTCCTGTCATGTCTCACTTCCTTCATTAAAAAGGTCTTAGATTCTGAGGTGCCTGGGTGATGATGGCAGTTAAGCATCCAACTCTTAATTTGGGCTCAGGTCATGATCTCATAATTTGTGAGATTGAGCCCCACATCAGGGTCCAAGCTGATGGTGCGGAGCCTGCTGAAGATTCTCTCTTCCTCTTTCTCCACCCCTCCCATGCTTGTATGTGCACACTTTCTTTCTTTCTCAAATAAGTAAGCTTTAAAAAAGAGGTCTTAGATTCCTTGGTCAGAAAATGAAGACTCCTTAAAACTTTTGTTCATATTACAGGGGTCCTTCCTCCCTGCTCTGCCAACTGCATTCCTAACTTGCAATTCACTATTTTATCGTATTCTCTCTCTCTCAGACACCTTGGATTTGTATGCTGGGTTTGATTTTCCTAACAGATTGTATTTTGATTAGCGTCTGTGATTCTGGTTCCTTCTTATCCTGAGAGATTGAGATTTTACAGAACAGATCTTCCAAGTCCATGGCCGGATTAAGCCTGCCGCTCTCCCAGGGGCTTATGCTTTTATGGACCCCCGCCCCGCCTCAAGTTCATATTGACCAGAAATTTAATACTTTATTAGGTTCCTCTGAGGAGTTCCTCCCCAGAAAAAATATTGACAATCAACTAGATCATTTGTAGGCACAGTAAAGTTTCCTGATAGTTTTGGGAGCTGGAGGAAGGAAATCACACCTCATATCAGAGAGTAATCAACCTCCGTGTCCATCTTTTTCCACCCCTTTCTTCTCAAGTTCTTCCCAGCAGCCCCATCCAGACTCCATCATCCTTTTTCATGGTTCTCCCATCTCTCCTCTTCCTCCTCTTTCTCGGGACAAAGCAATTGTCCTTGGCTCAAGTGGGATTATTACCTATGGTCCCTGAAGCCTGTTTTAAGGGTATCTCACCCTCCTTTCCAGGCTCAATGCAACACAGTTTGTTTTGAACTTCTTACCCCTTATTACCTTGCTTTGATACCCCCCAAGGTCACTACCACAGTGTCAAGCACATAGTAGGTGATCCGTAAGCCCTTGCTCACTTGCATTGGCTAAAGGAGATGGCTGGTCTAAGAGTTACGAGCACTCGTCAGTGACAGCACTTTCCAGGCCAGTGTTCATGTCCCTGATCCTGCTGGAGTGTGGAATAAGAGTTCCCTTCTCCAAAACTATAAGGGCAGTGCCATCCAGAGACAGGAAATCCATCATTCAAATTAAAATAAAATGGCAATAAAGTGATGCACAAATATCTTGCTATAAATGCTGAAAGGACTTGACTTAATCAAGCAAAAGGGCACAGCTATTCTCTGCCGCATAATGTAAAGGAGTTTTATTACTCTGGCAATTGGCAAAAAAAAAAAAAAAAGTCAAATGACTTTATGGGGCTTTTTGTAAATTACCTTTATTAATGCATGTAATATTATTGAAAAATTCTACTACAGAGTAAATGTTCCATTGAGCTACAAGTTGCCTGCAGGAATGTGTTGTAAATACACATGGTGAATATGTTACTATCTTTACAAGGGATTTCGCACCTTTTACAGCCTTCTGAAACCAGACGAGGCGGCGCGGAGTACTTGGAAAGGTAGGGCTAATTTTACAACATGGTATACAGCACGGATAAATTTGCAGAGCCTGGAAATACGCCGATCCGTCTGAGAGCGTGAGGCCCTGTTTGGGAGTTATTTCAAGACTTCTTCTTCCCAGACGCCTTAGATCTTTCTGATATGTTGGCATTTGCTCTGGGAAACCTATTCTGGCTGATTTGAATAAGGATGGTCTTGGGCAGTTGATGGGACTTTTCATATTTATTGTACTGTAACGCTTGGAAACAGAGGAGCCAGTGGCTGAGGTAGGTCAGGACGGATGCTGGTGAAGGCTTTCGCCTCTTCCTTCCGCTCTCTCTGTGTGCATCAATCTTGATACACGGTGCATCTGGTTCTGGTTCAGGTTCAGAGATTTTAAACACAATTGCTCTTTGCCTCTCCAGTCGGTTTTGAGACCCTACCCCCACCCCACCATGTTCCAGTAATCCAGCCAGTGTAACATCAGAGCCCTGGGATTTAACATCAATGTTTCAACCCATCTCTTTTACAGTCCCACAGCCTCCCCTCAGGCGAGACCCCAGGCCGCCCCATCTTCATTCACTCTCATCTTGTTCCTGATTGAGTTTCTTACCACTTTCAGGGGTCTGAGTCCAATGAATATAAATCGTCTGGTCCTAATTTATGAGGCGAGTTTACATGTCCTGTTCCCTGCTATTCACAGTGAATTCTGTGAACTGGCTGAAGGAGAAGGGAGAGGGGGGAAACGTCAAGAGAAAAATAAGATGGGAGGCCAGTGAGACAAACTAAAATGTACTGCACTGCTTACCTCATAGATTGCTCCAGAACTCCCACTTTGGAGAAGAACACACTTCCTCTGCAGGCTGAAGCCACAGCTGTCCCTAAGGGCACACCGTCACCCAACAGTCGGCAGGCTCTGTCCCTCTGTTCCCACTGCAGGTGGCTAGAGCTGGGAATGCTTCCAAATGCAAAATATGTCACACTTACACGTGACTTGTAAATTCTGGCTTTTACTAACTCACACTCCCTTTCCTTGCTTACCGAATCCTATTTTCTGATTATTTTACTGTTGTTGTTTAAAGCCTGTTTTCATGTGGTTCTCTTGGAGAGCCCCAGTACTAGGACTGGGTGTGTGAGGTAAAGTGATTTCTCTAATGCTGCTCACGAGGCTGTCTAGAGACCCCCTCCTTCCGCCACGGCTCATTCTCTGGCTTCCCATGGACCTGACTCCACATAATCTTTTGAAAGTATGTGTATTTCTACAGCTGCCAAAATATTGCCCATGTCAGGGTGCCTAGGTGATTCAGTCAGTTGAGTGTCTGACTCTTGATTTGGAGGTCATGATCCCAGGGTAGTGGGATGGAGCCCACTTAAGATTCTCTCTCCCTCTTTCTCCTTTTACCCCTCTCCCCAACTCACTCTCTCTCTCTTAAAGAAAAATGTTACCCATGTCTATAACAGAGAAGAATAATGATCTAAGATGGGTTAATCTACTACATAGTAATTATTAATGTCTATTAAATTGTTTTAATTTTTAAGTATATATAACATATATGCATCTATATATGTATATTATATATATGTACATATATATAGTATATAAATATGCACAGAAATTTTTTTATCAAGTTACATTGTGTTTCCATCATGGCATCCCAGCTTCTCTTCTTGTAGAATTCCGGCAAGTGTTCTGATGAGTAGTACAAAGCTAGAGTAATTTCCCAGACAACCAGAAAATGCCAAGTCATTGGATAGACCTTCAACTCATCCACCATGCATTAATGCCAGCTGTGTGCCAGGCACCATGTTAAGTGCTGGGGACCTGGAGATTGATAAGACACCTCACCTTCATTTTCAGCAGATGACCTGGCATCTTACTTTGAGAAATGGGAACAATCAGAAGAGAAATCTGTCTACTCCCACTCTCCCATCTGTCAACCCACTTGCTTCTACTCTGCCTTTCCTCCAGTGACTAGACTCTTATCTAAAGGCGACCCTTTCCATTTGATTACTGGGTCCCATTCCCTCTTTGCATACTCAAGGACATCAGTTCACCAAACATCTTTATTCTGCATCATCTATTTTCTTCTGCTCTGAAGTCACTTATCATTTCCATTGCAAAATCCAGTGATCAATTCTCAGTCCTCATCTTATTGGAGTGATTCATAGCTCTTAACACAGTTGAATCCTCCCTATTCCTTGAAACAGTGTCTTCAGTTGGTACCGATAAATGCATTCTTTTGACTCTCCTCAAGCCTCAGTAGGTTCTCTTTCTCACTCATCTATACTGACTCCTCATCATCAATGGGGTCCCTAAATGTTAGACACCAGAGGGACCAGTCCTCAGAACCCTTCTGTCTTCCTACACTGCCTCCATTCACTTCCACGAATATTCGATGACAACTTTCAGAATTATATCTCTAGCCCAACTTCTTCCTGGAATTCCAAATTCATAACCAACTTCCTCCTCAATTTGACTTTTTGGGGTTCTAACAGCTATCTCAAACTTCATACACACTTAGTCATGCCTCTGGTTACTCCATGCTCTAAACCTGATCCTCTGCTCCTACTTAATGCAACGCTGTTCTATTTGCACAGACCAGCAATCTTGGGGCCATCCTTCATTCCTTTCTTTCTCTGATCTACCATTACTCCATTAGCAAACCCCATTACTTTCTCCTCCAAGATGTCATGGAAGTCACACTGAGTGGCTCATAACCCTGCAATGGTTCTCCATCCTATTCAGGGAAAAACTCATAGTTCTCCCCATGACTTCTAAGCCTCTGCAGACTCAGAACTACTCGCAGACACCCCTCTGACTTTCCTTTGTGTCACTCTTCCTCTAGCTCACTTTGTTTCTTATTATTATGAGAATATCTCAGGCATAACCCCACCATAGAGCTTTGCACTTGCTGGTCTCTCTGACTAGAATGCTTTCTGGTCATTTAGTCATTCATCTGGTCATCTAGTCTGGCTCATTCCCTCACTTCTTTCAAGTAGCTGCTTAAATAGCTTCTCATCAGAGGTGTCCTTAGACCTTCTAGCACTGTTTTGCTTCCCTGTTTACTCAATTTGAACTGTCTTTAAGGTTCTCATTATTACTTAATGCATTTGTATCCCTTTTCTCTCTTCCACCACTAGGATATAAATTCCTTGGGGGTTATTTTGTTCATTGCTGTGTCCCTAGTGCCTAAAATATACCCCCCAAAAATATGAATTTGTGAATTGAATTAAAAGCTCAGTGCTTGCCTTTAAAGAATTCATAGTCTAGCAAGGAAAACAGAAATATAAAAATACATTCAGAAGGCAATGTAGAAAGTGCAATGCAGAAAGTTGTGGGAGTGAAAAAGAGATGCAAAATTATTAGCCCAACCTGAGGTAGATCACAGAAAGCTTCCCAGAAGTGGTGACAGACAGTCTTAATGTTAAGAATGCATTAGCTAAGCACAGTGCATTGGTGGGGAGACAGAGGTAGGGAAGCAAGGAATAGAAAAGAATTGTCAGGAGCCTATTAGGCAGAGGGACAGTAGGAGCAAATCTAGTGAATTCAAAAATCTGTTGCTGCATGCTGGAACATGGAAGGAGCCAGCCTATGTGGAAGGAAACATGTTCCCAGGCACAAATTGAGAAGCAAGTGGTGGTAATACCTGAGATTGGAGACCTACCTAGAATAATGTCATGAAGCAGCTTTAATGCCAAGTTAATGAACTTGGAATATAGAAGGCAGGGAGACACTGCAGGATTGTAAGTAGAGGTATGATGGTGTTATTCACTCAGAAACTTAATAAACATCTTTTGAATTAACACAGACAAGATGCCAACTGTTGGACAAATGGCACCAAAGTCACAGAGTTATAGTCAAGTAGGGGACATCAGTGACAGGCATAGTGCAGAGAGGAATGGAGAACGGTCTGAGCCATGTCACCTTCCTCGCAGGAGGATGGTGGGGAAGGAAACACACAGGAAGCGGTGACAGATCAGTTGGAGAACTCATATTTCAATTCAAGTGAGAGATGTTAAATTATCAGGTCCAGGGAAGGAACTGTGTTCCCAGAGACAGTCAACACCCCATATGTTGTCATCATAAAAGGTAGAGCTTGTCTGGAGTCTCCGCTCTTCTTCCAGGGCTCCACCTCACACCTGCTCTTTGGAAATGAATGTGTGTTACCTCACAGGCTGCCAGAACCTTCCTGGGAAACCAGCATGTGGAAGAATCTTGAAAATTCAATCTGGTTGCATCCTGAGAGTTTCACATGCTGGTTCCTTGGGACCACACACTGAGACACTTTGCAAGAAAATTGAACAGAAAACAGATGGCAAATGTCGTGGGGCCTCACATAACTGAGAAGGCAAAGGAATAAACCAAAAAACAAAGTGCTAGAACCAGAGTTCTTAGAACAGGCAGAGAAATGGTCACCTCCCCTCTGCTCCTTGACTGTGAGGACTGGGAGGGGGTGACGACCTCCAGCAGGAGAAGCTATGGTCTTTGTGGCCTGGTAGACGAGGTTGGTGGTTAGACTGATTGAATGGTCCCATATTTCTTCACTCTGTTCCTTCACTCTGAATATTCTTTGGGATTATTACAACAGTTCAGAATGAACACTCTAAATTTAGACCCTAACTATTTCATGTTTCCAAGGGAACTGTAAATTACTTTGTGAATGTACATACAACACAGCCAGCAAAATCTTCTTGATGAAGCCCTCTCTTACCCTCGGTGTCTGAAGGCACCTCATAAATCGTTGCCTTGTCCAGGCTCCTGGACAGCTGACAGCCTCAGACAGATTGCCTTTGCCTCCCCATCCGACATTCTGCAGGAGACTCTGCTGTGGATACTCAAACCTTCAAGAGCTACAGCTCCAAACTCCCCCAAAGTCCCATGTTATGACCATGAAGATTTGCTCAATGGAGAACTGAATCAGGGATGCTTCATTGCATGTGACTGCCCGGGTAATATGAGAATACCTAAGTTGCACCTAGCAGCACAGAGTCCTGCCTAATAGTGAGGACAGAAGAGTCAATGAATGACCCAGGAAGCAAAATGGAGCAAGGAAAACAGTTTTGATGAGGTTAGTCAATCTTTTAGGACTAAATTCAGCTATAGCAACAGAGAATGGAAATAACAAAGACAACATAGAAATTTATTTTTTTTTCCTCTCATGTATGAGAAGTCCAGAGACATCCAGTCCAAACGTTGGATGCAAATGTATCAGAGATGCACAGTGTCACCATGAACCCAGACTCCTTCTGTCTTCTAATCTTCTTGTTGTGTAGTTTCCATCTTTAAGTTCATGACCCAAGATGCATGATCCAAGATGCTTTCTGGACCTCCAGCCCCCATGTCCATGCTCCAGTCAGCAGGAAGGAGGAAGAGGATGGAGGGCAAAAAGTCTGAAATTCTTGGCTGATCAGCTTCCTATATGTATCTTTCCCAGAGTCCCACACAATATTCTGTTTATGTCACACTGGACCCAACTTGATGGCTTAGCTACACCAAGCAAGAAAGACTGAGAAATGTAGTTTTTGTTAATTGGATACAATATGTCACCAAATAATATTATGTGTTTGCCACCAAGAGAGAAGAGGAAAATGAGTATTGGGTGGAGTTTAGTAGTCTCAACTTCAGTGAGGTTATAATCATATGAGGAGCAGAAGACTCCTCGAGCTTTTGATACCATGGAAACCAAAATAACAGTAAATACTGAACAAAAAGAACAAATCTTAAAAGAACAAAAGGATTGAGAGGAGGAGAGACAGAAAAGGACTACCTTTCCTTTCCCTGAGGAAGGAAGGAAAAAGAAATAAAAGGAAGTAGGAAAGAAAAGAGAACTGAAAAGAGCAGGAAATAAGAAAATAGAAGAAATCAAGAGCAGGCTAAAGAAAGGAAGGAAATGAAAATGCAAGCTTGGGGTTCAGTGTGCTTCCATTTCCCATGCTCAGATTTCTGCTACCTTAGGGAAGTTCTGGCTTCCTCTTGCTCTAGCCGAGCATCTTCTTCCTGTGCCTTCCTAGGAGCAGGGCTCCCCACCTCTTCTGTAACCACAGTTGTTCCAGCCCCTTCCCTTGCAATGTCTGGAAAATAGGACAAGCCAAGTCCCTCAATCTCTGGGCTGGGCTTCCCTTGACCATGGGTTGTCATCAGACTAAGCCTCTGGAAAACAATGTACCTACTCAGAATTCTTTCCTGTAGGATCAGGCACACTTCCAGTGTAGAAGTTGCTGCTAACTTAGATGACCCCTTCCAGACCCACTTCAGCAACATGGTGTTTCTCAGCTTTTGACCTTGCCCTTTAGGGACCACAAGACCACCACACCCCTTCTCAATGAGTGTGTGAGAGGCATTGGTTCTTTCCTGCTCCGCTGAGGCCTGGCCTCAATACAACAGAAATGTCATTGTCAGCAGAAGCTCTCCCAGCCACCTGGGAGCAAAGGTGCCCATGCTGATTAAATTATTTTTATTCTGGACCCTCCTAGGACCTGAGGCATTGGCTGGATGCTGGTTCATTCTCTGATGAAACAGAGGGAAGAGGGAAACAGAAGGTGTCACCTATGGTATCACCTCCATTGGAGTTTAAGCTTCTGTAGAGCAGAGAGTGTCATCTTACATCTATTCTATATTACCCTCCATACCCAACATGGTGCTTTCCATACATGATAGATACTTAACAATACTTGTAAGATAAATATATGAGACGATGCCTATTATTTTTCAGCACCACATGGCTGAGACCAAAACCTTGTTTTATTAAATAACAGATTAATATGAAAGACTTCCAAGGAAAATTTTACATTTTGATTTTTCTTCCAGTTGACTCATTCCTCCCTAAACATCCATTTGGTACTGTCCCCAAATGCAAAGGCAGTTTTGAGAATGTCCGATGCTGAATGTCATGCACGATGAATATGCGTGATGCAGGCTGCTCCCTGGGCTCTGTGGGGAGCTGTGAACAACTCCATTCCTGAATCGGTCCTCTTCTGAGAAACAGCAGATGATGGGGTCACACAGCCCTCCCATGCCATTTATAGACACGTGTGATGTAAGGGTGCCCAACCTGGGCCCCAGAGAGGCTTCAGAATACCCAGAGTGGTGCTGAAGCAAAATTTCCCTTCTTGTGGAAAATCGGGGTTTTTTTTCACTCCAAAATATGAAGGAACCCATCATTACAGTAATAATTTCCCTTTGGGTGATGATGTTTCCCTGGGCCCTCTTCTCCACGTGGTAGGTATAAATAGCTTCTATCTACAGACTGTAAAAGGAAAGTAGAGAAGAAACTGAAGGATTCCAACTACCACTGCAGCACTCTGCGGGTGTAAAGGAAAACCCTGAGAGAGCATTGAAGAGGAAGACTGTACAGGGAGCAGAGCAGGGAGCCTTGAGTCAGGAGATCCATGTTCTAGTCTCACGTCCCTAAGAATAGGGGCTGTTTCTTCACTTGCCAGATACAAAGGCCTCAGATGAGCCCTACATCTCCGTGCCTACTGTTTGGAGTGTGTGCCCACTGGGAATATTCAGAGACGAGAGTGGGGAAGATGGGAAACTATACTCAGAGATGAGGATGGGTATGACATTACCTCAGCTATGAGAACGACCCTTCCAGCCTGAGAGATGGGGAAACAAAGTTCTCACTGAGACTTCTGTTGAATTCTCACTTCAGGAACGTGGACTTAATTCCTTCCTCACAAGTCATCTGAATTGCCATTCAGCCACCTCCCCACCAACGTCCTTCTCACTTTGGCTATCACTGACTGCCACGACTTTAGTTGTTATTTAACTTGCAGGCTCTGAACAACGCTGACTGAAAACATGGTGTGTTGGGAGGATTAGCTGTTCACGCTGTGTCCTGGGGTCCCAGCAACCAGCTGGGGTGACGTGCTGCTGCTTTCCTCACCACCTAGTGATGCACGAGTCATTCCATCCTTCTTTGTACATGGCTGCATGGCCTGCTGTGTTGAGGTGGGAGAGAGCATCATGATCAGTTAGCAGTATCTGCCGTGAAGGAATAAGGCAGAAGTGATGACAGTCATGTCACCTACATTCTCTCCCTGGGCCCAGACTCTGGCTACCAACCTGTGTCCAATATGCCAATGATGAGGACCCAACTCCTCCAATGATGACATCTTTCCTCAACCAGTGACATCATACAGCACTCTCTCCCCATCTTCTAGAAGATGACTCCCAATTCCTACTCTGTTCCAGCCTGTGCTCAAAGTCCCTGAAAGAATTTTGGAAAGAGTAACCCATGTACTACAAATCCCATAAGATGCTTTAAAAGAAGAGTGTTTGATCCTACATTTGGGAAACACTACATGCTAAATATAGCATTTTCATCTACTAGTTACTGAGCATTTATCATGTTGCATATTCTGTTCTAAGCGCCTTACATATATATCTATTAGTTAAGTTAATCCTCACAACAACCCTAATGTCATGTCCATTTTACAGAGGAGGAAACAGAGGCAGAGAGGTCCTACAACTAGCAACTGTTGGTTCAATCTGGCAACTCAAATCTAGAATCTATTCTTTTAAGCATTATGTAATGCTTCCTTTCATTTATATATCATCTATCTATCTATCTATCCATCCATCTATCTATCCATCTATCTATATATATCTAATGTATTATATCTGTCTTCACCTCTGTATCTACACTAAATCTATATTTACATCTATGCCTAGATCTATCTTGATGATTCGCAAATCACATTAGCATGTTCAAGGTTCTGACAATGTCTTCTGTAAAGAGATCTATTTAACTGCTTAATTAGGTGATTTCTAAATTTGTTGGACACAAAAAACCCTCTACAGACAGTTTTTTCCTCCTTGTGCTTAGTTTCTACTAACAACTCGTGCCATAGAATGTTCTAGAACACCATGAAAAATACTCCTGAGGATTTTCTGAAAGAAGAATGAGAATCTTGATTCCTAGATTCAGCTTCTGCTTTATTTAGGCCAATATTAGCATAACCTGTTGACCCAAACTCCACATGAGAGTTATCTAATTCTTCAGGTCCTTAATGAGTTTAAAAGGAGTTAGTAGATATAGATAAAAGAGTGGACTCTATCCCTGAATATTTGACTACTTATTTACATAAATGATGATAGATGGTAGGCCAATGAGTCAAGTCAAGCCTTCCACATACATAAAATGAGAATAGTATGGAATGGCATGAAAGCTTGAAATTTGGACTGTGGAGATTTTTATTTGAACCCATATTCAATCAAAAGCTGGAACTTTTTATCATATTATGTGCTCAACATATAGTATTGGGCCTGGTAGGAAGGCATTCAAAGAACTTTGTCAATCTAAACAAATGTTTGATCTAGAACAATTTACTTACCCTCCCTGAGTCTTAGCTTCCTTGTATATAAAATTGAGACAATAATAACAGTTTCAATTTCCAGTGTTGCTGTGATTATTAAATCAGATGATGTATTTGTAAGCAAGTTTTAATTTTAAAGCCTGATATAAATATCAGCTGCAAGTGCTATTATCATCAACAGCAATAAACTTAGTTGGGTTTGAAACACTGCCGTTTTTGTTTACATTTGTTCTTACAGCCATGACTCCTCTGGAATTACACCCTGAGCAGGGGTGCTGGTCAGCAGAAAGGTTGCAGAGAGAAGCAAGCCTGTTAAGAAAGAGTTACAAGTAAGGTCACTGGGGACAAAGCAGGGACAACCCTTATGCAGCTCAGCTTCTAGCTTGGAAGAAGGATCCTGCCCAAAATCCTCCCATACTGAGACATTTGGTTACTGTGGATACACAGTGGTTGCTCAATAAGTGTTGAATTCAGCTTGTATCTCTTTTTTTAATGTCCATTTATTTTTGAGAGAATATAAGTTAGGAAGGAATGGTGGGGGGTTCAGAGAATCCCAAGCAGGCTCCATATTGATAGCAATGAGCCCAATGTGAGGCTCAAACTCTCGAACTGCAAGATCATGACCTGAGCTGAAGTCAGATGCTCAACCAATGGAGACACCCAGGTTGCTCTCAGCTTATACCTTGTAAGCTTCATTTAGGAGGTAGAGTGATGTCGACATTAACCTTCCCCTCAACTCTTCCCCAAAGTTACAAAACAGGTACAATTTCTAATAACAAATCTAGATCCCAACCACAAGTTCATTCTGCCATAATGTGTTTCTTGGTGCTGGGGTAGAGGTGCCTGGGAAATGCAGCTTCAAAGAAACAAACAAACAAACAAACAAACAGATAAAAGACATGTTGTCAGTCCTTCATATACCTGTAAACACACTGTAAATATTGAATTCCTCTTCCCTAAATTATCCTCTAAAGCTACTCTGACCAAAAGGGGAGTTACCAGCCCCATGTGACTACTGAGCACTTGAAATGTGGTCAGTCCAAACTGAGATGTGCTGGGAGTATAAAATATATACTGAATTTCAAATTAGTATTTTGAAGATCCTCATTAATAGTTTTTGATATTGATTGTATGTTGAAATGATACTATGTTAGCTTATTGAAATCAATTCCATTTATTTGTACCTTTTTAGTGTGGCTAACTAGAACATTTTAAAGTACACGTGTGGCATCCATTGATTGGTGACTTGCATTATATTGTTATTAGACAGTGCTCTCTAAAGAAGTGATTTTGAAATTGTGGCCTGGGATATATTAGTGGAGCATGAAACCAATTTAGTAGGTTACAACCTGTATTGTTTCTTTTCTTAAGAAATTTCTTTTTTTTTTTTTAATGTTTTTCTTAAGAGGGATGCCTGGGTGGCTTAGTCCATTAAGTGTCCAACTTCAGCTAAGGTCACGATCTCGTGGTTCGTGGGTTCAAGATTCGTGTCAGGCTCTGTGCTGACAGCTCAGACCCTGGAGGCTGCTTAAGATTCTGTGTCTCCCTCTTTCTCTGCCTCTGCTGTCCCTCTTCGGCTCATGCTCTCTATCTCTCTCTCTCTCCCAAAAATAAATAAAAACATTTTTAAAAATTATAAATGTTTTCTTAAGAAATTTCTTTTTTTAAATGTTTTATTTATTTTTGAGAGACACAGACAGACAGTGAGTGGGGGAGGAGCAGAGAGAGAGGGAGATACAGAATCTGAAGGAGGCTCCAGGCTCTGTCAGCTCAGAGCCCAGTTCGGGGCTCGAACTCATGAACTGTGAGATCATGACCTGAGCTGAAGTTGAACACTTAACTGACTAAGCCACCCAGGTGCCCCAACTTGTATTGTTTCTTAGTGAAAGAGAACAGAATAAACTATAATTGAATGGATTAGAACACATTCAAAACAGTAAGTACGGTTCTATGGAAGTCTTGGTTTGCATTTTACTTATATATGGGATTTATGTACTACATCCTGGGTTACAAAGTAAAAAATATATTTATTGTCAAAGAGAGTAATAAGTGTTTGAGCATCCTTTTCTATGATGAGACAGTATTTCCTTGAGTGAGAATGTTCCGGCATAAACAACAAATGATTTGTATCTGATCAGGGAGATTCATAGTTGAGTGAGGTCAATGCAGTAACTTCGAAGTTCTGCCCAGGAAGCTTTGCAGACTCTCCTGACATTGTCCTAAGTAGGAGAGAAGGGCCCTGTGCAGCCTATTAATCCAGCAGGGAATCACACAAGTACACAGGGAGCAGACCAAGGCCAAGCATCGCTCTGTGATCTCCCCATGGCCCTGGGAGATGAAGGCAGAGGGGCAAACAGCAACCCAGTGCCCCAAGGAGCAGGAAGCAATGCCCCGTTATAGGCAAATTAGAACCTGTGTTACTAACTTTATGGAGAGAGAACTGTTTCTTCCTTCAGCACATCCTTGCACAGCTGGAAAAGTTTCTTCTCCAGACTAGTCAGGGAATCCACAGCTCCAAAGAGGTCTTCCCCCAAGATAATTAAATTAGAAAATGCAACCGCTGCACTTTTTGGAGGCTGAGGCTCCGTGATCTCAGCAAGCACCCGAGGCAGCTTTTTCTGGAGGTCAAGGGATGGCTCCAGGTTGATTTAAGACCCCACAAAAGCATCACGGTGAACTACAGTTAGACTGAATAAGCCTTGCCTTATTCATGTGGCAGAAGCTGAGGCCCACCGAGGAGGGGAGTCCAGCCCCCGTGTGCAAGGATGTAGAAGCCATGTCAGCTGCAGCTCCCTGTATTAGAACAGCCGCTTCACCCCCCCACTGCCTGGGTGCCTTGGGAGGGAGGTCCAGAGACACTCTGTGCTCCCAGACCCCAGTCCAGGGGGTGCTGAAGAAACACACTAGACTTTGCAAATCCAAGTGGAGTGGTAGTGGCAACGTGTAGGAAGAAAGGATTCAAACATGGCTGCTGGCTGCCATTTTTCCCTGGTCACTTGTGTTACTAAAGGCCATTTGCATAACTAACCGGCACACTGCTTTAGGAACTGATGTCACAGGTTTTGATAAAAACCAGTTCTATTCCATGTTCGTGAATTACTTAGGGTACTTACAGTGAAATGCCTTGGATGGTAAGAACTCATGCAAACTCACTCAGCTTGAGTCCCACATGGCACGTCAGAAAACACTATCAGGTAGACTAACACTTTTTAGAGCACTTGCTTTATGTAGGCCCCATATTAAATGCTTACTACATATTATAAACTAAATACTTAAAACAACCCTGTGAGATAGAGGCCATTATTACTTCCATTTAACGGATGAGGAAACTGAAACTGAGAGGAAACTTAGCTAGCACACAGACTACTCAATTTCAGGCCTATGTGTTTCCCTAGCTCCACACTCATGATGCCATTTTACCTCACACATCAAGTATTCTTTCATTTTTTTTAATGTTTATTTATTTTTGAGAGAGACAAAGTGCAAGCGGGGGAGGGGCAGAGAGAGAGAAAGAGACACAGAATCTGAAGCAGGCTCCAGCCTCTGAGCTGTCAGCACAGATGAAAATCAAGAACATGTGAAAATACTGTCTAAACTAGGAAGGGTCATATAAGTTGATGGGGCAGTGTCAGTATTGCTAATGTGTGAAGAATAATGGAGCCCATGATTCCATCTCTGCATGGGCCAGAGGTCTGTCTTTGGACATCCAACCTTGGCAATATGTTTCGTCCTTACTCTTCTGTCAGCCCCAGCATCTAGAGGGAGCGCAACAGGATGGGGATCACCATTGGGGACTAAGTTAATAATTATTGAAGTGAGTAAAATGTAATTGAGGATGCTTAGGTGGCAATGAGTGGCAAACCTCATGGGGGCAATTGTGGTGCATCTTCTTAACCCCCATGTATAGACAAGAACTATCATTTCATGGAGACCATCAGTAAGTCTGAGGGAATGGTCTACTTTCCCAAGTAAGGAAGATCAGAATATCACCCCTGAGAATCACAGGGATTCTTAAATTACTCCTAGTTGTTCCTGGGCTATGTTTGAGCCCTGAAATGGAACCCTATAAAACCAGAGGGACACCAGGTTCAAAGCTATTCATTTGGATATAGAAGCTGGACATGAAGCCTTGGGGGTCAAGCTTCAGGGTGCAAGGCCAAAGGCAGAGCTGCCCTGAGCGGGACCAGAGAATGATTCTGGGAAAGACATATCCAGGGTGCAACCAGGGTCAATTGAAATTCACAGAGCTGGATTAAAGCCACAAGGGTCAGGGCCAAAAGAAAAGGAGACCCATCGACAGAACCAAGCTGCAAATGCCACAGGGCCCAGGGGTAAAGGTGAAGGTGTGCCAGTCAAACGTGGTAAGCCTACCCACACCAGTTGCCTAAACTAAACTAACTTCATATTTTTCTGGTTTTTTCTAATTATGTAAACAATATATATTCATTAAGAACAAATGAGAACATGCAGAAAGGTTATATTGTTAATACACAGACCCAGCAAAAGTCACTAGTGATTTTGGTGTATTTTTTTCTACTTTTTTTCTGTGTTTATTTATATAATTGAGGCCTTACACTTTATAGTCTGGTGGAGTAAACACTGTAGACTCACAGATTCCTTGGGCTTGCTATCTTGGGGAAGCACCACCCAGAGACACTGCCCTCTCTCGGGCAGGCCTGGAAGGCAAGTGTAAGGCCAACCGGGGTCCACATCAGCTGATGGGTTATAAGATCATGCAGGTGAGGCAGATGCCAAGCTTGGTGAGTCAGTGGTAAGGGGGGGCAGGGCAGACCCCCCACAGGGAACAGCTTCTGTATTTTTCTTTCTACCCCTGGCACCAAACACTCTTCTCTGCCAGTGGGGAGCCCAGGCAAGTGTTGACAGGTTGACTAGCTTCCTCTGCACATTTCTCCTCATTAACTTGTGTGCAGCATCGTGTCTCAACGTGTAGCTGTTGCAGGGAACATTGTGTTTTGGTCCCGATCAGAATTAACGAACCAGGTCTGCTGTGGGAGAGAGGCCTGTGGGAGAGAACGATCTGCTCCTCTCGTGGCCCTGTGATTTCTGACGAGTCTGAACAGCTGACCTTCAGGCAGGTGGACCTGAAGGTCCAGAGAAGTTAAGTTTCAGCAGGGGTGGAAATGACTTGAGCAGGGGACAGAGCAGACGTGAAGGGTGGGGGATGGAAGTCCCTGGGTTCCCATGCGCCACTCTGCACCAGCCAAATTCCATCATAGGGAGCTGAGAAGTGGCCAAGTTTGAGCAGAAGACAGAGGCTGCCAGCTAAGACAGAGGACATGCTAAGGAAGAGCTTCAGGTACCTAGACCAGTCAGGGAAGACCGATGGCTGGTGACTCAAACCAAAGGTCTCTGACCATGTTCCAACTACCAACATCACTGTGGGTCCAGGGAGGATGAATCTTCATTCCCTTAGTGAGACTTGGTCCTTCTTAAGCCAGTGCTATAAGCAGACTTCCAGGCTCAGGTATGAGGATGTTACTGTGAGCTTAGCAAGCCATTTGCTTAGATGGTGAGTAAAGAATACTTGGGACACCTGGGTGGCTCAGCATTTAACTTCAGCTCAGGTCATGATCTCATGGAGAAAGAGAAATGTGTCTTCAAGGCGGGTGCCCTGCCCACCAGGCAATAACCCCTCTCTGAAGTGGCCCTGAAGTAGCCCCTGAAGGGGACTGTGTATGACCCGGTTCACAGCCAGCAACCTCCATCAAGTCCAAGGACAAAGAAGGCCACAAATCACTCCTTTATCCCTGAGAAGAATCAAATAAATCCATGAGACTGACAGGGCCTACGTAATCAGAGAAACCAGCTTTTCAATGAAGACAGACATGCAGCAGGCAAAGACAATTAGGGGGTGTGAGTGGTCTGACAGGTACCAAGGTCAATAATAGGAAACAATGTGACAGGCAGCAGTAATCAAAAGAGAAGTGAAGGGGGGAAACCTATAATCCTGAAGCTATCAGTGAGAGAGCCTGGGAAGGGATAGGTAAGACATTTGTTACCCTAACAATAAACTGAGCTGATAGCTAGCCAGACAGTGTGTCCCCAGGCCCCTCAAGGTCACCTCACACACTCTGAGTAGCAGTTCTTGGGAATAACACGACACAGTGGAAAACTTCAGAAACTTTGGAAATAGGAAAAGTCAATTAGTGGGGAAATGTGGACACCTCAGTAGGTAAGGCTGGCTGGAACCACATCACGTGTGTATGGATGCCCGTGTTTAGATGAAGACTCCCACTAGATTTCAGTATCTGTACTATATGCTGGCACAAAAGACAGCCAGATAATAGACTTGCCTTCTAGGGCTCTCTGTTTGCGGCGGGGAGGAAATGACTCTGCAGATAACTGCCATGTTAAGTGTAGTAGTAACACATTCTACCTGAGCTCAGGGAGAGATTGTTGTTGTAAATTCCTTCTTGCATGAAGGCTTCCTGGTCCACCGGTTACATCCCTTGACATTCAGAAAGTCTGAGTCTTGGTGCCCTCACTTAAAGGCTTTGTGATTTTAGGCAAGCCACTTAACCTCTCAGTGACTCAATTTCCTCATCTGTAAAATGGGGACAATCATGGTAGCCTGTAGGGTCGCTGTAAGGATTAAATGAGTTAATATGCCAAAGCCTTACAAGAGTAGTGGCATGTGCATGGAATAGGTGCGTGTCAGTCCGAGAAACTCTCCGTTTCCCTCGTAGCACAGTCCTGCACCCGTCCTGTGATGGAGTCCAAGGCACAAACCCTGGGTCATGTAGTTACATGTAACTAGCCTCACTGAAGGTCACGGGGAGTCTCCCTGCCTAATCAAATGCACCTGATTTGGACAAACCCAACCATATCTTCAATCTTTTAGGAAAAGCCCAGAGATTTTTCTGTTTCAGAGAAAGGCAATAAATCTCTATTGTTAATTGATAATATGGACTCATCTTGCAGATCAAAAGTTTGGACACATTGGTCCAAACAAACTTCTAGACACATCGGTGGGTCTAGACTAATGAAGGTATAATATTCCAGACCAGGATGAGGGCATGTCACTGCCTACCTCATAATTACCCTCAAACTTAGCCCCTGATGGATAAGTCATGGGAAATTATCAGCGCTGACTGGGGAAACCGTTCTTGCTTTAGGCTTCTCATTCAATGAATAAGCTGGTATCTTGCTCAGCAGGGGGAACTCTTATAATGATTTCCCTGCAGGAATCCTGTTTGATAATGCAAACTAGGATCAAAGGGATACGTTTTCCTATTACGAACTCCAGAGAAAGCATCCCGTTTTGATTTGTTCTTAAGGAAATCTAAGAGCCTCTTGGGGATACTGTCCTCCAGCCCTTGTGTAGTGGAGAGCTGTTGAGTAAATCCACAGAGAGAAACAGAAAGTTCCCTGCGCGCTGACTGGCTTAGGCTTCTCCTCCCACTCTGAACCTAGGCTGCCAGACCCCACCCCATCTCCAGATCTCTAGCTGACCGTCACTGTTGGTGAGCTCCCTCCCTATGCCCGCCAACTGCTCATGGCGGCACCTGTAAGTGGCCAAAGCATAGAGAAAGTAGAAGGCTGAAACTTCTTTTTTCTTAAATTATAGAACATATTTTTTTGCTGAGAAATAAATAAACCTGTGCCTTTATTATTATGATTTTTAGTGTCACTGTATTTCTCCAGTTTCCCTGTGAGGAAAATAAACCCAAGGAAATGTGAGCCAAATTCCCTTTGGCCCCATAAATTTCTCAAACGTAGCAGAGGTTACCCTCAGAATACTCAATATCTTTGATACCAGCTTTATGACATGTTATTTACAGGAATCGGCTTCAGGTTACTCATCTGCAAAGTGGGACCATATACCTACCTAACATATTTTACAAAACCCATGGAAGAATGAACAAAGATTCTGTGTATGAATGCATTGTGTGAACCATAACGAGCCCTGCACACACCACGTGTTTTGGTGCGCTGGCTTGCTTTAGTGCTTTTCAACAGGGCAGCGGTAGAAAGATCAATGTGAGAAAAGATGTTGAAACCTTTTACAGGCAATGAATCTTATTCTCTGTTACTGCATGAAACCACACTGAACCACGTCCACAGTTAGGTTAGATGAGGCTGTTGTTAAAATGAAAAATGTCACTGTTATTTATGGTCGAAGGCCTACCTGTCTCCAAAAAGGTTTCCAGAAGGTGTTAATTTATTGCCAGTAGTGTCTCTTGTATTACTTTGGCAATTGACTACTGAGGAAATGAGGCCCAGAGGACAGGTAAATTTTAAGCAGGGCTGGGGACAGGAGGGAAAGGCCAGGGGTAAACTGCTGTCCCCAGGGAAGCCGGGTCTTGGTGGGTACCTGCAGGGATGAATACGGGACAGCCATGCCCTGTCGTGAGGACGCTGGATCCAGATCTCTAGGCTCAGTAGAAACTGAGCTGTTACCATCCTTAAGGCCCGGAGGAGGTGAAGCGAGTTAGCAGAGAGGTTACTAGAGCCTAGAAAGAGAATCACTCATGTAGAAGGGTCACCTTGAGAGGAACAACACCCCTCGACTGCTGGACATGGCTGAGCCACCTTCCAGGAGGAACCCCTCCCCCTGACCCCCCTGCTCCTGACCGGAGCTGCAGCTGTCCTCCTGGGCGCCCCCTTCCACTGAATGTGAATAGAGGGTGAGGAGGCCTCTGGGGAGACAGATGGGGGAGGCGAGAAGGTGTGGAGGGGCAGATGGGGGAGCTGCGGAGCTGCAGAGCTGCAGAGCTACGTGTGCAGGGACAGGGAGTAGGCCCTGGGTGGTGCACACGGAGGCCCCCTGTCCTGTCTGGGCGGAAGGAGGACTCCATCAAAAAGAGCAGGACACCAGGCACAAGTTATTGCGGGCATAAACCCCAACCCACCAGAGACACTCTGCAGCCTCGGTGGGCTTTTTTTGTACTTCTTTGTACCCCGTATGGATCCCACATGGACTCCGGGAATCCTCAAAACAGCTTTGCTTGCTCACCAAAGCCTTGGAGCCCACTCAGCGGCGACCGCATCCTTAATTTGTCAGAAAGGCGGCCGCTTGGAGCCAAATGGTCGATTCTTTTCTTTATTCAGATTGAAAACATTTAAAAGTCCAATATCTTACAATACATATCCTGAATTTAGCAGTTAATAAAACAACATTGGGATTCCACAGGAGCCTCCTTTTAACAATAATGAACAAAGATGATGCCATATAACTTAATGGAGAGCAAAACGCATTTTGTCAAGACAGAGTGAGAGAAAAGGAATTTAAGAAATTATGTACCCTGAAAAACTACTCTCTAAAGTAATGAGGAGAGTTAATCTGAGCCTCACTGACTGAATAACTGCAAAATAAGATAAACGGACAAGCAAACGATCTTCTGAGTTTTTCGATTTAGTCTTCATCTTTGGCACCAATTGCAGAAGCTGATGTCAAAGGGTTTCTTAATCACATCGTGTCCCGCTTAAAACACACCAGTGGCTTAACAGGCCTGCGGAGGACAGAACATGTTTCTAAAGATTCCAGTCAAGGCTCTCCAACAACTTGGTACCCTTGTCCTTGAACTCACGAAAACACCCTGACGCCACCACCCTGGGGACAGGGCCCCTCCCCAAGCATGATCTTTCTTATTTTCTACCCCTGACTCACCGCAATCGCCTTTTCCTCTGCCTCCTCCCTTTGAAATCTTTCCCATCCTTCAAGACCCAGCTCAAAGGCCACCTTCCCATGGAGCTTACTCTAGAGAGTCTTGCAGTTGAAATGCTTCCTTTGCTGGGCTCCCCAAAGGAGTTTTCCCCAGATTTCTGAAATGGCGCTCATCAGGATCTGCTGTTGATTCTCAGTTTGTGAGTCCCTCCCTCCCCGTTACCCAGAGAGTTACCTGAGCGTTCGCTAGCTCACCCCTGACGTCTCAGATGGAACCCAGCCTAGCTGCTGGCACGCACTCAGCGTGTAACTGAATTTAATTAAGCCAGTCATGTTCTGTATACCAGGACTCTGAGAGCTTCCTCAAACTTCGGGTAACAGATAAGGATGTTATTTCATGCTCTAGAAAATATAATTCACCTGCGTGTAGTCTTTGGGTCAGGGTGGTGCTATTTCATGCTCTAAAAGACATAATTTACACAATGAAGGAAATAACTCCTTTAGACCTCCAGAGCTGAACTGTTATAAGTTGCCACCTCCAATATGCAAGTCATCTGAAGAAATTAATGGATATTCGATACGAAAGCAATTATTCGGTTCCTGCTGGAAGAATCGACTCTGGCACAGTTATGTCATATAATTGGAAACAGCACAATTTGATATTTGAATCTGTCATTAGGCATTTTTAGAGCGGATGAATTATCTAGTATTCTGGATGTGAGTGAGTATAATTTTTGCAGGCGACTACTCCTAAGATTTGTTTGTTTTCTAGAAGATTTCAGTACCCTAAGATCAAGCAAATAAGTCCTACATTTACAGTTATAACTAATCAGAAGTTCTGAGTGCACTTTTATAAACTGGCATGACCCAGAGTTGGCCTCCTGGACCCACTGGTCCTTGAATATCAAGCCCTAGAATCAGTGTGAAGACATGGACAGGTCTCTATCTCAGAGATACACACAAGGTGTGTATGTGTTGTGTCCATAGTCCAGTTTTAATTGATTTTAAGTCTTTGTAAAGGCTGAACATGGTCTCTTCAGATGCAGAACTACGTTGCCTGTAGCCTTGGGGCTCCAATAAATTCTGCTTATGCCCTCCACCCTCTGCCCCCTCTCCACCTGCCCTCCACAACTCCTGTGCACCTTTCCACCTTCTCACATCCATCTGGACTGGGATCACCACTTCAGGAAGCCTTCTCTGGCCACTGTTTCAAAGCCAACTCCCTTCACTTCTCAAGACATGTGCTAAACTTGGCACGAGGACCTTGAGTGTGATAATAAAAATGGACTGCCTCGCTTTTTCTTTTGGTATCATGTGTATACATCTCTTCTCAACTGGATTGTGAGCCCCGTGAGGGCAGAAACCCCCTCTTCTATTTCAAAACAATTTCTCTCTCTTCTAAGGGGTGTCTCAGGCAGGAAATAGAAGCCATTGATTTGGGATGCAGTTTGATGGGCAGTCCTTCTTACAAGAGAATTTTCTTTGCATTTTTTAAATGTAAAGAAGAGGAAGATGAAAAGCAATAATGATGGCTCTTCAAGAAGAATAATTGAATAGCAAATGGTGACACGCTGTTCTCTCAGCTTAAGAAACACAGACAAAAAATAGATATTAATGATATCAAAAGGTCAGACTCTTGGAAGAATTTGTGACCAAAAGGGTGGAAATTAATGAGGAATTCATTATTTATATTCAACCTACTTCCAAAGGATAGAGGCGGGTGATGAAGGGGGACTATGGCATCCGTGACTGAACTGAGAGTCTGGAAATATGACTTAGGATTTAACTCGACTAACTTTCTTCATGTAATTGGGCAAATCTCTTCCATATGTTAGCTTCATCTATAAAGTGGGAATAATCTTATGGACTTTTATAAGAATTAAATGAGACTATATTAAAAAATAAATATAAATTTAAGTTGTATTATACTATACTATATATAATTATATTATATTAATGTTATGACTATATAATATTAATATATCTTCATCATAGTATATATCGACATGTAATAGATTATATCATTAATGTATTACAGTATATATTTTCAAATACTCTACAGTTATAATATATTACTAATGTATTAATGAACTTCATACATATTCATACATTATAATCTATTAACATATTACATCCACTATTATGAATATATTATATTTTTATATACATTAAGATACTCTACAGAATCATTTGAGGCCTATAAAAATTGGATCCATTCTTACCTACAAGGAATCTCTACTACCTAACATCACGGGCAGGCCCAGAAGGCAGACTACCGTCCTCCCTGCACATGAGGAAATGGGACCCCTCAGCCACAAAGCTTGTCCAGTCTTACCAGCTGCACTGTCAAGCAGGAATTCAACCCAGAGTGACCTCACACTCACTTCCAACTTTTATGACTCTCTGGGTATCCTTCCCATGACTGATCTTCAAGACCCCTGTATTTCAGGTGAAAAAGGCATTGCTCAGAGAGGTCTGGCCAGTGAGAGTTCTCAGAAGTAGCGACAGACAGAACCGAGGAGTGGGGGACCAGAAGCCAGATTGTCCATCGCTGCCACTTGTGGTTTCTCTAATCCACACTGACACACAGCCACAAACATACTGGGCTGACCACGTGTCCTGCAAAATGCATGTGGCTTTGTCAGATTCTGAGCCACAGACACCCCCCCCAACCTGTGCAGATTGTCACCTGGGGCCCAGCGAGGTGGGCCCTGTCCAGGCATGAGTGGGGCCAGGCCTGGGGGAGAGGGGTTGCCCTGGCCTGGCTCCGCACCTCCACCCACGCCACTCCGTGTCCTTGCTGACAGCTCTGGACCAGCCATGGGCCCTGTCTGCAGGGAGTTTTCTGCCCTCAGGTTCTTTTCAGAAATCTGACAGGCCCAATAAAAGCCCAGTGCTGAGGGAGACAGCGGGCTCCCAGCCCTCCTGGCAGCCAGGACCGCGCCACCACTGACACAATGGGGCCGGCTGTAATCACATTACACCCTCCTCTTTCATAATTACCCTCTTTCTCCGAGTAACAGAGCATCCCAATGGCAGGGAGGGAACTATTTTTAAACTAATTCTTACAAAAAAAAAAGCACAAAAAAGAGTGTCATTTTCCCACAGATACAGTTCTGGTATATAAATCACCCCTAAGGACAGAGTGGGGACAGAGGCTGGCAGAAGCTAAAAGACCCAGACAGAGCCGTGGCTGCCCACCCCTGGAGATCACCTCTCTTTCCCAGCCCAACAACCTACACGCTCATTTTTTCCTCGCCTATCTCCTGTTGTTTCGGTTTTCCTCAGGTATTTCTGCCTGTCTTCATTTCTTGCTTCTCCTCTCTGAGTCTAGGGTTAAAAAAAACGAAGGCCTGGCTTCAATTTGAGTGACTAGTGGCTCTCCTCTTGGTCACTTCCCCCACCCTTTTCCCACGTCCCCCTCATTCCCACCTTCTGGAGGCCAGGGCTCCTCTCCCTTCTCTGGGCACATTTTTCCATAACCAGGGCAGAGCTCTTCGAGGTGAGCACACAGAGCCAGGAGAGGGCCTGTGGAGGTGGCCAAGGGTAAGAAAAGTCACTGGAGAACAACTTTCTGTAGGGCAAGAGCTCCAGCCGAGCTGAGTGACCCCGGCCATGCTCGCAGGGCCTCGGGGCAGCCATGAGCACTTGGTAAACAGGGCACCAGCTTGCCTGGAGGCCTGCCCAGCCCTCCGCCTCTTACAAATTACCCAGAGACACCTCTAGCGCTGGCCCCGATAATTACATTGATAAGGAAGCCAGTAGAGGAAATGAATCGATGGCCCTGCATGGATTTCCTGAGTATCAATCTGTCGAATTACCACAACTCTATTGCACTCTCGTTTGGAGGGTCATTAGCTATCTGTCTTGCTCACTACTGTTGGTGTATCACTGAGGCCTGGGTGTACTGGCTGTCCCTCAGGTTTACGTGTGCTCACTCTGCCTGTAGGAGTCCTGTCTGTTCCTCTCGCTGGCTTGGTGGGC
Organism: Suricata suricatta; assembly: GCF_006229205.1. NCBI lineage: Eukaryota > Metazoa > Chordata > Mammalia > Carnivora > Herpestidae > Suricata > Suricata suricatta. The sequence goes on along the minus strand of NC_043702.1, from coordinate 125,351,691 downwards.
GTCCGTTTTTCCTTCTCCATCCCCTCTGCTTTCCCCTCCTGCCTTCCCCCCTCGTCCCCCACCAACATTCCCACTTTCACTGGCCCCTGCTGGCCCTCACCGTGAAGTCTTATTACTTGTCACTGGAGGAGTCACCTGAGAGGGAGGAAGACCATGAGAGTGCAGGGAGGCTCCTCTAGCCCCCTCCAGCCTAGGTTACCTTTGATAACAGATGTCAAGTTAACCTACAAGTGAAGCCACCACCTCACACTGAAACCAGGTCATGGGTCTCAGAGCAGGTGTGGGAAGAGGGCCTCTATAGGAGACCTATCCAGTGAGGCCCTCCTGGGTATGCCTCAGAGGAAATTGCACAATTTTGCCCACCAGCGGCACTGGAAAGCTCCACAGAGAGAGACCGCGTGCAAAACAATCAACATTCTTTGTTGGGACGGGAGGCAGAGTTAGCGAATAAGGCCAGGAAGGGAGGCTTCAGGGACGCAAGAAGGAAAAGCCACTTGGAAATCATTAAGTGACACGAGCTTAGCAGAACTGAGGGCACGTTTATTCCATCAGCCTGAAATGAATAAATGTCAGCTTCGTTCCCTTCCCCATCAGTGGCATCAGATGAAGTGATCTGCCTAGAGCAGCTGCAGAAGCCACACAGAAGTGCAGATACAAGAGAGGAGTGGAGGGCCCTGTGCTGTGGCCTGTGGTGGGCTCGTGGCTGAGCGAGTGGGGTGCATGCCCGTGGGGCCCTGTGCACACCCTGGTCTCTGTAATGACTCGGAAAGCACAAGTTTTCAAATGTCCCCCAGCTCCTCTAAGATCAAGGTTGACCGGTGTAGAATTGTTCTTGATTCTTTGGGACACAGCAGAGGCTGAGAACTTTTAAGTAAAGAACCATCAGACAAGGCTTCCCTCCGGTGGGAGAGACTAAAGCAATTTCTGGGGTAGCCGCCTGCCTTGGTGAAGAAAACATGAAGCTAAAAGTCATCGCTGTCAGGATGTCCTAAATCTGATCCTGGGAGAGGAGAGTGTTGATTTTTAAGAGGTCTGAGTCTCTTCATGAGAATGGTATGTGGCCACTAATTAAAGCTGGCTGAAGACAGTAGTTAGGAATACAGACTATGGTCAGCAAGATCTCATTCAGTCTTGGCTCCTCTGCTCATTAGCTGTGCAATCTTGGTCAAATTCCTTGGCCTCTCCTAAAGCTCATTTTCCTCATCTCAAATAAAGGAAAGAAAGAGGACCTAGCCTGTTAGCAAAATCACCGCAGGCCTCTGCTGGTTGTTTATAGAGGGTCTGATTGATGGATGCCTCCTTCTGGTTGGCTATCGCCCAAGCCATGCCTGTTGCTAAATATCTTGACTCCAGAACATCACCCCTCCCTTGTTTACAGGATTATTGTCAGGAATAGATACAATAATATAAGAAAAATGCTTAGCTTGGCACCTGGTAAATGCCCAATTGGCTGTTGGTTCAGTTATGGAAGGAATTGTGTGCCACAAAGAATATATGGTAAGTTTCTAACCCCCAGCACCTCAGAATATGACCTTGTTTGGAAACAGTCATGCAGACATAGTTAAGATGAGGTCATACCAGAGTGATGGGTCCCTTATCCAGTATGACTGAAGATGATCATGTGAAGACACAGAGACGCAGAAGAGAAGACAATGTGACAACAGAGGCAGAGATTGGAGTGACCCATCTAATCAAGCCAGGGAACGCCAAGAGCTCCCAGCCATCACCAGAAGTGAGGACAGAGGCATGGAATAGATTTTGCCTCAGAGCACTCAGAAGGAACTAGCCATGATGATACCTTGATGTTGGACTTCCTCCAGTCTCCAGAACCATGAGACAATAAAGTTCTACAGTTTTAAATTACTCAGTTGTGGTGATCTGTGACCACAGCCCTAGGAAACAAATACAGGTTTAGAGCGAGTAGACTCCTCAAAGCCACATGAAACTAAGAATTCATAAAGTATCAGGAAAGAGAAGATTGTAATATTCACTTTAGTTCACCCTCTCATGTGATGCTTGAAAGCCCATCATCAGCGTTCTCATTAAGTAGTCTTTTGGTTCATGCCGAAATACCTCTGGTGATGGGGAACTCCCTATTCATCATGACAACTCAGTAGTTCTGCCTGTTAGAAAAGCTCATCTTTACATGGATCCCAAATCTGTTTCCTTCTAGATTACCCCAGTTGGTGGAAACTCCTTCCCTCGGACCTTTTGCCATATAAAAGTCCAAACCTTCAGCATTGAACAGCCTTTCAAATACATTCACTGAGCAGGCACATTCCTGTACAGAGTTTAAGCAAATGCAATGTCTTTTTGTGCATGATGAGTTTCCTCTTTCTCTATCAAAAGAGTAATCCATTAAAATCCAGTTTACTACCATCTCCTGGTGGGCTAGGTTATGCTGTTGGAAAAACCAATACCAAAAGCTGTTCCTCAAACACCAGAAGATTATTTCTCTCTCTCTCTCTCACCTACTGCCCATCCACCACGGGTCAGAAGGGGCACTGTATTCATTGTAGTCACTCAGGGGACCCAGACTGAGAAAACAGCCACCATCTTGAGGCAGCCAGCCACTACTGGAGGAAGAGAGCTCTCAATGGGTCTCTCCTTCCGGGGCAGCAATGAATGCACTAATCCAGAAGTGACACACATCACTTCCTCAGAGCTCAAGGGCCAGTTCTAGGGGCATGGCCACACCGAACCCAAAGGAGGCCAGAAAATGTGGTCTTACCATGTGTCTGGAAAGCCAGGCCAGAAATACTCAGCAAAGAACGCTGACACTTATGCCACCCACTCTGCATAGCTGTCCCTGCTGCCTCTGACTGACCTGTAGTACCTGCAGTCTTCTCTGGGCTTTTGGTGTATTTGCTGGTCATGGTAATTGTCATATTGCCCTGTTTTGTGTTTCCATCTTCTCCACAAGACTGAGAGTTTCTCAAGGAATATGGACTAGGTCACAAGAAGTGTTTGGTTGGGGATGAATTTTAGAAAGTGGCCTTATAACTGCAGTAAAAAATGGTTTACAAGGCTAAATCTGATATGGCCCATACTACTTGTCAGACCTCACCTCCCCACATCTGCTCCTTCCTTCACTTGGCCACAACCTCTCTGTCACTCAGACACACTAGTCCGACTCCAGCCTAAGAGCCCTCACACTCGCTGTTCCTTGTGTCTGGAATGCTGTTCCACAGCCACCCTCATGGCTCACCACTCCACTTCCCTGAGGTCTCTGCTCTGCTGTTCCCTTCTCAGAGAAGCCTTCCCTGACCGTGCCCTGTAATGTCAGCATGATTTCTCCTGCCCTGTTAGCTCCCTTGCTCCTCACCTTTTATCTTTTCCATAGCAATGGCGTCTTACCACATGCTGATCCAAACACACACAAATGCATATAACATTATCATCCATTAAATACTGTATAATATGCATTATATGATACACTATATGTGATACACAGGTTCCCTGCTATCTGAGAGTAGAGTCTTCCTAGGTAAGCTCCCTGAAGCTGAAATGGCATCAAGCAAAGAAGCAATTACCATTAATTTATATGGAAAATTTTTGGAGCATTCCCAGACCCCAAAAAATAACCTCTTAGCCTTTTCTAATACCTTCTGGCACACCTCGCTAATGGATGCACAGAATACATTGAGATAAAGCACAGATGCTCACAGACACAGTTCAAAGCTCCGGCCCTCGGAACTTGATGCTGGGATGCTGAGCATCATTTCCAGGAAGGAGCTGGGCACTGCTGTTCTCCCTGCCTGGCATGCACTGCCTCTCTGATGGCTCACTGCAGAATCAATGCTGGCTGCTATTTTTGCCTTTTACCTTATTTCCCAAATCCTTTTCAGACCTCTTCCTCAGTGCAAAGTGGCATAATGGAAACTTACAAAACGCAAGAGGTACCTGCACCCAATTATTTTTACTATTTATTTGGGTTTCCTCCCCCAATGCACACATGCACACATGTTTGTGCAAACACACTTGAATGCAACTTCTGTGAAGGGAGGAAGCAGAATTTGGTAGGTACTCAATAAATAGCTGTCAAATGAATGAAAAAGGAACAAGTATACCTCCCAAGTCCTCCCTGCTCTGGACTCAAATGCCAAATTCCTCCCTGTGACAAGACTGAATCCTTTCAACATCCTGGCCACCCAGGAGCCATCAGTGATCAGTGCACCACACAGCAAAACAGCCCCTTGCTTGTCCTTTATTTTCTGTATCTTAACTCATTAAGCCTAAATTTAAAAGATTTTGGAAGTTGCAAATAGCACAGTGTTGACTGACTCATAGCAAGTTTGGTTATTTACTAAGATCTTAAGTGTTTTTCACACATAAAGCCAAACTTTCTCTCCATAAATATTTTTGTAGTTGTTTTGGATCTAAGTGTAGGACCTGACATTTTGCCGTCTTCACTTTCCCGTCACTTGCCTTCCTTTCCATTTATAACTTCATCTCTTTTTTCACTTATTTATTGAGTGTCTACCATGTGCAAAAAAGTTGCATTGAAGACAGTGAGTGTTCTGTGGTAATTTTATAGTTTCCGGTGGCGGGGGTAGAGCTATTTGGCAATATCAACGTGGGTCAGACAGACCAACTTTAGTTCAGTGAGAGAGATAGCCTTCAGTGTATGAGTGAGTGTCAGGAACTGGTGGCAGAGGCATTCCGGGAAAGCTTTGGGTACAGGACAGAACTGGTCCTCCAAGGAGGCAATGGCCGGAGCACCTGGAATGGAAAGCCAGCAGCACCTCGGACTGTGAGCCTCGGAAAGAGTTTACAGCCATGCAGGCAGTTTGGTTCAGGCATGTCACTCCATCTATCCCCAAGGGTGATTCACCTCATCTGGATGTGACCAGTGGAGCACAGCCCCGCACATGACTCCCCCTTCTAGAACAAGGACAGGCTAAGTTTGGGCTTTCCTGCTATCCACTAGTAGGAGAGACTTCTCATGTGTTCCAGTGATTTCAGGGCAGTCCTTGGATTGGGGAAGACTCAGAACAATTATTCTACTTGTCTGCAAACCATATTTATTTCACTGAATAATTAGCAATTATTTTAATTAATGCCAGGTACTAGCTAAACATTATACAGGTAATAACTCAACCATCACTATAATTCTATATGATAGGTACTGCTATCATCCCCATTTTATTTTTTTAGGTTTACTTATATATTTTGAGAGAGGGAGAGAGAGGGAGAGAGAGCGAGCATGGAAGGGGCAGAGAGAAGGAGAGAGAGAGAGAATCCCAAGCAAGCTTTACACTGTCAGTGTGGAGCCTGACACAGGGCTCAAACTCACGAACCATGAGACCATGACCTGAGCTGAAACCAAGAGCCAGATGCTTAACTGATTGAACCACCCAGGTGCTCCAATTCCCATTTTAAGGTGGAGAAACAGAGGCAACCAGAGGTTAAATAATCTACCTACAGCAGAAAGCAAAGGAGCTAGGTATGAACCCAGACAGTTTGGCTCCAGTGTCCGTGATCTTAACAGCTCTACTCTCCTTCCTCTTTATATCAGAAACAGGGACAGATTATGGTCCAATATATAACATCAAGGTAGCTGAGTAATGAGGCATGGATTAAATTTGTTTTAATGTTTATTTATGTTTATTATTTTTGAATGCTTTATTTATTTTAGAGAGAGAGTGTGTGTGTGTGAGCAGGAGAGGGTCAGAGAGAGAGGAAGACAGAATATGAAGACAGGCTCCAGGCTCTGAGCTAGCTGTCAGCATAGATTACAACACGGGACTCAAACTCACAAACCATGAGATCATGACCTGAGCTGAATTGGACGTTTAACCAACTGAGCCACCCAGGTGACCGTGTTTATTTATTTTTAAGAGAGACAGAGTGCAAGCAAGAGAGGAGCAGAGACAGAGGGAGACCCAGAATCTGAAACAGGCTCCAGGTTCCCAGTTGTCAGCACAGAGCCCGACGCAGAGCTCAAACCCATGAATGGAGAAATCTTGACCTGAACCAAAGTCAGATGCTTAACCCACTCAGTCACCCAGGCGCCCCAAGACGTGGTTTTTATACTAGTCATTAATACAGATTACTTCTACTGAAATCAACCCTCAGACATTGTCTAGCTGAGAATAACGAATGGACAAGAACAGTGAATAACTTGAGGATAATAGGAGGAGATAAAATAACTTGAAGAATGTTTCAACCCTTTGCTCACTGGGCAGTTACTCATTTATTTATCTGCTTATTCACCTTTCCATGTATCCACTCATTCATTCAACAGCCACTCACTGAGCACGTTTGCTGCCCTAGGCGCACATCAAATGCTGCAGAGAAGACTTAGTCTGACCGGAATTGATTTAGCAGTCCAGGTGGGGAGAAACAGGCAAAGGAAGCACAGGTGTAGTGCAGGAAATGCTGTCAGAGAGGCTCCGTGAGAAGTGGGGGAGTTAACTTAGCCTCACTGGGGAACAGAGGAAGGGATAGGAGGGAAAAGGCAAGAGGAGAAGGCTTCATGGAGGAAGGAAACTTGGATCTGACCCTAGAAAAACTTTCTAAATTCAAGATTCCTGGGAAGATCCAACAAGAACACAATTTCCAGCAGAGACCACGGAGAACTGAACATGCTTCTCAAGGAAGGAGATGGAGCATAGCAGTCAAGAAGACAACTTTTGCAGTCAGTCAAGTCTGCATTCAAATCTTAACCTCCGTCATGAGATGGGGACAGTCACCAGGCCCCCTTGTAGGGCCCCCCTGAGGGCCAGGAGGATCATGTGCAAGGTGCCCAGAGCAGCCTGGACACTCGCACATTCAGATGGTGTTAGTCGTCCTTTGTGCCTTCTTCTCAGACTCAGAGCTACCCTTACTCAGTCTTTAATCTTCTTAGAAGCTCTAACACTACCTTTAGAACCAGAGTTTGTAAGCCTCTTTCCTCTTTCACATAGAGAATAAAGAAGGAATATAATTTCTGAAAACTGATTTGCATTATAGTAAATTTATCGTTCTCTGTGGTTCTTGGTGACTAGGTAATCAGCAGAGGAGCTAATTCATTATTTTAGCAATTTAAACAGGACCTCAGAAGAAAGGCACCCTGTGGTCACAAAGCACTGGGACTAAACTAATGAGAAGATTAAAAGAAAGTTTGGCTCATACAGTCCCTGATAATCACAAACGTACCCTAGGATTATTAACAACCACAATTACCTGGAACTATATTATCTGCCTGGTTGGTTATTCTAAAGTCAACTTGTATTGAATACATGAGCTCAGAAGAGTTAATAAGTTATTTTGAAGTGGCTGGCAGGGACCCTTGCTAATAAATATGTGGGAAAATATGAGGGTACACCTGAGGCTCCGTGGTGCCCTTCATCTTACTTCTCAGCCAGACGTGAAAGGAGGCTCTGAGCTCTCCCTGGAGGAATAGCCCATTTGGCAGCCTTCACAGGTTTTCTTTGCTGGGACCACCTATCCACCATGGGGACCAGACTCATACATTCTAGATAAGTCTTTTGGGAAATCAAGATGTCCTTCTGCAGAAGATGGCCCCCTCTCTGGAGCAAAGCTCTAGGCTTTTGGTGACCCTGGTAGCCATTGTCCCTTCCCAGCCTCCCCATGGAAAATCTTAACCACCTGTTCTTTAGCTTTGTAGGATTGTGCCCTGCTGTGGCCTTGGCACAGCTCTCAGGGGCCATCTTCTTCCGTGGTTTCTCTTGCAGATTCCTGCAACTCGGTGGTGTGCTACAGGCTGGTCTCGAACCCAGAGCTCTGGCTGAGAGGATGGGGGTAGACGGGGAAACGGTGGTCCTGAAGAACATGCTCATTGGGGTCAACCTGATCCTTCTGGCCTCCCTGCTCCAGCCCTCCGAGTGTCAGCTGGAGGTCACCACCAAAAGGGTCCAGGGACAGGCAGTGGAGGAGGAAGGAGGTGTTGCCAATTACAACGCATCTGGCAAAGAGCGGCCGGTGGTCTTCAACCATGTGTATAACATTAACGTGCCCCTGGACAGCCTCTGCTCCTCTGGGCTGGAGGCCTCGGCTGAGCAGGAGGTGAGTGCCGAAGACGAGGCATTGACAGAGTACACGGGCCAGACCTCAGACCACGAGAGCCAGGTCACCTTCACTCACAAAATCAACCTCCCCAAAAAGGCCTGCTCGTGCGCCAGCTCGGCCCGGCTACTGCAGGAGCTGTTAAGCCGGATCGAGATGCTGGAAAGGGAGGTGTCGGTGCTGCGAGACCAGTGCAACAGCAACTGCTGCCCGGAAAGCGCGGCCACAGGTAGGATCTGGGGGCGGGCGGGTGTCTGAAGGGGAGCAGAGGGAGCCAGGGGACAGTGCACCGCGGAGGGAAACGTGCCCTCGTCTGCAGCTCTCTGTTCACATGTCTCTGTGATCTAAATGCGGTCCTTCCCAGGGGGATCTGGGGCAGGGACTCTCTCCACTGCTCAGCCAGTTTGAAATACATTAACCTGATTTGGGGGGGATGAGTCAGGTAATGGCACATCAGTTCAGCACAGCACCTTGTGTGGTGAGCAGGGAATTTGATGTCTGTCTTCATTCATCTTTGGTTTTCTCAGGCTGTGGAATTGATATCTATCCATGTTAACCTCGGGGACAAGACAATGCAGGCGCTCTGTTCTCTCCGTCACAGCCTCTCTCCCATCTAAGTCAATGATAGTCATTAAGGTCTCAGAGGGCCTGTCCTTGTCTTCTCCCGCAAGATAGAGGTCTTGGCCTCCCTCCACAGACACACACACGGGTGAGCACGCACACACACACACACACACACACACACACACACACACCTTCTCACACATGCACAGACACACGTACTCACACACAATCACAGAGCTTATTCCATTCTCCCAAAGGCTGAGTGTCCAAGAGATGTACCTCTCTCCTCACCCACATCCTGACTGGAAAGACTTACCAGTTACTAACTTGGCCTCTCTGGGAGAAGTCTACGTTCAGAGCCAGACTCCCTGAGTTCAAATCCTGGCTCTGCTACTTACCAGCTGGTGTTTAAGCAAGTTATGGAACTAGCCCATGCCTCCCTTCCCCCACCTAAAATGCTGATTACACTAGAATGGCAGGAGTTATTTAATATAAGATTTGGGCTCTCCAGATGAAAGTGTGGCTTCTGGTAAGCACCACATAAACAACAGCTATTAGCTGACCCTGAATATATAGAAATTGTGTCAGTCTCCCTTTGTGCTCAGTCCTCTCACTGATGGGCATCGTAGACCCAGGCCATTCATTCTTTAATGAGAAGAGAGATTTGTCTTTACTGACTTGGGTTCTAGTTTTCACCTTTACATGGTCTGATATGTCAAGGCCTTCACACAGAAGAATGGCCTGCATGTCGAGGGTGGCAGACACGCCAAAGGTAGGGGAGGCTTTTGAGTAGTAAAATATTTCACAAGTTTTCATACTTCTTTCTCTTCCTTAAAACTAAAACTGTAAATAAACAATTGTGAAGCAGAGAAGAGAAAGTCCCATTGTTCTGCTTCCCATTCTTCCCATTCTTCCGTGAGAACTTTCAGGCCAATTGCCTTTTCAGCAGAGCTGAGGAATATGGGGAAAGTCATCGATGTTCATGGACATGAACTCGGGGCAGTGGCTGAGTGGACTTTCTGCCAGCCTCCCCTCAGGCTCCCTGGCAGATGTGGAAAAATCTACAAGTAAAAACTGTGTTAAACAATGTCAGTGTCCTTTCAGACCATGGGGCTACGTAAAGTGGCAGAATTAAAAAGGGATATAACTTGACTCCACGTCCCCAGAGCCAAATGCAGAGAAGCATGCCACGCAGGTACTGGGCTTGTGTTTGCTTAATTAGTTTATTTGATTCCTGCTAGACAGATAAATCAACCCCTGTAGTTAGAGTGTAGTAAAGGCTAGGACAGAGATATGCAGAGAATCCAAAAAGATCACAGCGAACAGTAAGTAAATGAGACTGAAGTTATGGGAAGTCTTGGAAGTTACCCTGGTGCTGAGTTGTGATAAATGAGCAGTCGGAGTTAGATGATGCGAGGAGAGGGAGCAAGATGGGTCTGTAGCACATATGAACCTTACCCTGCGTAGCCAACTCAGTGCTCAGCCTACATGCCCTTGGGTCTCCATCAGTCCCCACAGTCAGCTTCTGGGCATCTTTGTCAGGGACTATCCTTGTCTGAGGGAACTTCCTTGGCATGCCAAAGAAGACAAGCATTTACACCACCCCAGGACAGCCCTTAAGCCATAATGAGGTGGACCTGCACTGTGGCTGGAGCATCCTGCAGGATTAGACCCACGCTTTCCTCCCTGGGACTTTGTTCATACAGGCTTAGGCTGTGGCTTGGCTCCTCCCTCCCTCATCTTCCCCTCTCCCTGACCAGTTTCTCCAGGGAGCACTTTCTCATAAGTCACCTTGACCTAAGTCCTGATCCAAAGGACTACTTCTAGGGAACCCAAGCTAAGACGCACGGAAAGTAAGCTCCTGGGGGACAAGGGGCCAGATCTCATCTATCCTTGCCCCCAGCAGGGAACCAGGCACAGACAACCCAGATTGGGGGAAAATATTTATGCAACTGGTTATGTACCAAACTAGGTGAAGCTTCACTGTCAGTAACATTCTCTGCCCAACCCCTCCGCCCCCACCCCCCCCACACACACACACATGCACCACTTACCGGAGGTGCCACTGCTGCCCTTTGACCTTCTCCTTGACCATTCCAGGACAACTGGACTATATCCCTCACTGCAGCGGGCACGGCAACTTCAGCCTCCAGTCCTGCGGCTGCATCTGCAATGAAGGCTGGATCGGCAAGAACTGCTCGGAGCCCTACTGCCCCTTGGGCTGCTCCAGCCGGGGCGTGTGTGTGGATGGCCAGTGCATCTGCGACAGCGAGTACAGCGGGGGCGACTGCTCGGAGCTCCGGTGCCCGACGGACTGCAGCTCCCGGGGGCTCTGTGTGGACGGGGAGTGTGTCTGCGAAGAGCCCTACACGGGCGAGGACTGCAGCGAGCTGCGGTGCCCCGGGGACTGTTCGGGGAAGGGGAGATGTGTCAACGGCACCTGCTTCTGCCAGGAGGGCTATGTGGGTGAGGACTGCGGCCAGCGGCGGTGTCTGAACGCCTGCAGCGGGCGAGGACACTGCCAGGAGGGACTCTGCTTCTGTGAAGAGGGCTACCAGGGCCCTGACTGCTCAGCAGGTAGGAAGGGAGGTAGGAAGGGGAGCTTCGTGGGGCGTTTGGCAAACTCAACGGAAGCAGGAAGATGGGAGGGACGGTGTATTTTCACGCAAAATAATTCCCCATTGGGTTATGCTCATTTGCTTTACAAGAGAGCTGATTTCTTGAGATGATCACAGTCGATTGAGGCGGATTTAAGGAGGGAAAGGGCAGACACCAAGAACAGTCAAGTTTGGCTAAAAGTTGGATCTTACCCTGGAGGCTGGAACAATGACAATCGTAATAAAGGTGACAGCATTCCACTGTCCTTGAGGTGGAGGAAAGCAGAAGGTCATGCCACGGGACTGGCTGCTCTCTAACTCAGAGGGCTTCCATGAGCTCCACCTGCCCCCAAATATGTCCCTCACCTGTTGCCACATTACAGGGACATGTTCTTTTCCAATGCTACTGCACAGACTAACTAGTGCTGGTTACTTCAGAACTTATGTATCGCCAGGGTTTACTCATTTATGCAACGATCCAGTGTCCACACAGGAAAAAAAGTCTTTATAGGCAAGGAACGAAATGTAAACAGGAATAAAGTCCTAACGGCATCAAGCAACAACTCACATTCTCACGATTAGTACAGAATATTACAAGGCTGTGACTTGCTTTGTACTAGATGACCTTGAGCAAGTTGGAACCAGCCCCATTGGAAGTCTTACCTTGGGGAAACTGATACTACAAAGGTGATGTCCTAAAACAAAGATCTAAGTCCAACAGTAAGAACAATATTAATATCTCGCTGGAGATAATTCTCTTCACCTGAAGTCAGATTATTTTCATCATCTCACTTTTATTGCTCCTCCTCTTCTAACGAAACCAGTGACTCTTGCTGATACATTTTGTTTTCGTAGCAGGTTAAGTGACTCATCTTGACCTTTTCCACTTACGATCGAATCTGTAACCGTGGTTCAGATTGCCCATTGGGAAGATTTAAAATAAAAGTAGTTGCAAACAAATATTTTTAAACCTTCTGATTGGTTGTCCTCTGGAAGATCAGCTTCGGCAGCTTTTTGTTCTTCAGCATCACCAAGGACCCCCACCCGGAAAAACAGTCTAGTCAGACAAGGTTCCTGCACCTGTGACTTCCACTTAAATCCTCTCAAAAGATCAATGGCAGTAATGAAAAACAAAAATAAAAAACCAAAGCAATAACACACTGCCTAGGAAAAAAAATCTTTTCATGTTCTTCATTTTTTCCATATTCAATTATCTCATTGAGCCTCCCAATTTTGTTTACTGAACCGAAATATCTTTCTAAAAACACAAATAGCCATTACGCCAGTTGTTCCAAAGGAAAATTCAAGCAGAAGTTAAGCCCTGTCCCTAAGTTAAGCCTTGTTTAAATCCAAAGACAGTAGGTAGTTGCTGGGAAGGGGAGGCTGGAACATGGCCTTAGATTCCATCCAGGACAAGACTCCATGAGGCCCCATCAGAGGATGCTAGGGGTCAGCTTGAGCCACTGCCATGGATGGTTATTCTGTGGTCCACACGCTTCTTAAGAGAATCGATCTTTGCTAGGTTGTACATACCTGCCATGTTCTTGACCCTGCTTGTCTATGAGACTGGGTCAATTTGCTTAATCTGCTCCTGATTCAGAATGAACAGGAGATAAACCCACCTGGCCCCTTAGGGAACACTTAGCAGCTCCTGGCATAACCACAGCTGGGTTGACTCCAAACCATGAACACACGTTACCTCCAATGCATTACCTCTGTTCTGTTTGAAGAAGGCTTCCGGAGGCCCGGATGAATTACTTTACAGGTTCTCAAAGCATGTGAGTAAGGACAGTTGCATAACCTCCACCTGTTTCTATAGCAACCCTGGAGCCACCACTCGTTGCAGGAGGTGCTGCTCTCAACACCTGCCTTTCAAACCAAACACCACAGGTCTCTTCCAGAGAAGTATCTAGGTCATTATCTAAAGTGCTACTTTGCTTGCTCTTTGTAAAAAGGCTGAGGGAGAGGGGGCTATTTTCCCACCGTTTGCCATTTCTGGCCAAATGCACACACCACAGTGTCACTGCTTCTTCTGCCAGCAGGAGTGAGGATAGGAGGGAGAACAGGGAAGGTGAACTCGTGGAGAGCCACAAAATATACCTCTGTACGTGTCATTCTTTTCTCTAGAGCTTGGATTCAATTGAATAGTGTTGACATGGCCACTATATTTGACTCTGAGCCTTGATCTTTGCTCATAGCATTCCATGGGACAAAATCTCAACCTTTCCACCTCTGTTCTCTGGCTGTGTAAAGATAATAGAAGAAAAAAATGCATGAATATAAGCACTCAAAACAGGCTGTAGAAAGAAGCTACATTGGGCTTCTCATTTTACAAATTTAAAAAGCAGCAGTCCAGAGAGACAGAAGGAATTTTCCAGAGCCAGACCGCTAATTAATGGCGGAGAAAGAATGAGAACCCTGGTCTCCTACCAACTTCTAGCACTCTTTAATCCTCTCCGGGATGCTAAGTAGAGTGGAATTGAAAAATAAAAATTTTAAGAGCCACATGCATAAAGAAATAATCTTTTGATAGGGAAGCTGAACCCTGTCAAATGAGTTTTTAAGGTGTGAGAGGTGGAAGAGAGAAGCCCGTTAAACCATTTGTCCACGTCGGCCCCCAGTGAAGGAGGTTAGCACAGGATCTGTCCAGTGAGCTGGCCTTAACTCCCTATGAGTCAGCAGGATTAAAGAACCACCAGAGCAGGGACTTGAAACAATCCAGATTGCCGTTCTCTGGACTTCAGTCAGACCTGCAGAGATCCATCAACGTCAGCCTCTGCCTTTGCCTGTACTGCAGCCAGCCCAAACTTTGGTACCTGAAATTACTCGCTCCTTGGAGCAGGACACTTCGTGGAACTAACGCCAACTGCTCTCACCACATATGTGCACAACTGAGGCAAGATCTAAAAAGTAAACAGCATGGAATCTTTGCGGACAAGCAACTGTGATTCTTCAAGCCACAGTTTATTCCTTGTTCATTGCCTGCTCTTCCCCAAAGTGCAAAGTCAGAATCCCAAAGAAAAGACTGCAAACACTTTGTTTCCATCCTAAACTCATTGAATCAAGGCCTATGGTTCTTCTACAGTGTTTTCAAATAATTCAATACCATTTCATTTTATAAGAATTACTGACACCCAAGTATATAGCTGCTGCTAAGTTATAGAATGCATGTGGTGGTCTTGGCTTCTTCCACTGAGCCACGGCCCCCAGGAGCACTTCACCACAAGAAACACCATTGCTGCTTTCTCATCACAAGTGAAGGCAGTGTTTACCATCAGGCTCAGGTCTCAAGATAAAAAAAACTTGCCAAGTTAAGCTATCAAGATTTAAAAAATCCTTCTATATCCCTTTTACTTTAAATCCCCAAATTCTCTGCTTGGATCTCTATATTTTCTGGAATAAGGAACCAAAAAGGAATACACTGACTTGTCCCAAGCACTCTAGGAGTCATTTATGACTTGAAATTTGGAATGACCATTTCTAAGACTATGACAGGAGAAGTCTCACTATGGAAACCTGGAATCAATTGTGCTGAATCACAAGAGGCAAGCAGTAGAGAATCCTTTTTAAAATAAGTTTTTTGCCTCTAGGATAAGCACCAGTCTGGAATTCATATCCTAAAGTATAGTCTGAACTCTCCTTTACTGCAGTTTACTTTAGATGTCGGTGTATAAAGGGAAAAAAAAAAAGGCATCTGGCACAATCCGTAACCTGTCTTACAAACTGTAGGGGAAAGAACTCTAAATACAGAAGAATCTATTTTGACCCAACTCTCTGACAAGTTCTTAGCCTGGGTCTCAGTTTTTCCACTTAGAAAGTTGGAATAATTATCTCTACCCAATCTACCTCATAAGGCTGCCATTAAAGGACTTTTTAACATTTCATTTAGATGGTATATCTGAACATGTTTTATAGACTGGGAAATGCTGGGCAAATATAGAGTAATAATTGTTTACTGGCTAAGAGGTTCTAGAGCCATTATGCCTGGTTCAAATCCTAGCTTCTGTGCTTGCTGGCTGTGGGAGCCAGTTTCCTCATCTATAAAATAGGGGTAATAATAATATTTATCTCGTTGTGTTGGTAAGATAATAAAATGGGATAATCCGCACAAGAATGGTTGGCATTGTGCCTGGTATACAATAAATGCTCAATATAATCATGCAAAGCACTGACACATTCTATATGTAAACTCATCTTCCCTTGGTCTGGGGGCTGGCATGTGTCATACAGGCTATGCCAGAAATCTTAGCGCCCTTCAAAACTTTAATAATGTCAGCATCAGAAATGATATAAGCTTATAAATGATCATTTAAAGTTTAATTATTGAAATCTCATTTACATGTATTTAGTCTTATAAATTAAAAAAATGTTTATTATTTTTTTGGTTTCAGTCAGCATTTGCCATCTTCAATCAGAGAGAGCTCTGCTTTCTATACTGTCTTATACAATGGATAGTTTGGGGCAAAAAGAGTCCAAGTAAATGCCCAACACTGCAAATATCGGTTCCTAATTTCCATCCCATGAGTCTGAGTTAAAGGGTTAGTCATTTCTGCCTCTGCCGAGAAGCTGGGGGCACATGTGTGAGCACAAGAGTGTCTCCACTCACACGATCCTATGAATAGTAGCTGGCTCAGTCCTATGCCTTTGTGGGGGTGAAAGAGTGAGAACATTCAGAGAAGAAACTCAAAGCCACTCGCAGCTCCTAAACTAACTACAGTCTTCATTACATATAAATCTATAAGTTAATTACAACTATTTAAATACTGTCCCAATTTTTTTATTTAATCTCTGGGCAGGTCCTATGATAGGCACACCCCCAATTAGTCTCAAAGTTTCAATTACTTAATACTCACACTAGTGGTGAGTCTTTACTTCCTGAAGGAACCATACATGAAAGACCATGTCAGTGAGGTTTATTCTTGGGTGATGCTTTGAGTAACATTTGGAAGTGGAACAAGAGAGAAAAAGCAAAGCCCTCAAGAATGCTTCTTTATCATCATCCCCAAGACCAAGGCTAATAAAAATTACTTTAATACAAGTTACATTTCTTTCAAAACTTAGTCTCTTTTTAAAAGGGAAAATAATATGATAACGGGTTGTTGAATGCCATGGCATCCAGGACTTATTGTTTTGGCTTCTTTTATTTTGCAAGATAACCAAGCATAAGCCTTTATTCCCATTTGCCAAATGAAATACTGGTTCCCAGGGTAATCTGGTGACATACACTGATTACATTACCAGAAATGTTGGCCAGTGGTATGCTGTTAAATATGTAACAACTAACTCTCTAAGGGAAAACATTAAAAACCTGGCTTTGTAGCATTGCCAGTGGAAATACTCCTTCCACAGCCAATGTCAAAATACCACATGACATACATCACTAAACATGGGGTCAGGAACAGTTTTGCCATAGAATACAATTATACAGTATTTCCACCAGAGAGGTACAACACACGTAAACTAGTTCAAAGACATACCTAATAGTAAACCTTAGCAAAATAACTTGAAAGTGAGGAGTTTTGAGTATTTATTACTCTTGTTTTTAACCCAATTTACTTAATTGTAAATTTATAAAATTTAATCTTTAACGATGGCTATATGTAACAACTGTCTTGAAAATTTCCTGAAAATTTGACATTCAACTTTCACAAGCCAGCAAAAGCGAGCTCCAGCACACCACTAACTCAGGGCCCTATGGAGATAGAAATACTAAACAGAAAAGACAAGCAACTGCCCACAAAGGGGGTTATAAATCACTCCAAGCCAGTGAGCGGGTTAGAACATACACACAGGCCTGTGGGGTGAGATGTGAGGAAGAAAGTTGAGTCGAGGATGGGGAAGGCAGTCCTCTGAGCTCATGCTATCTGTGTATTGCCTCCCGGTAGTTGCCCCTCCAGAGGACTTGCGAGTGGCTGGTATCAGCGACAGGTCCATTGAGCTGGAATGGGACGGGCCGATGGCAGTGACGGAATATGTGATCTCTTACCAGCCGACGGCCCTGGGGGGCCTCCAGCTCCAGCAGCGGGTACCTGGAGATTGGAGTGGTGTCACCATCATGGAGCTGGAGCCAGGTCTCACCTACAACATCAGCGTCTACGCTGTCATTAGCAACATCCTCAGCCTTCCCATCACTGCCAAGGTGGCCACCCGTACGTAACATTTCCCCATCCTACTTCATTTTTCTTTTCTCCTACATGAGATCATGGGCATTCATGATAGTAGTGTCTTTTCTTCATTCTTCGGGGACGCCTGCAATAATCATTGTTCTTGAGGGAAAGGGCTCCCACCAACGTGATCCACTTAGGAAGGGGTAAATCATTAAAAAAAAGGCACTTCCAATAAAGAGAATTTCCAAATGCAGGCAGCTCCCATCAATTATAGAACCAAAAGGACAAAAACCAATTATTGAGTTCTGACTTGTTATAAGCTTGAGTCTGATTAGAAGTCAAAGAAAGTATGAGACTTATACAGACTTTGAATCTAGTTAGGGATTCAAAAAGAGGAGATATGAAATAGGACGTATAATAAGCAAGTGCTAAATGGTATGTTACAGATGGTAAGTGTATAGCAGAGTGGGGAAAAAAATCTTATTTAAAACCACACTGACAACACCCACTTCTCCTCAGAGAGAAGTGGCATAATTTCTTCATGGTCTTTTGTTTAGCAAAACACAGTCCGTTTTGATTATAAAAGTGGAAGCTCTAGAGTGCAGTTTAGAAAGATTCAGTGGAGAGAAAGGGAGGTGGAGACAGAGGCAGAGGCCAGTTAAACTGCTCTCCATAAGCAATAGTTTTTCTTTTTTCTTTAGAACAGGGAAAAATTCCTACAGGTGCATATCTGTATTTTACATGTATTTTATTTAAGCACAGAAAAAATTTTTAAAGCTTGCAAACCAAGTATTGACATTGGCTACATCAAAGAGTAGAAGAAGAAGAAGAAAGGAAGGCACTGTTACTTGTTTTCTTTATACACTTCTCATTTCTTTTTCTCTTAAAATTTTTTAATGTTTATTTATTATTGAGACAGAAACAGAGTATGAGTGGGGGAGGGACAGAGAGAGAGGGAGACACAGAATCCAAAGACAGGCCCCAGGCTCCAGGCTCTGAGCTGTCAGCACAGAGCCTGACGTGGGGCTTGAACCCACAAACCATGAGATCATGATCTGAGCTGAAGTCGGACGCTTAAGTGACTGAGCCACGCAGGCACCCCACCTTCTGATTTCTTAAATCATCTTTTCCAATACTGCTTCTTCAACTCTCAGACACCAGCTGGGTGACTTCCAATTCCATTCAATTTGGACCCCATCTACATGGAGTTAGTGTCATATCCCACAGGTTAGTGCCTGCATCTCACAAAACTGCCCCGTCAGGTGCCAGTCACCAGTCCAAAGTTGTCCCCAGCACTTCTGATTGACCAGCTGTAATTCAAGAGGTTCCCACAACCCTTCCTTAGGTTCGATAATTCCTTAGAAACTCACAGAACTCAGGAAAGGGCGTGAATTACCAGTACTGCTTTATGATCAAGGATACAACTCAGGAACAAGCAAATGGAAGAGATGCAAGGTGTGGGGATGGAAGTGGAGTTTCCATATCCTCCCTTGGCACATTACCTTCCCAGCACCTCAATGTGTCCACCAACTTGGAAACTCTCCAAACCCTGATAGAGATTTTTGTGGAGGTTTCCTTATGTAGGCATGATTGACTAGATCACTGGCCATTGGTAATTAACTCAGTCTCCAGCCCATCTCCCCTCTCCCTGGAGGGTGGAAGATGGGGCTGAAAGTTCTGATCTTTTAAACTGTGCCATGGCTTTTCTGGAAACCAGTCTGTAGCTATCTCACAATCATACAAAAGATATTCTTATTGCTCCGGAGATTCCAAAAGTTTTAGGAGCTGTGTGCCAAGAACCAGGGGCCAAGACCAAATACTTTTTACTATGTTGCACAGAGGTTTTAGAGGTAGCAGGAACAAGAAGTAACCACAAAACAGAAGCCCATGGGTCAGCAAATGGGACTTATCACCAAATAAAGGATAAGAGATTTCAGTAGGTCTCAAAGGACAAGATGGTATTTGGATAACAAATGCTATGAAAGTTCCGAGAAGGGCTCTCCCTTCAAAAAAAAGGAAGAGATGGTTTTGAAGGCGTCATGGACTTGAATCATACTCTGAAGGACAGGGACAGGCAGAGAGGAAAGGATGTAAGAAATCGCCCCATTCCCTTGTTCCAAGGGACAGATCCTGTTATAATACTGGATTCCCCCTATGAACGCTGACTCTGTAAATATGCCTATAATTATCTCTGTTTATATTTGACCTTTTTTTTTTTTTTTGAAATTCCTCTGCTGCCTGAGAACCAGTTTTAAATATCTGCAATGATTGTGCAGAGAGGCAGGTCACCATCTGCCGCTCTTCCCACCTTGCTCTGGGATGAGTCACCACAGCAAGTGGCTGGCCTGACTCCCAGGAGTCTCCTCTCTGGTCCACGTGCACATGCAATGATGAGGTTTCCATCCCCCACAGCATTTATTATGCCAATTCAGGGCATCCCCTCAGGCAGGCTCCCAGGTGACAAGGACAAAATCATGTAAACTTACCTGACGTGCCTTCAAGTGGGCTCAGAATCAGACCTGCCTTTCAACCAAGAAGCACTGAGGAAGCTTCCAAACAGGAAGGATGAGAATCTGTCAGTTTTCCAATGGAATATCCCACGAGAGGGAAAGCTAAAATGGGAGCAGGCTCCCTGGAGAACTGAGAAAAGTCATGCTGTCGTATTTCAGGGCTGGTAATTGGAACTCCATTAGGACAAGCATACCTCCACCTCACTGAACCTATGCATGCCCACGTGTGTGTGTGTGTGTGTGTGTGTGTGTGTGTGTGTGTGTGTGTGTGTAAGTGCACGCATGTGTGTGGACGGGGGTAGGAAAGGGGGTGATTAAAACAGGAATTAAAAATAAGATAAGTGAGGCAAATGTGAATGAAGGAGATGAGGGACAAATGATGAGAGAAAAGAGAAAAGAGGGAGAGAGTGGAATGAGAGGAAAATTCCCAGTGTCCACCATTGTCCTGTGTGTGTGCCTTTGCTTCTCTTATGTACGTGAAGTGGAACTTGTAGACTGTCCGAGACTTGGTGATGTAAGCTAAACAGAATACTCAGACTGCACATCAGATGGCCAAGAAAAGCTTTCTAGCCTTAAAATGAAGTTGGCTTGCTTCACATCTTTAGCCAGTCCTCCCTGTACCTCCCTCTTCCCGGGTGTGAAATGGAGACATTTCATTGCCTCTCAGGAATCTTTAGAGCCCCCAAAGATAGTGTTCAATTCTCTGAGAAAGGCATCATATTAAATACCAAGATTTGCTACATTAGTAAGGAAAGGATGCCTTTCATCACCTATTATGCAATAGAAAGCATTCAAAAATTATTAATTAGATTATGTTTGTTAAGCTCACTCAGGTACTCACCAATACAGAGCAGCACCAGGGCCACAACAGAGCAGGCCAATCCTGTCCGTGGGACCCATGGTGCTTGTAATAAGATTGGGATTGCCCAGCAGACCCATGGTGTGGAGGGATTGCATCCAGGCAAAGACCCAGGTGATGCTCTTTGTCCCTGCCAGGAGTAGCCATGACATGGTCATCCATATTGCTCTTTTCCAGATCTCTCTACCCCTCGAGGGCTACACTTCAAGACGATCACAGAGACCACTGTGGAGGTGCAATGGGAGCCCTTCTCATTCTCC
Source organism: Suricata suricatta (assembly GCF_006229205.1). NCBI lineage: Eukaryota > Metazoa > Chordata > Mammalia > Carnivora > Herpestidae > Suricata > Suricata suricatta. The sequence continues at coordinate 125,330,784 of NC_043702.1, read as the reverse complement.
TTCGACGGATGGGAGATCAGCTTCATTCCAAAGGTAATGCCCACCTGTCACTCTGCTAACCAGTCTTATGTGGAGTATTCAACTTGGAATCAGGGGCTGCAAGGGGGACACTACCCAATATCTCTTTCCATGCCACTAAGAATGCAAAGGGACCTTTTGTGGTGTCTGTGTTCTAGAACATGTCCTTCACAAAAGCATGATGAGGACTGACTAGCAAGAGTGGCCCTGAGTCTACCATCCTGGCCTTGGAGGACAGGATGTGGGACACCAATACCATGCCCAGCTCTCTGCTTAGCTCTAGCGTTTGGCAGGCTATGATTTTAACGAGTCTGAAAACCAAAGCTTCAAAATGCTGGCCCTTCTCTTTAGGACACAAGGAAAGCCAGACTGAATCAGTCACACAGCTTCATTTCATGCAGAAGATCCCCCAACAGTAAGCTTGTGTGTCCTCAGTCTCTGAAGGTCAGAGGCATAATCCAAAAGTACCTTTTGTAACCTGTTAATTGAGAAGATTTTTTCCTTAAACAAATTACGTTATTAGTTTTTGAGTTAAAAAAGCATCCTGATCCCTTCTTATTCTTTAAAGTAGTATTTAACTTTGTTCATCTAGAACAAACTTCTCCAAATTGCCAGAGGTGCCTGCCCTACTTCTGGTTTTCCAGAATTTGTTGATCCTACTGATATTCTCCTTAACTCTAGCACTCATGGGAGCATAATGTTTAATCATATGCCTTATCCCCATCTTGATCTTTCAATATCAAATAGCATTTTTTTCAGTCATTCATCAGACTTAATGAGAGATGACATATATTTGGCTAATAAGACCGTGATTCACCATTATTTTACTTCAAAATTCTTGGAGGCATGGACTGTTGGAGTCACAAAAGACCTTCAAGTTCACAGAGTCACAAAGTCTGAGCCTTCATTTTACCATCCATCGAGTTTGGGTTTTTTTTTTTTAATGTTTATTTATTTTTGAGAGGTGAGGGAGGGATGGAGAGAGAGGAAGACACAGAAACCGAAGCAGGCTTCAGGCTCTGAGCTGTCAGCACAGAGCCTGATGCAGGGCTTGAACCCATGAACTGTGAGATTATAACCTGAGCCAAAGTCCGATGCTTAACTGACTGAGCCACCAAGGCATCCCTACATTTGGTTTGTTTATAGAGACTAAGATTCAGCAAACTTAAAGAACATTAGCCAACCCTCTCTGTACCTTAGAACCTTAGTTAGCTAGTTGGTGCCAGGCTTAAAACAAGAACCCAGATGTCCGCTTCCTATTGCAACATTCTGTCCACTAAACCAGGACTTCCCTTCTATGTGGATGTAGTTGTGTCACAGCAAGCTAAAGATATGTGAGCAGGCATTCTGTACAAATACCTTCTAATATGTCTTATCTGCATTAAAATGGCCACTAAAGTAAGTATAGTAGGCAACTGGGTGTATAACAAGGCAGAGAAAATCCTATCACCCTGATCTGAGGCAGAAAAAATACTGTACTAGGTTTACCTATTTTATATCTAAATAAGACCGTGGCCAGGGCATGCCAAGATCAAACACATGGCCAGAGAATAACTGTGTGATCCATAGGTTGCAGCCACTGGCTGAGGGAGAGAAGGGTATGGAAGGGGCACAGGGGTATGTGTCACATTGATTTATAGGTATGGCTATAAATTACATATAGAGCACTGTGGTGACATTAACAGAGTCCAAAGAATAGGGACGAAAGCAGTGACACAGAGAGTCTCTTGTCCCCTCCATTTCCAGGGAACACATAGAAAATGTATAATAATAGACACCAACAGATAGATAGATGATCCTGGACCCAAATCATCAAGTTCATTTTCTCATTTCCTCATTTCCTCATCCACTGATTTGTCTCTTTCCTCTTGTCTTTGTGTTACTTCTGTTCCATGCTTCCTCTTTCTCTTCTTTGTACTTCATAGCTGGTTGTATCACTGATTCCTAACTCATCTGGGTGAAGAGGAAACAGGACATTAAAAGATTTGCATCCAGCATAACACCATGAGAAACTCCAGATAGAGCAAAATAATAGCTCCACCTCATTCAAAAACTGGAAATGACATAGTGTGGAAAATGTTATATGTTAAGACGTTCACAGACGTACACAGGCATAAGTATACTCTTCTCAAGAGCTAGGGACATGCTCATCCTAATGTCAAAAAAATCTGATGGATGTTAACTGTAACCATCAAACATTGAATCTTTGGCAAGAGTCAATCGACATCACCTTATGACCAATTTGTATTGGCAAACTCAATAGACTAAGGAAAGGCCAAAGAAATGTTCTTGGAAATTGATTTTCCATTTGCCAAATCCTCATAGAGTGATACAATTCTTACTGAGTCTACGGGGAGTTTTTCCTGGCCCGAGATGTTCAGCTGTCAGCATCAAGGGAATAGATGTGGGCCCCATTTTTAATTCACAATTCACCATCAATATTTCACACTTTTCTCTCCCAGTGATTTTCTCTTTTGCTTTTTCTGCTTCTCCCTTCCTCCCACCCTCCAGAACAATGAAGGAGGGGTGATTGCTCAGCTCCCCAGTGATGTTACATCCTTCAATCAGACAGGACTAAAGCCTGGGGAAGAATACATTGTCAATGTCGTGGCTCTGAAAGAGCAAGCCCGGAGCCCCCCTACCTCGGCCAGCGTCTCTACTGGTGAGTGCTTCTGAACCTTCTTCTATACCTATCCATTAGGTCACTCTGGAGAAAGGACTGCAGATTGCTCAAGAAGTAGAGAGAGTGAGGGTGCTAGGTTTTCTCCCAGAGCTGAAGATAATTTGGGTACTTGGAGATGGAGCTACCCTACCAAATACTTGGCTGAACATCTTCCCTCTTGCTAATCCTTGTAAGCATAGAAATCTGGGAGAGTATTGTATGGCGGAAATTCTCTGTTAAGATTTCCAGTGTATTTCTTCTGATCTTGAGGAGGCCTCATTTGCCACCCCCTAGTATTTTGTGCTTTGGAACCACCAAGAACTAACTCATTCTTGTCTATTGTGAGATTTGGAGAAAGTCACCCAACCCTTCCCAAACTTTCCATCATTTTCTAAAGATGAACAACAATACCTCCTTCTTTGAGTTGACATGAGAATTAAATCAGAAAAAGCACACAAAGTGATTAGCACTTTGTTGGTGAGAGTGAGTGCTCAATACCCAATGTATAAACATGTCCTCAGAGAACACACTTAGAAGTGAGAGCAGGCAGAAACAAATCATTCAAAACCAGTAAGTGTGGGTTGGGTCACTGTTTAAGGTGATGACTTAAGTTGTTTATTATTTCATCCCCACAGTTAATCTTATACAAGACCATTGTTTCTAGATTTGGTTTAGTAACTGTGCCGTATTTTGCCTTATTGTTTTCTTAGCTAACAAAGGAAGGTCAACTTCAATACTGTAAATTAACAATTATGATGCATATGCATGTGCCCTCCCCAAGAATTTCTCAAAAGCTACAAAGAGCATCTGGTGTCATTTTTGGTTATCATTCTATTGATGGGGCAGCTTAGACTAGAAAACTAAGCATTTTTTCCTTTTAGTTAGGAGAAACTGAGATAGATGAATATTGGTACAGCTTTATTTTTCATAAACTGACATTGACACCTAAGAAAGCCAGTCATGAGTTTAGGACAAAGGCCAATTTGGCCAGCAAAAAGGAACCACAACACCATGTAATGAAACCATGTTTATTGGATTGGTGATTCATATTTTGCTAATTGGATCCAAACTAAAGAACATCAGGTGCTGAGGCTTATGCTCACTCTAGAAAACATTGGTTTTAAACTATTGTGGTGTTAGATTATGTTCCATTAGAGCACTAGGGCTCCATGGCAGTGACTCAAGGCAAGTATGAAGGAGAGATTAGAGCCTCTGATTACACCCACACCCATGTCCAACCCAGCCTCCAACCAAGGCAGCTTCACATGTTTTATATTTTGTTTAGTCATTTAAGATTTTGTTCTTCAAAAGAAAAGAATATTATTCTGCCCACCAAAGGCTTTAAAACTACTGTCCTGCTGCAAGTATGTTTTAGAAGAAACTACTCCATAGTCACAAAACCTACAAGTACTCTAGAAATTTGTTCAGGTGCCAGTGACTGGAGTTTTCCCACAACTCTGTCCCAAAGGTTATGCTGAAACCTACCATGTGCAGATACTCTTCCTCTGGGAATGAAAGTTTCCAATCCCCGAGTCATTCCTGTGAACTGATATTAAAAAAGCATGGATGGAAAATAAAAGCCTAAACAAAGAAGATGGTTCAGAAGGGCAGAGAAGAGCATTACAGCTATAGAATGTTCCTCCTCTGGACTCAGGAAGACAGCCTAACCCTGCCTCAGTCTTCTACTCAAACCACGTTTTTATAAAATTTGCCATATTTTTTGGTTTGGAAGTGCCTTAAGATTCAAATTCCAGATTTAAAAATCTGTGGTGATGCTAGGCAGATTTTTTTTCAATTAAGAAAAATGTCCTTGTTAATAGCTTGGCATTGCCTACAGAGTCATGAAGAAATGGAAAGAAAAATATTTATTCCAGTTTAGTTTTTGAGTAGAGCATGTATTTGTTCAGAGATTAGGACCTAAATTGAAAGCAAGCTGATACCAACTTGAGTGGAGTAGAGACACCACTACTAAGTGGCCAACAGAAGGGCAGAATCCAAGAGTGGCTACAGAAAAGATGGCTGTCTCCAAACCCTGTCCGCTGTCTTCAGGAAACGATTATTTAATTATTTCCTTCTGCTAAGGTCTGACCTACACCAGCCCCTCTTGTGAAGCTCTGAGTCCTTATAGACACTCAGACTGGCTTCTTCCAGGCAGACCCTCTGGGGAATGCAAATTATAAGACCTCCTCCAGCTAGAGCTAGATCTGTGCTGCGGATCGGATCATGTTCTAATACAGACAATCCATTCTGATTAGGATCTTGGAGATTTGAAGAGTTGGAGGACCAAATCTTTACATGGTCATTTGAGTTTCTGTGACATCTTTTCTTCATTTTTCTCAAGAAGCTCCAGCTCTTTGAAATGCTTCCCCTTCTTTCACATAGATACAAAGGATATGCATTCATTTCTTTTACTCAACACCCATTTCCTGAGTATCTATGGTTCGGACTTCAGGCTCTATGCTTATATAGCAGCTAGAAGACCACTTTTCCCATTTTGCTATTAAATTAAATGTAAAAGGCCCAAGTTACCTGAAATCATTAAGTTCAGCATGCTGAAAACATCTGGATGTGTTTTGTTAAATCATATTATTACTCCAAATATGAAAAACAGAACTTCATTTGAACTCCAAACCAGATAGCAGTAAAATGGCCTGGTGATTTTCATTTTGGCTGATACTAAGCCAAAAATCCTAAGCTGGTTAATAGAGAACAAGACTGGGCTAGACCCAGAAAAAGGGTGGGGTGACCAGCAAAAGATTCTGATTGAGAAGCTCAAAGTCAGACTGAGTCCACCCTGAGGGGGACCATTTTGGAGACAGTAAGAGGTGGTTCAGTGTGAATTGGTTTAAAAAAACAGTCCTAGTCAAGATGCTCTGGGAACAAGGAAGGAAAACTTTCTTATATTATCTAAAGCAAAAAAGAGAGTTTACTGGAAGGACAAAGAATATCTTCTAAAACCCTAGGACCAGAATTTATCTGGGTGTCATGAAAATCTGGAACCAGAAAATGGAAAATCAGATTCATGTTACTCTCTCTCTTTCTAGAAGCCCCATGCAGTCATTCATTTCTGCCTCTCTATATATATTTGTTCCTAAAATTCCATACCAACTCCAACATAAGTGTGTGTGTGTGTGTGTGTGTGTGTGTGTGTGTGTGTGTGTGTGTTGAAGAGGGAGGTCCCCACACAAAGCAATTCTCTGAGACACCAGCTGGGCATCCTATAATTAAATGCAATTCTGACACTGTCTACCCAGAGACAGCAGCAGATTCCATAGGTCCACGGCTCGGTTCCACAAGACTGCCTTCGACTTCAGATGCCAATTTCTTCAAGTCCAAGTTGTTACCTGTGTTTCTGACCAACTAACAATAAATCAGAGGCTCCCACCACCCCCTTCTTGGGTTAGATTAATTTGTTAGAGCTGCTCACAAACTCAACAAATCCATTTGCTCACAAGATTACTGGTTTACTACAAAGGATATTAAGGGATACTAATCAACACCAGATGAAGAGATACACAGGACAGGGACCTGAACACTTTGGGGCCCAGCTTGGTGCACGTGTAGCCATGAGATTCTGGTTCCCCAACCTGGAAGCTCTCTGAACCCAGTCCTTTTGAGTTTTTATGGAAGATTCATTATACAGGCCAGCCCTCTGATCACAGGGCTTACTACCCAGCAGGCAGCCCCTTCCTCAATCATTAACATAACAAAAGGCACTGTCATTCTTATCACTTAGGAAATTCCCAAGGTTTTAGGAACTTTGTGTTAGGAAGAAACAATAGGCCACCCAAATATGTGTTTATTATAAATCACCCTCTTCCTTCTTTATTCCCTTCCCCCTCCTTTTTCTCTCCCTCTCCAGATCAGATGTTTTCTATTTGTGTGTGAACATGGTAGACAATGGTCACACCAGCCCTGGCTCTACATGTTCCCAAACCAGCTAACTAGAGAACCCGAGTCTCTGGTTTCAATTCCATATCCTTGAAGAATATTAACATTAATATTAATATTAATCAGCTCCAGCCAGAGGGGTGTAGTCATATTATAAATGCAAACATGGACTCTGAGCCTACTCTTTGAGAAGGAAGTGAGTAATTCAAGGACACACATTGGCCATGCGGACCTGCCATGACGAGTTGAGAACACCATTCTCTACTGTCCTCACTAAACTCTTTCTTTTTCTATTTCCATTCTTCATTCTCTTCTTTTTCTCTACCCTACCATTGTCTAATTCAGTATGAAGAGGACCCCAAGTGGGTGCTGGAACCGAGGAGAGTGAGCCCCCTGGGAAATCAATGAGCTTTTCTAGCTCACACTACCCCACAGTGACGTTGCCCTCCGCTGCTCAGTGCCAGAGGCCAGGGCTCAGGAGGGACATATGCTGAATAACCTTGAGGGACTTCCCATGAGTGCAATGCCCTCCTCGCTTAGGAATATATAAGAACAGGTGTGAAAATGTAGCCTACAAGATACTGTTCCTAAACTGAGGTGTTGTTTTGTTTTTCTTTTCCAGAAGAACAACTTTCCCCAGAAGGCATGTCTTGTGTCTACACATACAAATGTCTGTTAGGTTGTAGTATTGTCTTAGTAACTGGATTGACTGAGCTCTAGGCGTGGCAAAGCAAGCACATCATTTGGACATTCATGATATCCCTTTCACAACTGAGAAGTCTCAGATGTTTAGATGCTGCTAATAATCTCATAGGTCTTTCCTCAGGGATCAAAGAAAGTGACAGAAGGGTGGAACATACCAGAAGTGCAGTTCTCCGCTCTCTGTCCCATTACCTCCAGAAGGAAGCCGTGCAGGCCTCCAAAGCAGTAGCTACCCTCCCCTACCCAAACGAGGAAGTAACAACACAGAAAAGCCATAGCCTGGTGAAAGCAAGATTCAGGGAACCTGACTTCCAATGTCAATTCCCCTGTTGCCAAACTACGTTCCTCAGGAAAAAGCCATTTCATCTTACTGTGATTTTCCCCATCTATAAATTGGGATAATAATACCCATCCTCTCTTTGACTCACCAAGTTAACAGAAGGAGGAAAGGAGAGACTGATTTCCAACACCCACTTCTCAAACCCTTTTTTCTATTTGGTCCTTTTCATTCAGTCATTGATGGGCCCACACAGATCCTGGTTCGAGATGTCTCAGACACCGTGGCCTTTGTGGAGTGGACCCCACCTCGAGCCAAAGTCGACTTCATCCTCTTGAAGTATGGCTTGGTGGGCGGGGAAGGTGGGAAGACCACTTTCCGGCTCCAGCCCCCCTTGAGCCAATACTCAGTGCAGGCCCTGCGGCCCGGTTCCCGCTACGAGGTGTGGGTCAGTGCCGTCCGTGGGACCAACGAGAGCCAGTCCACAACCACCCAGTTCACAACAGGTAGGTTGGGGTCATGGAGGGAGTGGGGAGGGAGAGGGGCTGAGCCAATCACTGCCGTTGTCGTGGCATGTGGGGTACTGAAGGGGCGAGGTGACATTGCCTGGGCGCCCATATTATCACAGAAGCTGCAAAAAGGGAGCGAGAGTGGGGACCTCAGCAAAGTCACATGACAGTACGGAGGGACACAGCGCACCGGTGCTCAGGAGAACTAGGTGCCTGCCATGCCACTGCCACCAGCCAGATCCATGACCTGATTGAAGGCTCTTCTCCAAGGCCCTTCTACTTCCTTTGTAGAATGAAAAGTTTGTCTTGAAAGAACTTCCATGTCCAGACCACTAGCCCAAATGGTAATTTTGTGCGAGTTCAGGAAAGGTGCCCTCCTTCAAGGTCCTTTGCTGCTATTTGCAGGCACTATAATCATTGTATAAATTCATACTAACAACACAGCACGTTGGCACCCCCACGGAGTTGTGCAAAACCCAACTTGTGTGACCTTCCTGCTGAGGCTCTGTGATGCATTCTGCCCTTTGTGATCACCAGCAAGAAGGCTAATCGGAGGTCTGTTCCCACACACAGTCGGCTAGATGAGGCCCCCACCCCCGACTCCCAGTGATGACCATCCAACCCCCTTCCCAAGGCTGTCAGGACTCTGAAAGAGCTTCAGTCATGGTCAGGAAAGGCTGGACCTCACAGTCACCTGCTCCCAGACTCTCTGGGAACCCATCAGGCTGGACAGCTTGGGGGCAAGTGCAACAGACACCATCCAAAGAGAGCCTTCCCGGCACTCTCACTGGGTCAGCAGGTTCTGGGATCAGATAGTGAGTCTCCCCCTGACCTGGATTCTCAACCTTGGCCTCTCTGCCCTGGGGAGAGACCTCAAGGAATGTCTCTGCCAACTCCAAGTCGGTCAGGGGATCAAAGGAAACTGCTAGCATCTGTGAGATCTGAGAATCACCATCTTCTACTGGGGTAATGCAGGAGAACGGCTAATTCAAGCATTCTGCCTGGGTGGTGGCCTAAGGGCTATTATGAGATGGAATAAACCATTTGGGATCTTGAGGGTAGTTCAATAAACAGCACCATTATCCTTTAGCTGTGTTTAAAATCGACTGATAAGTAAGGCCAAGGATAAGACAGATGGAAGCCAAAACATTCCCTAGACTAGAGCCTGTAACTTAGTGTTAGAGCTGTAGATGGGCTTTGCAAGGTCATGGTCCCTGAGGCCCTGGGCAAGTGCTCCCATGTGGCAGAAGTTGGAGAGACTACTGAGCTTAGGATTTACAGCATCCAGGAACAAGCAGGCCTGATCCCTGGCGGCAGCTGGCTCCCGGGAGAGAGAGGAGCAGAAAGGCAGTGCCCAGGTCCTGCAACAAATTCACCATTGAGGGGAGTCCATCGTCCCCAGCCTAGGAAAGAGGAAGGCTGGAGTCTTATAATGGGGCTCCCTCTGCACAGAAAGTCACACTAGGAGAGGGTAACGTTTCCCTGCTAATGGGCAGCAAGCGTGGCCACTGAGGAAACGGAGAAGGCACGGTTTGATTCTGAGAGAGAGGCTTTCTCCCAGCACCTGCACCAGACTCCACCCCACCCAGGGGATCGCAGGTCTGGTTTTTTTACTGAACACATCTTGGGGTTCCCAGGGACTGAATATACACCTTTAAAAAGGAACTAAATTCTGCCCATTTCTCGTTCCTTCTTCTCCTCACTTAATCCACATTGGACAGGGCTCAGCATGACCTTACTCCAGATCCCTTCTTGGTGAACTCAAAGTCAAACCCCTTCCCCCACCCCTCACACCTGCCAGGCTCTCCTGCCCCTGTTGGGGGCGGGATCTCCTGGGGGCCCGTGGGTCCTGCGTTCTGTTCTGAATTTCAAGACAGTTTTTGTTCGAAAAGTGGTTGCCTTATGCTTTGCTCAGATAAGGAGTAAGAGGCAGAAAAGGAGAAGGGCGCGCTCCAGCAGCATGATGAAAGACAAATTCTTGATGCTTGGGTCCACAAGATGGAAGCAGGATGGGCTGGTGGCCCAGGAAAATTCCAGTCAAGACAATTACATTCTGCCTCCTCGGAGCTCCCCCCTGAGTTTCAGCTGTTTCCGGTCGCCTGGCGGATTGGCAGCTGTTAGGAGGCTGCCTCCTCGCCTGCACTCCCACCTGCTCCCCTCCGCTCTGGGGGTGAGGGACACGTGGGGGTGGGGACAGGCCAGCAGCCTTGAGCCCAAGCTCTCCTGGCCTCCACTGCCCGCAAAGTGCAGAGAGGGTGCCCAGACTCTCTCGGCAGGGCCCTCAGTCATTTCAGAGCTCCGCTTAAATTCAAATTAGCCAAAGTGCTTTTCCAGGTGATGTCTCTGGCACCAGGAGTGTGCTAATTGCACAAGCAATTAAAGCAGAGATTTGTTTCCTGCACAGTGAGCAGGATATTTGCCTGGGTCTTAGAGCTGCTCCCCAAAAGGAAAGAGCCATGATGGAAGCACACTAAGGCCAGTGGTTAGAGAGAAGGCATCCTCAGGAACCCCCTGTCCTTGGTGGCTCTGGTTTTGATTGTCCTCCTAGGGGACGTCCTGGGACTCTTTCTGTCCACAGAGGAGGCATCCTCTCTAAGCACATGCCTCAGGCACCAAACTTGGCCTCCAGGGCATTTGGCTGAGCAGAGACTCCTGCTTTAATCTGAATGTCCCAGGCCTCTCTTGAATGCTATTATGAATTGAACTGTGTCCCCAGAAAGATGTCAAAGTCTTAACCTTCAGTGCCTGTATATGTGACCTTGTTTGGAAATAAGGCATTTGCAGATGACCAGATTAAAGGAGGTCAATAGGGTCGACCCTAACCCAATATGACTGTGTCCTTATAAAAAGGGGAAATTTGGACACAGAGGCAGACACACACCCAGGGAGATGGCCATGTGAAGATAAAAAACAGATTGGGGTGGTTCTTCTACAAGCCCAAGGGCCGCCTAAGATTGTCAGCGAACGGCCAGAGACAGGGCCAGAAGGGAGTCTCCCCTACAGCCCTCAGAAGGAAGCCACCCTTCCAACATCCTGATCTTGAACTTCCAGTCAGCGAGACAACACATTTATGGGGCTCAAGCTGCCCAGTCTGTGGCATCACCGAAAACGAATACAGAGACCCACGTCACGGCGGTTGGAGCCCCGCCCTGCTCGGCAGCAATTCTACAGGGATCCTGTCACATCCTGGCATGGCCTGGATGGCATTCTCCCCACTCCACCCCCCACCACAGCGAGACCAGTTGCCCTCAGTCAAATCCACCTTTCCCTGCACACCTTGCCTTTAGCTTCCTCATAGCCCCAGAGTCGAAACTTCTAACAAGACTGTTCAAAGGCTTTGAGGTGGCAGGCGAGTCTGAAAACTGAGTGGGTGGGAGTAAGTTTGACGTGTTTTAGGAGTAGAAGAAACATCAGCCCAACTGAAGCACAGTGAATCAGGGTAGAAGTGATGCAAGACGGTGTCTGAGAAGCACAGAGCCCTGCAGGGGACGATTAGGAGTTTGTGATAGGAAGCAACAAGCAATTTTTAAGCAGGAGAAAGGCTTGAGCTAATTTTATGTTTTAGAGACTAGATATCCACGGCCCCCAAGCCCCTCCCCCAGGGCCGCATGGACATCTGGCTTTGCCTTCCCCTGGCTTGCCGACCTATTGCAGACACCAGCCCTGCCCGTACCCACAAGGGAGCCCTTGACTTGTCCCTCCTAGACAGATGGGGCTTCAAGACCCAGGGAGGCAAACCATTTCATTCCACCCCATTCCTAAGACACACCCCCCTCCCGTTGCTGGGTGGATGAGGGAGACATCAGGCCCTGAAGGCTTGACCCAGTCCATCCAAAAGCTGTCGGAGGTGTGAGGGGCGGGGGTGGGATGGGGTAGCTCTTGGTCTCACCATGAGAAAGAATTCAAGGACAGACACAACACAGTGGATGAGCAGGAAAGTTTATTAAAGCAAAAGTACACTCTCTACATGTGAGAGCAGAAGAGCTCAAGGGACAGCCGTGCCCACTGGGGCTTGGGTCTCCATCTTTTATTGACAGTTGTTAACAAGGGAGTGGAATATTCATCACTTGAGGCAGGGATTTCTTGGAAGCAGGGTGGTCTCTTCAGGAATATGGGATATAGGCACTTTTTCTTCCATAGTTGGTCAGGGGTTTCCTGTCATGGCCCCCTTAGGAGATTTTAGTGTGGCAGTATAGTATAATGAAGGAACAATGTGAACTTTGGCCTACTTTGTCAGCCATCTGGGCCTGTCTGGTTTATTTGAATTTCTTGTGGGTCGGGTCAGGTCAGGCCTCTGACTTTCTCACACTTGGCCATGACTTCCCCTTTGCTGGACTCCAGGCATCCTGTAAGAGCCTAACTAACTGCTTATTCCAACATTCTCAAGCCCTCATTCCCAGAATTGACCTCTTTTGGCATCGCTGACACATGGAAAGTGTCTGGTTCCTTCAGGGAAAACACCACCCCCTATCCACAGCGCATAGGTTCTAAAGCCAAAAAATTCCAGAAAACCAAAACCATCATTTTCTAGGTCTGGGATTTTTAGTTGTGAAGAGCAGTAGGTAGGCACAGGACTCAACCTGAATGCTAACCCTAACTTCTCTTTGCTCCAGTTCCATTCAGGCCTCATGCCCCACCCCCAGTCAGGTCCCTCATCCCAGCCTCTGCTCCTGCATGAGATCTAAGGGTATAGGGTCCAGCACGTTCTTCCCACAAGCCTCTCTCTCCAAGTTCCTCTCTCCACCCCAAGGCTTCAGAAAAAACACACCCAGCATGTCAAGAACGCACGGAATCCAGCATGCTAGCTCCACATTGAGCAAGGAAGCATTTCTCAGAAAAACTAAGCTGTAGAGACATAAATCTGCTAACAGATTCACCTAATTTACATCACTAAACAGAACACTTCCCACCCTGGAGCAGCTGCACTCAGATTGATTCACAGCACTCAGTCTTCCCCAAGAACAATTGGTATATACTTGCCTGGCATTTGCAAATTAGAAGTCTGCTGGAGGTTTTCTCAGAACAAAGAGCTGGTCCGCTCCAAAGTGAAATTCAAATCTCAAAGACAGGCTTATCGAGAACGTTTTAAAGGGGCAGCTTTTCATGACTGCACCTTCTTACCTTGCAAGTTGTTGATGTTGTTTCTGCCTAAATTAGCCTGAGGAGATGACCCTTCTCAGGAGAGAGAGAATTAGCCCCCCCAGGACTGTGGGAGAGATGGCATGCTGGTGGTCCCTCCTTTGCATAGGAGTCTTTGGAACTCCAGAGAGCAAGCATGGGGAGCGCCATGTTGTTGGAACTCAGGACAAGTTTCAGAGGCAATAGGAGATACTCCCAGGGCTTAGGCACCTGTTTTTGCACCAGGTACCATGCCATGCACTTCACATGCATCGTTCTATCTGTGTAACAACTAGAAATGTCAGTGGTATTAGCCCATTTTACAGATGTGGCCATTAAGGCCCAGTGACACCTCATGTGACCAAAGACTTAATGATGGTAGAGCTGGGCTTAAACAGAGGCCTAACCCCAAAGCCTATATTCTTTCCACGACATCATATTCCTTATGTGTATACTTAATTTCCTACAAACCTTTCAGCAGTATCTATGCAGGTACATCCAGGGGAAGACAGCTTATACTTCAAGTCTTGCAGTCAACTGTCTCCTTTCAGTATGGCGGCCAAATTTGATATTACTCTATTCTGTCATAATCACTTGGAAGCCATCTCTGATTTTTTTCCCTCCTGGGGTTTCCCTCACTTAAGTGTGTCAAGCTTATGATAACTGGTTCATTTTTAAATTTCTAGAATACTGCCACCACCATTCAGAAAATATTCTAAAACATTCCCTGAATGGAAATGGGGCAAGTGTAAAGTGTGTTGATATCTAACTCCCAAGCAAAATTTTCCAGACTGTCCACAGAATCTGTTGACGCTAACCTGGCAGGCTGAAAGCTCAAGGGCAGCCCTGAGGTTGACTCAAAATGTGAAGCATGGGGTCAGGAGATACGGGCTCTCACCCCAAAGCTGGTTTAAGATCAAGATGTGTGACAAACATACATTTTGGTGATGTCTGACTCTTTTTAGAGATTGACGCCCCCAAGAACCTGCGGGTTGGCTCCCACACGGCAACCAGCCTTGACCTTGAGTGGGACAACAGCGAAGCAGAGGTCCAGGAGTACAAGGTCGTGTACAGCACCCTGGCGGGTGAGCAGTACCATGAGATGCTGGTCCCCAAGAGTATCGGTCCAACCACCAGAGCCACCCTCACAAGTGAGTACATCCTGGCTCCGGGGCCACATCCGTTCCTGATTCCACATCCTCAATGCTCATCCCCTCAGTGCAACCAACTCCAGCCTGCCATCCCCAGAGCCCACTGACTTACTCTCTCATGTCCCTGCACACGTCTCCTGTCCTCTGTTGTCTTCTGTCATTTGGCCTAAGCTACTACAAGTCTCGTAAAAACCACTGCAGGTAGACTTCGCACATTCTCTCCTGACCCCCTTCGCATCTTCAGTGGTCTCTTCAATGATGCTGTCCCGTTTCCGCATACATTGCAGGGCTCTCCCACTGCTCCCATGATGATAACCCCAACCCTAGTGGGGCCCACATGCCCTGTCTGGTTTCCCCATAGTCTTCTCTTGTCTCCCCCCACGCCACATCCCCTGGTGCTCTCCGTGCTCCAGGACCACAGGCCTGCATCCAACAGCTCCTCAAACACCTTTTCCCTGCTGCCACAGGGCTTGGCATGTGTTGTTCTGGCCACCTGTCAGACTCTCCCAGCACCCTCCTCCCCCCAGTTATGTCTGCCTCTCTTTCAGATCTTGGTTCACTTGTCACTTCCTGAGGAGCCTGCATGGTCACCAGGTGAGATCAGGTTGTCCAGTCCTACTACCTCTTCTCACTGGTGACCACTGTCCTCACAGTGCTGCTCAGGTTATCATTGCACCTTGTGGGTGTCATTATTCCATTGTTGCTCTCCACCCTGGATCTAAAGCTCTGTGAATGGGGACCAACTGGGTTTTGCTCATTATTGAGCATTTGCTGGAGCAAAGTGTCTAAGTCCTAGATAAGTGACAGAGGGATGGAAAGAATGAAGGAAGGAAGGGAGAAAGAGGAAAACAGAGAAAGAAAGAGAGTGGAAGGGAGGAAGGAAGGAAGAGAAGAAAAGAAGGAAAAGAGCAAACATTCAGTATGACTGGGGCATAGACTACAAGAGACCAGGGAGAAGGTAACAGCCCAGTTATGCATATACACCCCATAAAGAGTTTGAGTTTATTCTTGAGGGCAATGGGGAGTCATTGAGGGATTTTAAATAAGGTGATGCAGTGACTGCATAGGTGTAGCTGCTGCGTGGAGAGTGGGTGGGGAATGGCAAGGCCAGAGGCAGAGATTGGTCAGGGAGCTACACCACAATCAGAGGGCCAGAGGGTGATAGTGCAGACGAAGTCAACACCCTAGGTCACCATGACACGTAGCTGGGGAGCACTCTGGGGATGTGGACACACTCAGTGCTCCTCCTGGGACCCTCGACACATTCATCCAGGAAAAACTGCCCACTGGACTTCACCAAAAGGTAGATGACTGGAAATGCGGGGCACAGCTTTCGGGTGAAGGAAATTGTGCAAAGCGGCCATGCAGGGGCTGTCAGTGCACTCACCGAGACTTTATTGAACCGTGTCTTGGCTTCCTGCAAAAGCATTTGCCATCTTAGTAGACAAGGGATACATAGCAAAGAGTGCACACAGTAAACAAGGGCAGTATAATCAAAGCTGTTTTCCTCCCGAACAGAAATCCCAAACTGCCTTGCAAAATGAGGCCAGATAAAGTAAATATAATAAACGCTTTTTCCAGACAGACGCACTCCTCGGAGCACAGCAAGGAGACAGAAAGATCTGCTGACCAAGCAGGTTAATGGGGGTGAATTAAACATAGCAGGAACACACCAGCTGGTGTAGGGGCCTCTACAGAGAGATGGAGACATTCACAAAGATTAAGTGAAACAAAAAACTGAAATGATGCAGGAGGGAATGGAGTTCAAGTACAGCCCCCACCCTGGCCCCCCACTTGCCTAGAGCCTCAGGCTGATTTGGCAATTAGCAATTTACAAAAATGATGGCCAGTGGTTCAGATGGAGGATATGCCATAAAATCATGAGAAAGATAGAGAGGCATCCAGACACATTTTAGTTACTATTTCCCAGTCCTGGGAAAGAAGATTCTACATTCATTGATCATCTATCTTATTCCAGGCATCTTCCCGTAGTTACAGCTTATTTACTCTTCATAATAACCTCATGACAGATGTCACCATCCCCATTTTATGGATGAGGAAATTGAGGCTCAGAGAGTCTGGAAACTCGCCCAGGCTCGCAGAGCTTGCAAGAGGCACAGCTGTAGCTCAAAGGCAGTTCTTCTGATACTTGTCAAAAAGCCTTCCAGCCCATGGCTGCTCATACTAAAGAACTTAAAAGTAAAGGACAGTCCAAATGTAAATGCCATAGACTTATAAGGCACAGAGAAATTATTATTGAGGAGTGGGCTTCACTAGGTCCATTTTTTGGATAAGAGTCGAGCTTATGAAATAAAACTATAAATATATATTACACGTAATTATCCCAGGGAGCTCGCTGCTGGGGAGATTTATAAAGGCAAATAGCTTTATGTGATTTAAGAAGGAATTATAGGCATGTAAGGAAATCAAGTATGTCTGTACTTGCTGAGATGCAAATTACAAGGGTTGTTGGCTCTCTTGCTGTGGTTTCGGAGGGAACAGAAGGACGGACATGAAGGAGGGAAGGCAAAATGAGGCAGAAGTTTGATCCCTGCTCTAGATACTTGTGCTTTTTTCCTCACTCCCCAACTTGGACACTGACAAGGAGAGGTTTTTCAGCCTCCCAAGGCTGTGTTTTATTGTGTTTTGTTTTCTCATTCGAAACAAGTTGTTTATTTGCATATATAGAGCAAGAGCCTATATATAGGTGGGAGGGGCATTTCAGGCTCACCTGAGACAGTTCCTTCCTGGCCAGAAAGAGAAGGTAGAAACTTCCAACGCTTTACATCCCCACCTGTCCTATCTCCTCATCAAGGACAACTGTGGAGCACATAGACACAGAGAAAAGACTGGGGGTTGCCCGGGTGGGGACTGGAGGGGAGGTGGGCAAATCAAGATACAAACTTCCAGTTATAAAATAAATAAGTCATGGGGATGTAATGTATAGCATGGTGACTGTAGTTAATAACACTCTATCGTATATTTGAAAGATGCTAAGAAAGTAGACCTTAAAAAGTCTCATCACTAGAAAAAAGTTATAACTAGTCATGATGACGATGGTTAACTAAACTTACTGCGGCTATCATTTCATATGCTAATATTGAATTATTATGTTGTACACCTGAAACTAATAGAATGTCAAATGTCAATTACATCTCAATTTTTAGAAAAGAGAAAGAAGGGGCTCCTGAGTGGCTCAGTTGCTTGAGCATCTGATTATTCATTTTGGCTCAAGTCATGATCTCACATTCATGAGATGGAGCACTGCATTTGGCTCTGCGCTGAGCCTGCTTAATATTCTCTCTCTCCCTCTCCCTCTGCCCCTTTCACACACACACACTCTCTCTCTCTCTAAAATAATTTTTAAAAGTAAAACCAAAAATAAACACAAAAGAGAAAGAAAAAATAATAATGGAGACTCTTAGCACAAAGTCCCTTTGCCTTGCCCCCCAGATTGGCATTCAGGTGCACCCACTTCCAGTGTGATCTGGGGCAACTGACTTCATCTTTCTAAACCTCTGTTGTGCCTTCTGTAAAACGGGAATAATACTACTTACATCACAGTGCCATGATGAGGCTTTAATGAGATCATATATTTAATGAATGCAAAGTGGTGCTTTTAACATAGCAAACTACATGTGTGTGGCTGATGATAGTGATGGATGAGGGAGAGGAGGAAGAAGGGGAGGAGCAAGAGGAGGTCCGTGAGCTAATGCTTTAGGACTTCCTGGAATGGGTGTAGCACAGGGCAGAGACTATGCTCCTCACATCGTGGTGTGGGCACTAGCAGCAGAGCATCCCCCCAGGAGGTTTTACAGCCCCCTTCTTCAACACCTACCAAATCAGAGCCTGCATTCTAGAAGACCCCCAGGTGCTCTGTGAGAGTTGCTTTTTCAAAGCCTGGCTTCTGAAGTTGCCCACTTCGGTTTGAGACTGACTTCAGCGAAGTACATTGTGGGCAAATTTCTTAAATTTCCCATGCTTCAGTTTCCTGGTCTGAAGGACACCACATCTTTCTCATGGGGTAGTTGGGAGGCTTAAATGAGATCGTATATATCCACATCCACAAGCACCTGGGATGGACATCAGTTCATAGGGAACGTTCAACAGCCATTTGATCTGAGATGGGTTTTAATCTTCATCAAGCTCAGATTGGGTGTGCAGCAGCCTGGCCCCTCCCCAGTTCAAGTTCACACCCCCGTTCTTCTCAAGGCTGACTCTAAGCCCTAACGTCCCGTGGCATCTGTGTTTGCTATTCCCTGCTGAAGCCCCCATCTTCACAGCTACTGATCACCCCTGCGCAATGGGACTCGGGCCCTGGCTGACTCCCTGGGCCTCTGAGTAGAGCAGAGGGCTCCCAGCAAGCAGTCTCTGCCAGAGCCTTCCCCCCACACATGCCCCCCACCCCCACTTTGCAACACAAAGGCCAGGCTCCAGCACAAAATGCCAAACATTTCCTTTCCATTATTCTCTGTAGGCAATGCCCAGTGAATTCCCTCTGGACTATGAATTTGTTTCTGAACAACAGACTCCGTGTCTGCAACGATTTCTCTCTCTCTCTCTCTCTCTCTCTCTCTCTGTTGTGGTGGCTTCTATGTCCTTAATGATCAGTTTTTTAGGCTCAGCCTCTCAGCGGGATGATGTGTGCTTGGCCTGAGTACCAAACCTGGAGTCCCAAAGGGGCCCTGAGTGTTATGTATTTTGCAGGTGCATCAAGGAAGGAGGAAGGCAGGACGGAAGATGTGGGGGACGGTGGGGAAAGAAAGGGATTCTCATTGCTTGACTGGAATTTGGTCAGAAAACCCCCCCTCCACCCAGTGCAGGTTATAAACACTGCTCTGAGGCTCCCATGCATCTGTCATCAGAGGCCAGTGGCTGCAGTGTTTTGCCAAGAGGGAAAAGGGTTTGTCCTCATCATTTGGACTTAAGAAACTCACGGCCTTGAAGATTCCTACAGACATTATGGTATGACCCAGGGTTGCAAGGAAACAAAGACCTACAACTGGCCACACACAGCACACTCACTCACATGCACACATGCACACTCACACACACAAGGCTGATGACATCACTCATTGGGCCTGGGAGTTGCCACCTTCCAGGCCACTAGTTGCTGGAGATTTGGAACAGACGCCTCTCCCCAAACCCACCACTTCCTCCCGGGGCTCACACAGGAGTCTGGTGGTAAGAAGGTGGGTTCCTCAAGGTGCCGAGGTAGATGCACCTTTCTATTGAGGTAGAAAATCACAGGACGATTTTCCATGAAGAAACCCGAGACTCCCAGAGAAGTCCAGCTTGCAAAGCAGTGCCGTCCAAGGCATTTGATGTTCACTTCACCCTGTCTGCACTCCCTGATGTGCCAGGGCACAAACACCAGACCTACGGCCAGACCTCCAACGCCAGGCAGGCCCTTCTGAGGAGGAGGAGTTGGGCAATGGGCCGGTGGCCTGGGCCAGACGGTGCTCAGCCTCTTTCAGGTGAAGTCACAGCGACCCCAAGTGGCCACTCTGGTAAGGCACCCTCTGAAAAAGATGCTGCCTTCGGGGTGCCAGAAAGTGGGGAGTGGGCTGCAGAGACCAAAAGAAGGGAGAGGAGAGAATGGGCAGATGCTTCCACAGCTTTCCTCTACACAGAGCTGGCACAGGAGGGCGTCTGTCCCCTTATTCATGTTAAAGGACTGGCGCAAAGGAACCAGGGGAGAGCCAGGTGGGAATTTTTCGTTTTCTGATTTAACTTCTTCAGCAGGGAGCGCTTATTATAATAAAAACCCAGAGATAGGACGTTCCTACAGGATAGGGGGTGATGGGCCATGTTTCTCATTTATCTCCCTGGCAACTAGAGAGCTGCATTCTAGAATATTCCTTATTACTCTTTTTTTAAAATATAAGTTTGTGGGGCCATAACTTTCTTTAGAACCAGCATGGAATTGGCTGCTTCTCTTGATGCTTGAATGTGGTCCACACTCAAAAAGTAGGTAGATGTTCTGCAAAGCCTGATTCATTCAGGGAACCCTGGAGAAGCATCCACCATCACCCAAGAAGATAAGGACGGGCAGCCTGGGAACTTAGACCTCCATGATATTAAAAAGTAGATTGCTGCCCATCTGGTGTGATTTCAGGGGTTCCCAGAGGTCCTCTGTATGTCTCCAAATACTTCCCATCTATGAAATCTTTAGTGCCCAAATTCCACCGCTGGTACTTTTTCTTATGAGGGTCCTCCATTAGGTCCCTGGTTTTCGTGAATTATTTTACCAGATCGGCTTTTGCATGTGTTATTCCTCCTGCCCACAATGCCTTTTCTCAGCCCAGATACCTTTGATCAGTCAAAACCCAGTCAGACATCCCCTGGTAAGTCTTTCCAGTGCTCCCATCACCCTCGCTATGCTGTTTCCTTGTGTCACATGTTTCACTGTGCTACACACTGAATTAAAATATAAAAAGTCAAAGGGCACCTGGGTGGCTAAGTTAGCTAAGCATCTGACTCTTGATTTCAGCTCAGGTCATAATCTCACAGTTGTGGGATCAAGCCCCATGCAGGGCTCCACGCTGATGGTACAGAACCTGCTTGAGATTCTCTCTCCATCTCTCTCTGCCCTTCTTCTGCAAATATGTGTGCATTCTCTGAATAAATAAATAAATAAACATTTATGATACTTTGTAAAAACTCAAATCTCTTAACTCAAGACCAAAGAGTCTAGTGAGGAGACCAACATGAAAACTAACAGTAACAATATAATAACATCATTGCTGTAAAAACTAAGAGATGGTCTGCAAATTCTTTGGGCACAGGGTCTTCAACTTGCCCCTCCCTTTGAGAGCAGATGTCCTGTGAATGCACCATGCCAACCAAATCCCTCACCCCAGTTTGGTAAACTTGAGGTTCACAGCACTCAGGAGGTGAGCTCAGGGATTTAGAGATGGAAAGGGTCCCCATGTCTATGGGTCCACCTGAACCCAACCAAGCCTGCAGATCTTAGGTGTCGTTCACGGTTTTGCCGGCAAGGGGTAGCGATCTCAGCTTCTTGGGCCTGCTTCTCTCCGTGACTTCCCTGCTAGCAGCAAGCAGGAAGCTGTAAGAATAGGTCTCCTAAACAGAGGGAAGTGAGTCATTCTACCTTCATCATCCACAGTCCTTGCACTGCAGGGGACAATGTGCTCATTCCTCTTGCTCCTCGACCCTAATTAATCTCTTCCTGCTCACGTGTCCCATCCTGCCCACCAGAGAATTCCATATCTCCTTCCCTCTACCCTTCCTAATCTTGGCTAGCTTTCAAGGTTCATTCAAGTCCCTTTTCTACAAAGCTTCCCCTGGCAACTGCAGCTCATGCTGGTCCTGTCCACCCTCTGCAATGGTTTCCTTCATTAGCAGCCATGGTGTAGTGCCCAGCTAGTCCACTCCCCTCCACTGGCCTGGAGGACTTGGAGAGACAGAGACCATGCTAGGATATGGCAGGAAAAATAACCAAAAGACTTGAGTTCCAAAGCCAGTTTTATTGTATATTTGCTTTATGACCTTAGTCAAGGAATGGACTTCTCGGAACCTCTATTTGCTCATCAGTAATGCCTTCCCAGCAGAGCTGCAGGGGGATTAAGGGAGGTAACAGGTATGAATCTCTAAGAACCTATAGCTAGTAGTAGCACTCTTGACCATCAGACACTCAAAAAATTTGCCTCAAATTTTAAGCCTCCTTTCTTCCCTCCCTTTCTTCTTCATTGTTGTTTGAGACTACCAACTGCATGCAGTTCAGTCCTTGGCATACTGTGGGTGCTCAATACTTCTCTCCTTCAGTAAAGATTTCTTTTATATCACTGAAGACAAGGGTGATGTCTCTTCAGCTCACCCTGATACCCCCAGGACCCAGCCCCTCTGCCTGGCACAGAGGAGACCCTCAATAATGTTTGGTGAGTGAACTGCATGCATTGGGAGTTCGGTGAAGAATGGGTGTGCCATGAAAGAGTTGAGAAAACCGTTAACCCCATCACTGTACAAGGGAAGTTCTACACGGCATGGAGAGTGGAGGTTACCTACGGGACAAATTTTCTGAGCTATTGTGAAGAAAGGGAACAGAACCATTTGAATGCCACCATTTTCAGGAGGTGGATGGGAAAATAAAGGGAGCATTGATAGAGAGCGATGGGGTCTTTAAAAAGTGAGAAATCCCTAGGAGTCCACAGAGTCCTGATGTATAAGTGTGCTGTATATGCCTCAGATACACATTTTCTTTTCCAGCAGAACTGTATTTTACCTGCTGGCAACGAGCAACAATTCACTTGTAGCACAGAAAAAAAGCTGCAGAAAATCAAAAGAAAGCAGCAGGCAGGAACCTATAAACGAGTCCCACTTTCCCATCCCCTAGACAGAAAGCCTGGGACGAGAGTACTTTAAATTCTGCTCTGCAGTTTTTCTGGGAAAAGACGACTCCGTTGTAGTAAATTATTGAACATTTCATTTAAGCTTCATAAATAAGAAACTCAGATGGAAATGTTACATGTTAGATCCGTTTGGCAACATATAATTTCTGTCTTACTCCCTCGATCTGTCACCCTTCATCTACGTCAGAGAATTTCTACTTCATTATAGGCAATTGAAGGTTTCAATCAGATGCCTAAGAAAAGTAGTTTATGTCCCAAAGGTAATCTAATTTCTCCAGCCAAGGATGTACCTGGGACTCGCAGAACATATTGACGGAGATAGATGTGTGCTTCCAAGGTTTCCGGGGGCGTTGCAATCACCCACTCAATCTAGTGACAGGGACCACCCAGCCAGGGGCCAGCTACTTGCTGACAGCTGGGATCCCTGAATCGCTGGTCTTATTGAAGCCAACGGGCTAAGCCCCAGCAAACTGACAAGAGGTGTGCCCAGGACTAGCCTCTACATAGCTGGAGCACGCAAGAAAAGGGACTCAAGACCTTGGAATAGTTCTCTGAGTGACATAATAATAATACCGGCCACTATCGCTATGGGCCAGGCACGGTGACTGTTCGAGATAGATACCATTCATTGGTTTTCCCATTCTACAGAAACTGAAGCCCAAAGATGCTAAGCATCAAAGTGACACAGGTAGAGAGTGGCAGAGAATGAATGGTAATGTAAGACCTCAAAGTCTGTCACTCTTCACACTTTCTTTTAATGTTTTATTTATTTTTGAGAGAGAGAGAGAGAGAAAGAGAGAGAGAGAGACAGCATGAGCAGGGGAGGGTCAGAGAGAGAGGGAGACACAGAACCTGAAGACAGGCTCCAGGCTCTGAGCTAGCTGTCAGCACAGAGCCCGACGTGGGGCTTGAACCCACAAACCTCACATGAAATCATGACCTGAGCTGAAGTTGAATGCTTAACCAACTGAGTCAACCAGGCCCCCCTTCACCCTTCACACTTTACCTCCACTGGTGTTGATGCTTTAAAGGAAGAAAGAAGGAGAAGTTAAGAAGTGGGATGGAGCTGGTCTGAGAAAGGGAAAATACAGCTGGCTCCCATGCACTTCTTCAGGGGAGCCTGGTTGGTAAGGCCTGGCAGGTTCTCCCATACTCAAGCATGAGGACATTTATTGCTTTAGCTGGCCTAACGCCCTACTGAGGAGGGGGTGCGGAGACCTCTGGCTACCTCGCAGCATTCTCCTTCATTAAACAGAGCCATTTGTTGAGGAAAGGTTGCTCAATGCATTTCCAGTCAAATCATTCTTATTATCTCAGGAAGCCTGAGGAAGTCACAGCTGCTCAGGGGAGGGGATGTGCTTGGGGAGGGGCTGAACATTCCAATTCTCCTAAAAGTCTCTGAGGCCAGAAATTTGAGTGCCTGCTCCAGCTGGTCAGACACTTACTCTTTGTCTTAGTTTCTTTCTATAATTTGATGGTGTACTGGGTGAATAGTGTCCCCCCCCCCCCCCCCACAAATTCATGTCCAACTGGAACCTGTGAATGTGACCCTATTTGGAATTAGGGCCCTTACAGATGAAATCAAATTAAAATGAGGTCATAACAGATTGGGGTGGGCCCTAAATCCAGTGTGCCCAGTGTCTTCATAAGGAGGGGAGAAGACACAGACACACAGGGAGAAGGCTATGTGTTACAGACTGAATGTTTTGCGGCCCTTCCCTCCATCCCCCCCCCCCCGCCAAAATTCATGTGTTAAAAACCTCATTCCCGGTATGATATTAGCAGATAGGGACTTTGGGAGGTGATTAGGTCATGAGCAAGTAGCCCTCATGAATAGGATTGGTGCCCTTATAAGAGACCCCAGAGAGTTCTCTTTTCCTTTCCACTGTATGAAAACTCAGCAAGACGATGGGCATCTATGAACCAGGAAGTGAGGTTCAAATCTATTGGTGCCTTGATCTTGGTCTTCTCAGTCTCTAAAACTGTGAGAAATAAATGTGGTTCAAGCCACCCAGCCTATGGCAGTTTGTGATAGCAGCCCGTGCAGAATGAGACGCCATGAGATAACTGAGGCAGAACCTGGAGCAGAATCGCCAGCATGGCTGGCAACCACCTGAAGCTGGAAGAGGCAAGGAAAGATGCTCCTCCGTAGAGCCACTGGAAGGAGCACTGCCCACTAACACCTTGATTTAGGCCCTGTAGACTCTAGAACCATGGTGGAATACATTTCTATTGTTGTAAGCCACCTCATTGTTATCATTTGTCATGGTGGCCACAAGAAACTGAAATGCAGATGGATAAGACTCCCCATCCCACCTTCCTCACAAGGTTGTGCTGAGGGTCAAAACACATCCAGGTATTTTGAAAAGAACAAATGTTATATATATAGAATAACATGATCATCAGCCATGGCTCTTATGAGCCCACACAGAGTCCCCAGCCCCCTGCAAAATGCCTACCAGAAGGATTCAGACTCATCATGGGGGACCCCACAGGTGACAATTAGATCTTGTCGTATTTTTCCACAATCTCACTTCTAGTAAATGAGGGTGAGTTTGGTGCTAGTTTGATGGTAGAATAATGGTCCCCAAAGATGTCTACATTCTAATCCCAGGAACATGTGAGTCTGTCATCCTACATGACAAAAAGGAAATTGTAGATGTGATTAGGTTATCTGGGTGAAGAACAAGAGTTCTTATAAGAGAAATACAGGAGATCAGAGTCAGAGTAGAAGATGGGGCAAAGGACACAGAGGTCAGAAAGAAAAACAGATGAGAAAATGCTATGCTGTTAGCTTTGAAGATGAATTAAGGAGCCACAAGCCAAGGGAGGCAGGAATCCTCTAGAAACTGGGAAAGGCAAAGAAACAATTTCTCTCCCAGAGCCTCCACAGGCTGCGACCCTGCTGAACCACTTAGACTTCAGACCTGCTGGTGCTAAACTGTAAAATAATAGACTTGTGTTGGTTTGAGCCACTAAATTGTGGTCATATGTTACAGCAACAATAGGATATCAATGCACCAGTCAAGCCAGTTATTCTGAAAATGAATGTGGGATTAGATTGGGAGACACCCGATATAATTGCAGGTATCTTGGGAGGCTCCCAGCGATGCTTTGTATTAATCTCCCAAAGGATTTCCCCGGAGAAGCATACATCCATTAGTTGGATAGTTTTTGCATTTTTTCCATCTTCCCAGAGACCCCCAGAAGTCAATCTTAAGATTGAATCCACAGCTTTAAATACCCTGGTGTCTGAATTAACAATCTTGGTAGGGAGCCCACAGCAGCAAAGCTTCTGCCTGCCCCTATGTTAAAGGCCTGATAGCCTATCCATCCAGTGTTGCTCCCTAGAAGGGACCCTAGAGTCCCCCTATGGTTTCAGTCCCTATCTATAAAAGTACAGATTGATGCTCACAATGTTCAAGAAATGCTTTAGGGGCACCTGGGTGACTCAGTGGGCTAACATCCAACTTTGGCTCAGGTCATGATCTCACAGTTCATGGGTTTGAACCCAGCATTGGGCTCTGTGCTGACAGCTCGGAGCCTGGAGCCTGCTTCAGATTCTGTGTCTCCCTCTCTCTCTGCCCCTCCCCTACCCCTGTGCTCTGTCTCTCTCTCAAAAATAAAAAATAAACATTAAAAAAAGAGAAATGCCTTAAAAGCCCATATCTGTACAACCCCTCTCAATTACCCACTCTTCCAATGCACAACTTATACAAGAACTCCCTTCACCAGCTATAACCAACCTGAGACTCCAAGGACCATTGGAAGACCTTCCACAGAAGAGCTCATTTCTGAAGGTCTTTGACAAGGGCAGCCTTGCTGCCTTCCCGCTGAGACCAGCAGCAAGAAGGAAGGTGCACGAAGCACTTCATCCTGTTGACTTGGTATGGATTTCCCAAGTGGTGAAATTGGGATTTCTTGTTAGGTAAAATTAGGAGGAGATTCAGGAAGGAATAAACACAAGATCTGTACAGGAATCGAAGGTTACTTGCTTCCCTCCTTTCTGCTTTCCCCACCACTGACACCCACACAGAATAATGTTAGTTTCTGCATCTATCGACAGATTTGGTGCCTGGCACCGAGTATGGAGTTGGAATATCCGCTGTCATGAACTCACAGCAAAGTGTCCCAGCCACCATGAATGCCAGGACTGGTGAGTAGGAGGACTGCTGCAGAGGAAGACCAGGATGCTGTGTAAGCCCGAGAAGCCAGAGAGGCTTGTCCTGGCAAGGTTTGGTCAGAAGGCAATGCCCCCTAATGAACAGACCCCTGGATGACAGTGATCAGCCTAGGAACAACATCAACCTGCAGATCTTTGATCTCTGTGCCTAACCTCTGCTATCAACATGCAGGATAGTCTCACTCACTTCCCCACAGGTCTGTGCACGGTCTCCCATGATCTGATGGGCTGTCTCCAGAGGTGGAAACTCCCAGATCAGTTGGTGTCATAGCAAGTCTTTCTAGAATAACTCAGAGCAGGCAGAATGTGATGTCCCTCACCATGGATGACAGAAGCCCTCAGGAAGGTCATAGGGATGAAGGTTTAGACTTGGTAATAGCCCATTAAATCTAAGGGCAATGGAAAAGTCCACTTGAGACCCTTGCGATTCTGCATCCAGCAAATTTGCTTCCAAATTCTGGGTAAATTTCAAAATCATTCTAGGACCTTAGGTACAGGCCGCCTTGCATGTGGTGGGGATTTTGAACCAATCCCTGCCCCAAGGCTCATTCCAGAGTAGACAACTTCTCTAAGAGAACCACCAGGACACGGGTCCCCAGGAGTTCTCAAACCTAATTACCTACACATCCATGGCCCAGTCCACCAAAATGGCCTCAGGAACAGGGGTAGCTAGTATCGCCAAGAATGCCACTTGATGGTGGCTCCTATTTTACCCTGGTTGGCTTGCTGAGAAAGGCTGGAACAAAATGAATATGGAAAACTTGATAATCTGCCACCAGCTTTGTCCCAGAGGTGGTTGTATTCCAGTCCTGTTGGAGCTATTAATGCCTTTATGCAGATTGTCTATAGATATACCAAGCCCTTGGCCATCTTTCAAAGTGAAGGTGCTTAACAAAATGTGACAGAATTGTCAGAAATGACAAGCTCTTCCTCATGATCAGCAGGCCTACTAATAGGTTAGAAATCCACAAGGAGGCCCAGTCCCAATAAATACTGGCCCTTGTATGGAACTTGTGTAAAATAGGCCACTTGTGTTGATCCACAGAACTTGACAGTCCCCGAGACCTCATGGTGACAGCCTCCTCGGAAACCTCCATCTCCCTCATCTGGACCAAGGCCAACGGTCCCATTGACCACTACCGAATTACCTTTACCCCATCCTCCGGGATCGCCTCAGAAGTCACCGTGCCCAAGGACAGGACCTCGTACACACTGACAGATCTAGAGCCTGGGGCAGAGTACATAATTTCAATCACTGCTGAGAGGGGTCGGCAGCAAAGCTTCGAATCCACTGTGGATGCCTTCACAGGTACCAGGGTAGCGGAAATCTTAGCTGGCCTCAGGGATCAATGGATCTTAGTATGATAAGGTCATTTAGGCAACCTACTCTTCCAATGTCCCCATTTTGTTTAGAGAAGGAGGAATGTGGGTAAAGAAGAGATAGAGGAGAAAGAATGACATATGGCCATTTGTAGGAAAGTGGATGGACCTTGAGGGTGTCATGCTAAGCGAAATAAGTCAGGCAGAGGATAGATACCATATGTTTGCATTCATAGGTCTAACAGGAGAGACCATGGGGAGAGGAAGGGGGAAAGAGAGCGGGGAAGAGTGAGGGGCACAGATCAAGGGAGACTACTGAATACTGGAGACGAACCATGGGGGGGGAGGGGTGATGGTCACGGTGGGGGGCACTTGTGGGGAGAAGCACTGGGTGTTATATGGAAACTAATTTGACAATAAACTATTATTTTAAAAAATAAAGAAACATTTAAAAAAAGAAGAGATAGAGGAGAAATTAACAAATACATCAAGATGGAATGGTTGGAAATAAGGAGGAGAGATGAGCAAAGTTACTGACATGCCTGAAGATTTGTATCTTATTTTCTAAAGCCTGGACATGGGGGTTGATTCTGTTCATCTTTCTCTGCCTGCACTAAATCAGTAGGCATTCATAGGATCCATGTGATCATGTTAAATTCTTCCTAGAATAAGGATTTTAAATCCTGGGTGAGTATTATGAAGGAGTATTATGAAGTTTTACCATGCTGAAGGCATTCAGTTTTCAGTATATGGCTTGAAGAAAGGAGATGGACAGGACTGAAGAGTGAGGAAATGGAAGCTCTGAGTCAGCAGGTGAAGGTATAGTCCTAATTGATAAGGAAAGCCCATCCCTTCAGTCGAATGGGTCTCCAGCCCAGTGGTCCCACCACCTCATGTGTATTTCAGAACCATCATCTTCTCTACTTTGCAGGCTTCCGCCCCATCTCCCATTTGCACTTTTCTCACGTGACCTCCTCCAGCGTAAACATAACCTGGAGTGACCCATCCCCTCCAGCAGACAGACTCATTCTGAACTACAGCCCTCGGGATGAAGAGGAAGAGATGACAGAGATCTCTCTGGAAGCTACCAAGAGGCACACTGTCCTGATGGGTCTGCAGCCGGCCACTGAGTACATCGTGAACCTGGTGGCAGTCCATGGCACAGTGACCTCTGAACCCATTGTGGGCTCCATCACCACAGGTGAGGCTGGAGGGCTTGACAGCAGGTGGTGAAGGGGGTTCCTACAGACGTCTTCAACAAGTCAATGAAATTTACAAAGAGAAACCCCCCAGGAAGTAGAGGACTGCCTCACTTGGCCAGAGAGGGTCTGTGAGCTGTTCTGAAAGAGCCACCTCTTTCAGGGCTGCATAAAATGTATAAGATGGGAAACTCCTATTTGGAAGGTAGGACAGACTCAATGTCTTGAGGAAGCCAGGACTTGAATGCATTGGTCCAGAGGTTCTCACACTACCAGCCTGAAGAGAGTTAACCTTCAAGGGGAAACTCCATGTCTTGACTGCTCGATAAGGTCACTCGTACAAATGATACTTCCTCAAAATTATGTGAGACTAGCATGCAACCATGTAGGAATCTGATATTCAGAGAATGGGGTTGATTTGTATGTTGTTTGGAAAACACAGGCACTCTGAGATTGTTGGATCACATTCATCTCGTCATTCTCAAATGTAATCCCAGCTATGAGTATCCACATGGGTGAGGACATGTGTATTTGGGTGGTTTTCTATATACTGACAAGAACTCACTAACAGGACAAATGCATTAAGTACTCAGCTGGTTTTGACTCTGCAATCCTCCAGTAGTCAAAAAAATGAGGTATCTGGTACAAATGAAAAACAGGTTAGGAAAGTGGATTTGTTCTGGACTCATGCTCTGAAATCCCTCTATAGTCAATAGGCAGTTTTTCCAAACCGAACCATAGGTGGCTGCTAAAAAAGAAGAGAAACCAAGTTGGGTTTGTCTAAGAGAAGCTGCTCTAGGGAAAATGGGTATGGCACTCCCAATTCAAAAGAAAACACGAACTTAAAGGAAAGTTCCAGTTGGCCTTGACACAGATAATAGCTGCACAGTACAGAGCTTGCCAATTTGACTCAGTGTTGTTAAAATATTCTCCATAAACATGGCTTTAACCATAACAATAATGTTTCATTTGAAACTTCAGCCTAATCATGCCTTTAAGAATGCCTTAGTACAAAGGTCTTGTCTGTCTCTATGACACTATTAGCTCTTGGTCCCCATGAGACCAAGGATAGGAATTGCTTTCTCACACTGTGCTTTCTGTCTTTTTCCCGACAAACACCCGGGTCCTTGTAGGAATTGATCCCCCCAAAGACATCACAATTAGCAATGTGACCAAGGACTCTGTTATGGTCTCCTGGAGCCCTCCTGTTGCAACTTTTGATTACTACCGAGTATCATATCGGCCAACACAAGGTAATAAAGTTATTTGATTTCTCACAAATGGATAGGATTTGGAGCTAGGTGGTGATTGCTGGGGGAGAACTACATATCCCAGATGATATCACTCCCTGCCTGCATTCTCCCCCTTTCTGTAGCGTGCTCCTTCACAATGAGAGTAGGTTAAGTAGGAACAGGCAAGAAACCCTGAACTCACCAACTCCTCTCACAGAAGGCTTGACTACATTCACCCAGAAAGCAGGTCCTCAACTAGCAGTTTAAATCATGGTATCTGGTCACCATTATCTAGGCAGTCTAGTGAGAAACAACCCTAAAAAATTCTGCCAAGATCCAGGGTCCTGTGTGCTTTCCTGAGAGAGTGGTCCAAGACCAGAAGCCTGGGGGATTCTTAAAGACTCGGCTGAGCCAGGTGGAGCCTTAGAGGGAGCCACAGTGATGGTGGTCCTGTTTCTGCCACTCCGGCCAAGTTAGGAGTCAGAAAAGCACAGACCTGCATTCTGCCAGTTCCTGCAGGTGCATGCCACATTGTTGACAAACTAGAAGATATGCCCACTTCAAAAGAGGCAGTGGGAGAGTTCTCCAGACTACTCTGTCTCTGAGCTGCATAGACCACTCTTCACAGTCCATGCCCTCTAGACTGCTTTAAGGAGACCAGCTTGTTAGAAAACTACCTACCCCCCCCTTTTTTTTTGCTTCAAGGAACCTATAAAATGAGGGGGTGGGACCAGATGCAGGGTCTCCTCAAGCTCCAGTATTCCCAGTCCATGAACCTTTTCTCGTCCTTTCCCACCAAGCGTTTAGCTTCGCACTCATCTGAGCTTCATGACAAAGTGCTGCCAGAAGCTTCTATGTAGACTGTATGCGGGCTGTGTTGAAGGATCTGCTGAACTTTGACAGTGGCTTCTGCTCTTCCTTAGTGGGACGGCTGGACAGCTCAGTGGTACCCAACACAGTGACAGAATTCGCCATCACCAAGCTGTATCCAGCCACTGAATACGAAATTAGTCTCAACAGTGTGCGGGGCAGGGAGGAGAGTGAGCGCATCTGCACCCTCATTCACACAGGTAAGTGTGTCTCCCCGTCATGAGCCAAGTCAGGATGCTGGCTGAGGACTCGCAACAAACAGAAGAGGCAGACAGAGGCATTGTCTGGCTAATACAGAGGACACTGGTCCTGGGCTCAGAAGCTCCATTCTTGGGTGCTCCT
This sequence comes from Suricata suricatta, assembly GCF_006229205.1. Lineage (NCBI taxonomy): Eukaryota > Metazoa > Chordata > Mammalia > Carnivora > Herpestidae > Suricata > Suricata suricatta. Next base: position 125,298,938 of record NC_043702.1, on the reverse strand, counting down.
CTGACTCACTATGTGATGCAAAGCAATTTGCAATTTCTCTCCCCACTGATAGTCCTAGTACTTGGAGTTTAGACCTTATTGGTTTAGGTCAGACATTTTTATGGAATTTCCAGTAAGAAAGGTGACCTCATAAAGACACATGATGGAAATAAATTCCAGGACAGACATCTGAATTATCACATCTAATTTTCAAAACCTTTTAAATGTTTATTTTTGAGAGAGAGAGAGAGACACACAGAGTGAAAGTGGGGGCGGGTCAGAGAGAGAGGGAGACCCAGATCTGAAGTAGGCTCCAGGCTCTGAGCTGTCAGCACAGAGCCCAATGCGGGGCTCAAACTCAAGAATGGTGAGATCAGACCTGAGCCGAAGTCGGACACCCAACTGACTGAGCCACCCAGGCGTCCCCTCACATTTAAGTTTTTAAAAAACTCAGTCAAGTAAATTTTATCTCAGAGAAGAAAATGTTGATTATGTCAGTAATAACCCTTAGAGTCCTGAAACTCTTCACTCTTTATGTCCAGAAGCCATCAAGTGGCTACATTTACTATTGCTTTGTGCTCAAAAGGTTAGCGGCTTTCCTTTTGGAAAGTGAGCCCCTTGGATGCACCTGAGGACAGGGCTCCTGCAGCAGCCCCACTGCTGCTCTTGCTCCATCAGCCCACCAGGGAGAACTAGGAAAGATTTGCTGTAGAAGTTGCCAGCAGGGACAGCCAAAGTTTGCTGTCCCCAGACCCCAGTGCCAACCTCCCTGTTAAGCTATTGTTCCCACAGCACATGTGAAAACATCCAGCTTACCTTGTTAGAAGAGCTGGATTTCCTGAGGCTGCTTAATTTCTTCAGAGAATGGCATTTCCCAAACGAGGGAAAGGTAACTTGAATTCCTCACTGCTTTAGTAGGTACTCTCACAGGCCCAGAAACATGTATAAATAGCCAAAGAAACAGTCCTTCAGAATGTTTCAGAACCTCGAGAAATTATTCTTCTAAAAGACACCACAGGGTATTCTCATCTTCCCCAGTCTCCTCCCAGACCTGTTACTACAGACAACCCAACAATGTTTTTCGTTCAATCTTTCCTTTCCATCAAACTATCTGTGACCATTAAAACATCAAGAAATATTGGCCTGAAGTGATGCCCAATGAGTCAAAAGAAGACCCCTCTCATCTTCCTGAAAATCTTAGAAGTTCATGGTAAAGAAAATAGGCTTTTTCTCATTGAGAACAATAAAATGGATTTCAAGAGCCTCCTATCCCCAAGGGTAAAAGAATGCAGCAGCTTGGGTCAAAACACATCATCTTGGGCTCTTGGTTATAGTAAAGCAGGTATTCAGTAGCACACCGACCCAAACCACCCTCCTTCAGGTTCAAGCAGAGCTACTGTGACAACACCCAGTAACATGATGGCCCACAGAAATGTCTGAGCTTGTTGTTGTAATGTAAGGTTTATGATTTTGCAATTTGGATAAATGAGTACTCCTTCAGGGTCTCATGCTTAATCTCAGAGGGATCAAGCTAACTGTAGTCTCCCAAGACTTTTCTTCTTTGTCTCTTCTCATAAGGTTGCATTTGAAGAACTTGTTGAAGACACAGATGATGGATGCAATTCAGATATCAAAACTGAACAAAATTTTACAGCTGTTGCTTTCAAATGAGGAATATGGGCAAGCTATAGAAACCTTCAGGTTAGAGGTCAACAGCACATCTTGGTCCCCAGAAGTAAATTACATGATACTTGGGTTGAGTTGATACCTAAACTATTATAATACTATCCATTTCTAAAATAAATCCCAAGCTTATGGAAGGGAAGCATGGTAAAAAAAAAAAAAAACATATGCATAGAACATGGGCAAAGAAGAATAGGAACATGGTTCCATGAAGCGCAAACTCTGTTCCTCCCAACAGGCACTATTGGCCTTTAGCCTGGAAGAATCCTTTTGCCTCTTTTTGCCACAAAAAGAACACCCAGAACTCAGTACAGAGGGAGCCTGCTGTAGAAGAATCATCATATGTGGTTTTAGAGGCAACCTGAGTCCTATTTGGTCATTCCATGAGCATTTATTGTGTACCTTGTAAGTTCTAGGCGCTGAGGATACTCCTTGACTTCATGGAACTCCCACCACACTTTCCAAAGTTCATCAACAGAGATCATTCCCCAAAACATGCCCCTTATATCTGTGAAAGTGCAAATAGCCTGGGAAGCAAATTGTCATATTAACTAAAGGAATATAGCAATTCTTATATGTTCTGAGTTTCTCCCTCTAGGTTTAAATGTCTAAAACATGACAGTCATGCCTTGGAATCGCCTGTAGCATCTGACAGTGCTCTGCATGTAAGAATGACTTAAAAGGAAACTCTGAGACCAATTGGGGCAAGACTGGGTACTTGGGAGGAAGGAGGAAAGGGAGAAGAGGATGAGATCAGAAGGGGAGAAAGGAAAGAGGTCTCCACTCACTTCATCATTTTGTGTGGTACAGCAACAGACGTCGGTGATGGGGAAAGCAAGAGGAGATAGTTTGCTGCAGTGCCTCCCATATTTACCTGATATTCTCTGGTTCTGTTTCAGCCATGGACAACCCTGTGGATCTGATCGCCACCAACATCACTCCAACCGAAGCCCTACTGCAGTGGAAGGCACCAGTGGGTGAAGTGGAGAACTACGTCATTGTTCTCACACACTTTGCAGGTGAATGTCTACAGGCCTATGCACCCGACTGGTGGGAATGGTGGGGACTGGGGCTGAAGACACTTAGGACAGATTTTTTTATATTTTTAACCTTTATTTTATTTTGAGAGAGACAGACAGAGCGGAAGTGGGGGGTGGCCAGAGAGAGAGGGAGATACAGAATCCGAAGCAGGCTCCAGGTTCTGAACTGTCAGCACAGAGCCCGATGCAGGGCTTGAACCCACAAACTGCGAGATCATGACCTGAGCTGAGGCTGCTGCTTAACCAACTGAGCCACCCAGGCACCCCTAGGACAGTATTTTTTAAAGGACATTTTATCAAGCTAAGGGACATATTAGAAATTTTCCTGCTTTACTCACTGTAAAGCTCTCAAGACATCTCCAAACTCTGCAAATGGTACCCACTATGGGAATTCAGAAGGCTGAACTGAAAGGTACAAGAACAGCACATCAGCACATAAACAAAGGCAAATACAAAAAACAGAGATACTTGGAAGACAAAACTCAGAACTGAGCTAAGACATGGCCCCAAATGCTAAAGGCTGGAATACAGACTTTCCTAGGTATTTATAGAGTGAGTAAAACACTAAAACACTGTGCATGGAGCAGATAACACATGGAAACTGGTGGCCAAAGATCCAGACCTAGCAAACTCCTATTCCCTTAGTCTTATCTACCTGTATCCAACCCAAAAGGTTGACCCAGCATGAAACCTTGAGTTTCAATGTCTTCTTCCCAGGCTTGTTCACCTTACATTATTTGAAATTGAATAGAGAAGCCCAAAGCAAAATAGTGTTGAGTAATGCAAGTGTCTAGGCCTAGGAAAATTATTTTCCTGACTAAATTATACATGTGACCACAGAATTCTTGTGGGGTATAGCCAGGAATCCAGAGAGCAAGGATACCAGAAGACAAAAGATAAGCATATGTCTTAATTTTCAAAAATGACAGAGGAAGCCAGTTTTTGTAAGCTGCAAAGTAAACAGATTGTACAAGTTTGGGAAAATAAAAGCCAAAACAGCTATTAAATAAATTGGGGGGAAATTTATGGTTATTACATACCAGTACAGGTTCACTAAGAGTAAGTTCCATCAGAACCACTTTATGTCTTTTTTTTTAAACTGGCAAATCAGTTAGCTCACTTGGATTTCAGCATGGCATTAGAAAAACCCACTTATCACTTAGATGGAAAAATACATGATGGATCATATTTGGAGTTAGAATTGTAGCTGATTGGATGACTCTCCTCAAGGAATGAGTATCATGACTATAGATACACCAGAACCCCTCTATGTGCATGTGCAATCCATTTCAACTCCTGTCACCCCCTCCTTGCATGTCATGGGCCTGTGTTTCTTAACTCTCACCATGCCTTCCCAACCCACCATGGATTTGCATGTGTCATTTCTTCTACCAAAAAATCTTCTTCCTACTTGTCTGCCTAGACAAACACATTTTTTAAGTCAGTTTCAACACTATCTGCTCTATCAAAGCTTCTAGTATTCCTCCAAGGTAGACAGACCCACCTGCTCACAGGTACAAAGTACATGATTCCTAGGCCCCCTGGGTGGCTCAGTTGGATAAGCATCCAACTCCTGCTCAGGTCATGATCTCGCTCTTCAGCTCTGCTGACAGCTCAGAGCCTAGGACCTGCTTCATATTCTGTGTCTCCCCTTCTCTCTCTGCCCCTTCTCCGCTCTCTCTCTCTCTCTCTCTCTCTCTCTCTCTTTCTCTCTCTCTCTCTCTCAAAAATAAATAACCATTCAAAAAATAAAAACAAAGTACATGGCCCCATCATACCAATTAACTTCCATTCATTCAACAAATACTGTTAATGCTCTCAAATGTTGAGACATGCACTCAAGGCTGTAAGGAGTCAGAGACAGAACATGAGTTCTTCTCTTCAAGAACTCACTGCTGGTGATGATGAAACCAATACATTGGTACAACCCAGTGTGAGCAATGTCATGACACAAGCAATCACAAAACAGATGGATTGCTGATTGGGGGTGAGAGTGTTGAGGGGGGAAAAGAAAGCAGACCTTACATAGTTAGAGAAGGAGAACAGAGGAAAGGGAATTCCAAGAAAAGAGACCTGCCTGAGTGTATTTGTAGAGAAATGAGAGAACACGAGGACTTTTGAGAGCTGCCATGGTTTGAGATGGCTGGAGCAGCGACTCCTGGCAGGGTGCTGCAAATGAGGATATTAAAAAGTTAGAGTCATTGTGTGTGTTCTTCCAAAGAGCTGGTATGGATTTTAACTTGTGTGCATACCTTCTATGCCTTTAGAACACAAGGAACTTGAAACCCCAGGCCCTACCTAGTTTGGAAAATTGCTTTGTAAACTTTCTTAAGTGCTGAATGACTTGGGAGTATTCTAAAGACACAAGAAAGGGCTTGGCTCTACTCTAGTGAATAGTCGTTTTTCTGTTTTTTAACATTTATTTATTTTTGAGAGACAGGCAGAGCACAAGAGGAGGAAAGGTAGAGAGACAGAGGGGAATCCAGAGCCGGTTTCAGGTTCTGAGCTCTCAGAACAGAGCCTGATGCAGGGCTCGAACCTACGAACTGTGAGTTCATGACCTGAGCCAAAGTCAGACACTTAACTGACTGAGCTATCCAGGCATCCCTCTAGTGAAATTTATTGACAGCATGAGTGAACACAGAGAAGACATGCTTATCACATTGTGTATACAACAAAACTGGGTAGTCATGGATTTTGTGATAGCCCTGTATGGTGACCAAAAGTAGCTATGCTTTTGATGAGCATAGCATAATGTATGGAGAAATAGAATCACTATGTTGCATACTTGAAAGTAATGCACCATTGTGTGTCAGCTGTGCTCAGATATTTTCTTAACTGTAATCAATAGAATCCAAATTCAAATATAGTTCAATAAACTGAAACAGTGCTCCAAAACTCCAATGACAAGGCAAAATACAGTAGAAATAAGTGCGGAGCTCTGCCCACGGGTGCAAGAAATCAACAAATTTAGAATTGCCACATACATATAATGGTGGTCGGAGATAAATTTTCTCAGCCTAGAGGAGAGAGGGCTTGATTCAGAGATGTGGTGGGGAGGAAGGAGCCATGGAGACAAAGGATTCAGCTTGTAACCCCAGAAGCTTGAGTGAAGGCATGGAAAAGACAATTTGGCTTCCAAATAAAGAATATTTTTCTCAATTAAGATGCAAAACATGATGAGAGGAGATGCTTGTGTGGAATATGATGCTAAGCTAAATAACCTTTAAAAGATGTTTTCTAAAATTCTCTGAATATTGAATCTTCATGAAATGTCTTTGGATTTGATATGCCTTTTCCAGGCTGAAACACCTTATTCTGTTCTTATCCGTGTTTATCTGATTTCAGTTGCTGGAGAGACCATCCTGGTTGATGGGGGCAGTGAGGAATTCCAGCTCGTTGGCCTGCTTCCTAGCACCCACTATACTGTCAGTATGTATGCCACCAGTGGCCCTCTCACCAGTGGTACCATCAGCACCAACTTCTCTACCCGTGAGTACATGGTTGGCTACATAACCAGCATCCCTAGATGCTTTTGTGGATCCTGAAAATTATCCATCTCCATGTGGTGGACTAGATTAGAGTCTATAGGCCTTGGACAGTGCAGCTATGAGCTGTTTGTATTTCAGTTGACTGCTGCCCAAATGCCAGTGAGCTGCGGCTCTCGGGCAGCAGACACATGTCTATTTTCTGCTCTCATCCTGGATTTGGCTGACATCAGTAGAACCAGGCCAAGAGAGGCCAGTACTAGAAATATGCATCTGGCCCAGAAAAATCTGATGCATATTAAAGGCCTTGAGTTGGGTACAGTTTGCTGGGCACAATTATGACCAGAAAAACAGACAAAGGTATAGATGTGGGGATCCTGTAAGTCCAAGAGTGAACTCACAGACATGCAGATTTAATTAGGTCATGATTTCAGACAGAGGTCAGATTGGAAGACATCACACCTAGGCCCAGAGGCCCAGGTGAGGGGAGGGTGGGACTAGCTGCAGGAATGATCATGACACTGACAGATCATCTTCTGACTCAGCAGCACTCTTTCTGCTCTTGTCCAAGCTAGAACTGGGGTAAGCATAAGTGCCCAGAGACCATGCAGGACAGATAGATACATGTGCCTGGAATCAAAGGGAAAGTAGCTGGAGAGGAAGGCACTCCTGGCATTTTCTCTTCTTTATAGTCCTGGACCCTCCTGCAAACCTGATGGCCAGCGAAGTCACCAGACAAAGTGCCCTGATCTCCTGGCAGCCTCCCAGGGCAGAGATAGAAAACTACATCTTAACCTACAAATCCACTGACGGAAGCCGCAAGGTGAGATTTTTCCGTAAGGGAGATTTTCCTATCAAGCGATCCAAAGGGAGCAAACTGGGTTTCCCGTGATGAAGACGGACATGTTGTAGAGGAGAAAGCCTGAGTCTGTACGCCAGAGTTTGGGTGCCGGTCCTGGCTTCTCTGCTACTCTCTTTACAAGTTGAGACAAAACACGAAGCCTCTCTGAGCCTTAGTTTCTGCTCTGGATCATGGGGTTGTCTACACCTACAACTGGTTGTGGGTGGTGCTTCCAGTATGATGATGCAAAGCCCATTGGAAATTTCCAAGCCATGTAAGTACATAGTTTTGGGGGAAAGCTTCACTAGCCAAGTAAGCAAGAGCTCAATACCAAATTCAATAGTCTTGTATGCCTCTTGATAAGCATTATAAAGGCTACATCCATAGCCTGCAGTAAAGAGATGACAAATTTCTGTGTTGTGCGACCAGTTGAAATAGTACTTCTAGAGTACTGGTTGTCAAACTTCAGTTTGCAATGAAATCTTTTTTTTTTTTTAAGTGAAATTGTATTCAGGGGAATATACAGAATCGATTTAAGCAGAGCTAGTCTGTTGGACATGGAGTAGGGAGGCCAAGGATTCTGCCTCCCTGGGTCCTGAGGAATCTAATATACTTGGAAAACCACTGGATTTTATCATCCACATACCTACCCTCATGCCAACGTGCATCTGTGCAGTAGGAGCTGCCTAAATCTCACACAGGAGCTGTCCTCTCTGCCCATTGGCTCGATGCAGTCCTTGTTGCAGGACAGAGAGCACACAACGGCCATGGCGAAACTGACTGTGGGCTTGGGCTTCCCTTCCCAGCTCCTCTCAGTCGCACGCCGGTCACTCCCATCCACCTGCCTTCCTCGCTTGTTTCCCAGGAGCTCATTGTGGATGCAGAGGACACATGGATCCGACTGGAGGGCCTGTCTGAGAGCACAGACTACACAGTGCTCCTGCAGGCAGCCCAGGACACGGACCGGAGCAGCCTCACCTCTGCCACCTTCACCACAGGTGAGCCACAACGCCCAGCGATGCTTTCTTCTTCCCTGCAGGATGTCTGGCTCCTCAGCAACTTCTCCTGAGACGTGATCAGGAAGGAACCCATCAAAGAACTCAATTGCTTCTTCCTATGAATGAAAATAATAATTTCCTCACTCCCCCTTTTCCCCCTTCCAAGCCTCTGCCAGGAAACTTCTCACTACCAAGGCAACCATAGGAACCAGCAGTGCAAATCCCTGGTCCACCTGGGCCCACCAAATGCACCAAGTAAAGACATCAGCTTTCTGTTAGATTTTCTGCAAGTGTTTTCCCAGAAAAGTTTATCCTTCTCTCCCCCTTTCCTTCCCTCCTTCTCCCTCCCTTCTAACCTTCTTCCCTTCCTTTCCTTCCTCTCTTCTTCTTTCCCTCCCTTCATCCCTCCGTCCTTTCCTCCTTTCCTTCCTTCCTTCCTTCCTTCCTTTGCTGCCTGTAATCAGAGAATCACTTAATAACGGTATGGACAGTAAACCCTCCGTATTAAATCCAGGGTTCTTCTCCATACACAAAGAACTTTTGCATTCCTATTGCCGAGTTCAGTTCTTGTAACAGCTGGTGAGAAGGGCCTAAAAATCTTCATTTCACAGATGATGAAACAGAGTGCACAGAAATCAAATCGCATACATGGCTAGTAAGTGGCTGGGTCAAACTAGAACCAAGGTCTTTTACTTCCAAATCCAGCTGCTCCTGCCTTCCTCCATTTAAGTATCAGCAGAATATACCTAAAAATTGCCCTTCAGGAATAAGCATGTCCTAATATGTATAACAGGAAATAAACTAACATGGGACCTTTGAAAGCTATTTGACAGGCACTGTGCTGACTGCATTACATGTATCATCTAAGTTCATCCTTATCACATCCTATGAAGTGTGTTCTATTATTCTTATTTCCACATGAGGAAATTGGGCCACACAGAGGTGAGGCAACTCATCTAAGACTCCATAGCTCATAAGAAGGAGAGCCAGGATTTGACTCTAGTTGATCTGGCTGTGGGCACGGTGCTATTAACAATCCCTTCTGCTGATTTCCACAGTATCTCTCTATAGTCCATAGTGTAGGACTGCCCAGTCCACTTTGAACTGTCTTCCTGCCGCACATTCTGGAGGAGTGGCTGTGCACATGCATGGGCAAGTGTGAGACTACCCCTTATCCCTGGGTGTGTCTGCCTGCCGGGTCAGAGAACCAGGATGACTGGAATCCTGGCCCTGCCTCAGAGCCCATCCCATCTTCGCCAGAGGGAGGTGACAGAATATCTTCCATCCCTACCCAGGTGGCCCTCCATATACAGACTTATCTTAAATCGTAAAGCAGGACACTGAATCTAGTACACCAAAATGTCACCAGTAGTTCTTTAAGGCAGGGAGAAGATGAATGAGTTCGCTTTTCCCTTCTTTTTTATATTTTTAATATCTTACAAACTGTCTAAATGAGCATATTAATCAGAAAAATGATATTTTAATTAAAAAATAAAAATAAGCCGAGGCACCTAGGTGGCTCAGTTGGTTGTGTATCCAACTCTTGATTTTGGCTCAGGTCATGATCTCATGGTTCATGGGATCAATGCCAACATCATGCTTTGTGCTAACAGCATGGAGCCTACTTGGGATTCTCTCTCCCCCGCTCGCTCCCTCTCTCTCTCTCTCTGCCCCTCCCCAGCTCATGCTCTCTCTAAATACAAACATACATACATACATAAACTTTTTTTTAAATCTTAAAAATAAATAAAAGTAAAACTAAGACTTGGTCACAAGGCTTGCCACAAGTCAAAGGTGTGTCTTCACCAAGTGGAACTTGGAGGACACTTGATCCTTTTAAGGGACTGAAGTCAATTATGTGCACCCTCCTTGCTCTTTCCTGGAGTGGCTTATCTTGGCATCAAGGTGCTGCCCACTCTCGTTCCAGCCCTTCACTGCACACCCAAAGGTGTAAGGGTCCTCTGCGGTCCTCTTTGTCAAGCTCCCACCCAAAGACCCATGGATTGGAGCTTTTCCCTGAATTAAGAATTTCTTTCCCATAAAAAGAACACAAATGACAGAAAAAAACAGAGCTCCCAACCTGCATATTTATTAGGTCCAAACTAGTCATTTCATCCCCAAGGTGCATAGGCTTCAATGCTCGCTCAGTGTAGTATGAGCTACGATTCCGTCCCTCATAATGCCATAGCGAGAGCATTGAGCAGTGCGATGACACACCGGGGTTTCTCCAGCATCTTGCAGCTGTGCCTCGCTCCAGATCCACCTGGGCTGTAAAAGTGTGCCGGCTCCTGTGCCCACCCCTGGCCTCTCGGACGCAGAGCCGCCCCACGGGTGTGTAACAGTTTGGGTCTGGGATCCCACATCCAGCTGGATGCTTAGCCAGATCTAAAAAGCAGAGGGTTAACAATTCTTGGAAATCCGTAGAGGAGGCGAGGCCAGTGGCTTTTCGTAGACAGGGTAGTGGGGCATCAGGATGTATTTAGGTGTTTGTTTCTTTGTGTTCATGAAACTCCAGTTGACAATGGGCTCCTGGGGCATGACCAATACCAACTCACAAAGGGAAAAACTGAAGGGCCCACGTTCATATATAATAAGCTAGCTACCGACTACTACTACCGTGGTACATGGCAAAGATAGATCCATGTTTGGAAACCTTTGCAGAGCTTTACTATAAAGCTCAAATTTCAATTTAAATCACTGATGCATACCACACCCTGCTGGCTTTGTCTTGGAGATTTATCAGGACCCACTGAAATGACCAGTTGCAGAATGAAAAGTTTGTGGACAGAGTAATGCATATGGAAGTACCTTGCACAAAGCCTGACACATAGCAGACATAATAAATGTTAGTTGAATGGAGCAGTTAAATCCCAGCTGCAGAGCACAGAAGAGAGGTTTCTGGTGAAACAAAGCTGCAGAAGGAGATTTTTAGCATCCATCACAGGGACAGGACAGGCGGAGAGGTAGTGCCTGCACAGTGTGATGCCCGAAGTCCCTCTAATTTCAGGTTCTCTCTGCAACCAACCCCATTGCAAATTTCCCTAAATAGATTATACTAACCCTACACAGCTGTTTGCATGTCAACATTAGTGAGTCTTCTCTGCTTGAGCTATGCCCCTCCCCCATCTTTTCTACCTACCCCCTTCCAAAGCCCCTGCCCAAAGCAAATTTTATTCAGAAGGAAGAGAATACCAGCTTCCTAAGTGTGGGGACCAGGATGTTATCAAGAAGGAGGGGCGTTTGGGTGGCTCAGTTGGTTGAGGGTTCAATTCTTGACTTAGGCTCAGGTCATGATCCTGGAGTTATGGGGTTGAGCCCTGTGGAGCCTGTTTAGGATTCCTTCTCTTTTCTCTCCCTCTCTCTCTCCTCCCTATTCCCCTACTCTTGTGCATGCACATGCATTCTCTCTCTCTCTCTCTCCCTCTCTCTCTCTCTCTCTCTCTCTCTCTCTCTCTCTCACTAAAAAAAAGAAAGAAAAGAAGGTCTCTGGAGATCAGGTTCCCTCTGAAGAGTAGTCTTAGTGGCTGCACCTTCAGCCTGACTCTCCCTCTCCTGACACAAAGCACATCCCAGTTCATCCTCTCTCTGCCTCTCTAACTCCCTCCCAACACACACTTGGGAGCCACATAGCTCACCCTGTACAGTCTATCTGCGAGCCCTTGTTTGCCTAAAAAGAAGAAAAGGAGGAGGAAGAGAAGAAGAGGAGGAGGAAAAAGAAGGAGGGGAAGGGGAAGGAGAAGAAAAGGAAGAAAGAAACAAAAACAAAGAGCAGAGAATCTTTTCACATACTTGAAAGATAGAAGGGCTGCCAGTCTGAACCCCATGAATTATTCCTGCTGAGCAAGAAGTCTGAAAAACACCAGAGCATCCTATGTGACGGCAAATCAGGGCTGATGGATTTAGAGGCTAATTTCATTCTAGTAACAGGCATCCTTTCCAACTTCATTGACAGTACCTGAGCTTTCCACTTAGCAGCATCCTATTCTTAGGATGGAATGTTGTCAGCTGATCGTTCTAAGCAATTTCCATGCTTTGCCTTCTGGAACAAAAGAGCCTAGAGCTGGGCCCCTAAATGGCCTCCATCCACTGACAAACCCTCATCTTGCCTTGGATGGGCCACAATAAGAGGCTCACTTCAAGCAAGTGTCTATTTAATGGTCTGGAAAAAAGAGTTGAGATGCTTTTAAAAATAAAAATAAAAGAGAGTGAAAAGAAAAGAACTCACTCCCACAAAACCTCAGAAACTTTCTTTGATCAAGATATCTTCCCTTGCTGCATTCCTGCCATAGAGTATAAACCCATTTCATTCTTTCCATCATGTTAATAGCTGTCTGTCCTGTTGTCTCTGGTGTTTGCACAAGGCTCTGGGGGGAGTTAAATACAAGTAGTATGGAAGAGAAAAAATATGGATACATTATTTATAATTTACTGTCGCCTGAAATTTCATTCAAGGTCTACTTGTCTTTCAGAAGCATGAATATAAATGAGGAAACAAATATTCCCCGTAGAGCAACAGGGACTTGGTGAAATGATCTTCTGAGAGGCAGGTTTCATTGTCTCTTTTAATACTATAAGAAGCAAACAAGACGCTCACTAAAGCTTGTCCTCAGAGACAGTGAGCACTATAAAATAGGTTGTCTTGACCTTGAGGTTAAGCGAAGACAATCATTTGCGGAGGTACCGAGACATGAGTAATGAGAAGTTTTCTTTATTGCCTTTGCTCCAGTCTTGTCCCACATCCAGGCTGTGCGGCTCTCTAGGGCTTTTCAGGAAAAGCTCTGGGAGTCTACGCTAACACAAGCTTCAGTTTTTGAAGCTGTAAAAATTAATCAGAATCGGCAAATCCTGGGTCCCTGGACAATAGATAGTGCGTCATGCAAATCCATGTAATTATCAGTTGGGAATTCCAGTGACCACTGTGCATTGCTTTTTACTCTATACCACACTCCCCCCTTCACCAATGTACGGAACTGAAGAAGTTTCTCTCTGCTCCACTATTAAGAAACACATTGACCTAAGCAAACCTCCAAAAAGAGAGGTCCACCTTCTTCTTTCTTGACTACCTGACTGTGTGCGAGGAGGCAGGAAACTAAGCACCCCATTTGAACAAACCATTCCCATCCATGACCCACAATGGCCCTGTCTATTCATTTATTTCTTACTACTTTCACCTCTTTTTCTGCCTTCTACACACAACTATTCTGAGGCATTGAATTTATGTCCTTTTGTTTATATGTATTTTTGAAAAATGTGTTCTTAGAAAAGTTTTGAGTATATTGTAAATGTGTGCAAATGCCATTGGGTTACATAATTCATTCCCTGCTCTCCCATTTTCTACTCAGCACTGTTTTTAAGATCCACTAATGCTGTTGCACAGGAGTCTAGTCTTTTGCTTCCAACTGTTGCAAAATACTGAATGCTGTTCACCCATCACATGTTACCTCTCCATTCTCCCAAGATGGACATCAGATAGCCCCCAACCTCCCACACCACAAATGGCACCGCAGAAAATACCTTATACGTGTCCACTTACAAATCAGTGAGCCAATGCCTTTGGATTTACTCCCAGAAGAAGAATGACTGGGTCATGGGGTACGTGTTGGCATGCCTTAACTAAGTATTGCTCTTTGGAATGGCTTTGCTAGTCCAAGCTCCCTGCAACAGTTTGTGATGGCACCTGTTTCCTAATGACATAATCCAGCTTGGTAATTTTTGATGGTCTAATGGGCATAATTGATATTTCACTTTCTAGTTGAATTTCTTTTCTTTTCTTTTTTTAAAATAGTTTATTGTCAAATTTGTTTCCATACAACACCCAGTGCTCTTCCCCACAAGTGCCCTCCTCCATCACCACCACCTCTTTTCCCCCCTCCCCCTTCCCCTTCAACCCTCAGTTCATTTTCAGTATTCAATAGTCTCTCAAGTTTTGCGTCCCTCTCTCTCCCCAACTCTCTTTCCCTCTTCCCCTTCCCCTGGTCCTCCATTAGGTAGTTGAATTTCTTTAAATAATACCAAGTTTGAGTTTAAACATCTCATCTATGCTTGTTAGCCTTTCAAGTTGCCTTTTTCTGTAAATTGCCTGTGCATGGAGCCTATCTTTCTATCAGAGTCCCTGTGATAAGTAAGTATTGGCTATCAGTATTTGAGGTTTTGAAACCTTTATGTGTTTCCCTGCCTTGGGACATAACGATATTCTTCTATATGTACTTCTATTAACGTTGTAGATTTTTTTATTTAGTCTATTTTGTATGTGGTATTAAGTAAGGATATAGTTTTCAAGTTTGTTTATTTGTTTTGAGAGAGAGACTGCATACAAGCAAGCAAGGGAGAGGTGGAGAGAGAGGGAGAGAGAGAATCCCGAGCAAGCTCCTCACTCTCAGTACAGAGCCCAATGTGTGGCTCAAACTCACAAACCCTAAGATCATGATCTGAGCCAAAACCAAGAGTCTAGACACTTAACCGATTGAGACACCCAGGTGTCCCAGTAAGGATAGTTTTATTTTTCTTTATATGGTATAGCCCATTTCCTCAACATCATTTACTAAATAATACATCTATTCTCCATTGATGTGTGACATTTTACTGTGTATTAAGTTTTCATATGTACATGGATCTGTCTCTGAACTCTGAACTCTATATTCTAGTCCCCTGGTCTATATCTGTTCTTTTGCCAACACTAACTACACTGTGTTTTAATATCTATCTCTCAATATCTTAACATTAATATCTCAATATTAATATCACTTTTATTTTTCAAAGTCAACTCAGCTCTTGGTGACCTTCATTTCTTCATAGGCATCTCAAAATACATTTATCAAGTTCCACAAAAGAAATTTCATCTTGAATTTAGACTGGAATTGCAATAAATTTCTAAAGTAATTTGGAGAGAACTGACATCTTTAGAATACTAAAGTCATCCCTTCTAAAAGTATACAATGTATCTTCATTCAATCAAATCATCTTTGTGTTCTTTAGTAGGATTTTAAGTATTTCCCTATAACAATATGTTCTTGGCTAATTTCTAAACAACTTATAATTCCTTATTGCTTGGTGACTTTTATTGAACTTTAAAAATTATTTTCTAGTTCCTTATTGCTGATATGGAAAAATTCTATGGATTTTTGTATATTGATCTCATACCCAGAAATCCTGCTGAATTCCTTTATTAATTCTAATTATCTATTATTTCTGTTGATATTTTTAGGTAAATGTTTTTTTTCCATAATATTTTATTGTCAAATTGTTTTCCATACAACACCCAGTGCTCTTCCCCTCAAGTGCCCTCCACCATCCCCACTAGGTAAATGTTTTATATCATTTACAAATAATAATGGTTTTATCTATATTTTTCTAATCTTTATACCTCTTATTCATCACCTTTTCTTTCCTTGCCACATTAGCTGGGGCCTCAAGAACTATGTTAAACTGAATGGTGATATTAGGTCACCTTGACTTGTTCCCATTCTTAAAGGGAATGCTTAGTGTAGCTTCATATTGCATACTTTTTGTTAAGTCTTCATTTTTAAGCTTCTTTTTGATGGGAAAACCAAAAAAACTATTTAAACTTTTCTTTGGCTCAGTCTGTTAAGTGTCCGACTTCAACTTAGCTCATGATCCCGTGGTCCGTGAGTTCAAGCCCCATGTCAGGCTCTGTGCTGACAACTCAGAACCTCAAGCCTGCTTCAGAATCTGTGTCTCCCTCTCTCTTTGTTCCTCTCCTGCTCACACTCTGTCTCTATGTCTTAAAAATAGATAAACATTAAAAATGTTTATTAAAATAAAATAAACATATAATTGGCTAATCTTAAATAAACCAAGATAATATTTGCTTAGGTTTGAAGTCTAAAACATTTAAGCTACAGAAATTTCTTCTATTTGAAGCTGAAAATGTTGTCATAAACTTCGTGGTTAAACTTTATTGAATGGTTTTTTTCTGCATCAACTAAGTTAATTATATGATTTTTACCCTTATCTTAGTAACAAGATGAAGTACACTGATAGATTTTTCTTTACATTTCTAGGAGAAACCTTACCTGAATATGATTTTTTTTAATGCACTGTTGGGTCTGATTAGGTAAAATTTTGTTTAGCCTGTTTACATATCTACAATCATAAGTGAAATTGACCTACACATTTTCTCATGTACATGCTTCCTTATTGAGTTTTGAAATCCATGTTTCACTAGATTCATTTAAAATTCTAGGTAGTTTGGGAGCCTGGGTGGCTCAGTCAGTTAAGCCTCCGGCTTTGGCTCAGGTCAGATCTCATGTTCATAGGTTCGAACCCCATGTCAGGCTCTGTGCTGATGCTAGCTCAGAGCCTGGAGCCTGCTTCAGATTCTGTGTCTCCTTCTCTCTCTGCCCCTCCCCCTCTCATGCTCTGTCTCTCTCTGTATCAAAAATAAATAAAATATTTTTTAAAAAGTTTTAAAATTCTAGGTAGTTTGGGTGCCTGGGTAGCTCAGTCACTTAAGCGTCTCACTTCAGCTCAGGTCATGATCTCACGGCTTGTGAGTTTGAGCCCCATGTCAGGCTCTGTGCTGACAGCTCAGACCCTGGAGCCTGCTGGAGATTCTGTGTCTCTCCTCTCTCTCTCTCTCTCTCTCTCTCTCTCTCTCTCTCAAAATAAATTTTAAAAGTATTTTTAAAAATCTAGACCGTTTTCATTCTTTTTCATACTTTTTTAGAATAACTTATAACAGAATGCATCACTAAAACCACTGGAACATTTTTTGTTGTGGTGGCGGTTGTTTCTTTGTTTTAGGGACATGAAATGTTTGACTAGAACCTCCACATCATCTAGCTAAGGTCTCAGTTTCTTCTTTTACTAGTCGTGACCCTTTATAACCTTCTAGGAGTTTATTCATTTTATCTGAGTCTTAAATTTTAGTAGCATAAAATTCTTCAAAAGGCTTTATTTTTAATCTCTACTATTTCTGCAGCTATTTTCTTTTCTTCATTTTATTTTTGGCAGCTTCTCTCTTAATAATCCGTCTTATTAATATTAATCAATACTAATATTTTCAAAGAACCAGCTTTTAGATTTAGATCCATATTCATGTTTATTTGTCCCTATCGACTTTTTTATGTTTATTTTTGAGAGAGAGAGACAACATGACTGCAGGAGGGGCAGAGAGAGAGGGAGATACAGAATTTGAAGCAGACTCCAGGCTCCCACCTGTCAGCACAAAGCCTGATGTGGGGCTTGAACTCACAAACTGTGACATCATGACCTGAGGTGAAGTCAGATGCTTAACTGATTGAGCCACCTAGGCTCCCCTTCCCTATCGATTTCTTGAACTGATCAATAGTGTACCTTCCCTGAAGCAATCCAGGTATGTGAGCATGTTCTGGAACCCCTCTGGACTCCTCCCCACTCCCTGTCCCTTTCACCTTCACCCAAACAAATCTTTTGTAGATTTGGGCTGTGGGTTGTTAAAAACAGACATTTCCCCCTTCTTCTTTTATGATAATCTTTTATCTAAAGCAAAAATAAGACATCTTACTCAAACATTTAACCACTTTTACTTTTCATAGCATTTGTCACTGAATTGTGTGCTTACTCTAGATCTTCCAGAAAGTGTCTTGTAAGGCAGACCTTATGAAATCTCACATGCCCAGAGGGTTGGTTTTTTTTTTTTTAATCATACCCTCACGTTTGAATTGCAGTGTGATCAGAGATACAAAATGCTAGGTTAAAATCTTTGTTTCCTTCATCTTTTAAAATACTCCATTGTCTTTTTATATGTAGTGTTGCCGCTGAGGAGTCTGATGTCAGTCTGATTCTTGCTCCCTCTGGAGGCAGTCTGCTCTTTCCAGAAGCTTTTAGAATGTTTCTCTTTCTTTTTTACAGTCTTCCACTTCACTGTATGTCTTGGGGTTCATTTTTCTTTTTATCTTTAGTCCAACACTCTGAGAGCCCTTTAAGTTTGAGGTGTTTTATCTTTAATTCTGAGACACTTATCTTCATTATTTCTTTAGACATTTCTTTCTGTATTTATTTCCTCTCTTTAGGACTTCTGTTAGAGGTTGGTGTGTATATTTTCTCCTTCAAATCCCTTAGCTTTGTCTTAATGGTTTTTTTTCCTTTATCTTTGCTTTTAAATCTTTTCAGAAAGTTCCTCAATCTGATTATTCGATTCATTTATTTGTGTTGAGCTGAATCCAAATTCTCCATTCATCCCATCCATCGTGTTCTTCCTTTCAACTATTATATTGTTCATGCCTAATATTTCTACTTAATTATTTGTGATTTTTGTTCTTTTTTTATAGTTAATATCCTTCCTGACTTCCTTAAATAAAGCTGTCATGCTTAATTTAAACTCGGATCTACTATTCTAATAGTTCTGCGTCAGGTGATGGATGTCATAACGCCTGTGGTCCTTTCTGAGCAGTCTTACTCTCTGATGATGGATACCCTGGCTTGTGGGCTCGTGTTTCTTTGGGCTTACAGCTGCTGTGCCTGTTACGTGTGTGTTAGAGAAGAACCAAGTACACATGAGGAGGTAGATAATGAATGGTTCATGAAAGTATGGGGCAGAAACTGAGCTAGAAACTCAAACTTTTTTCTAACCTCCTCTTTCTTTTTTTTCTTTTTTTTTTTTTTTGTTTTTGTTTTGTTTTGTTTTTTGGTATTTGCATCTGGTTTTTGTATCCAGGTAATGCTGGCCTTATTGAATGAGTTGTAAATGTTCCCTTCTTTTCCATTTTCTGGGAGAGAATTTATAAAATTGATGATGTTCCTGTGTTAAATGTTTGATAGAATTAATAATGAAGTCATCTGGGCCTGGAGATGCTTTTTCTAAAGGTTTTAATTACAGATCCAATGTCTTTAATGCTAATAATCTTATTCAGATTACCCATTTCATCTTGGGTGATGTTTGGTAGACAGGAAATTTCAAAGAAATGATCCATTTCATCTAGGTTTTTAAATTTATTTACATAGAATTGTTTGTGGTTTTCAGTTGGACAGGGATGTTCAATCACTCTATAGGGAGGTCAGTGAATTTCATCAAACACCAGTACCATCTGCCTAGGTTATAAGATGGTATTGTAGACATTATAGAAGGACCTTATATGTCATTATACACAGGATTTTATCTGGCCAATTTTTAATTGTATTGTCCCAAATGTTTTCAGAAAATCTGATTGTAATTTCCCTTTTCATAACCACAGGGGTGGATATAGTGCTCCCATGGTATAGTACATATAGTAAATACTGACTCCACATCTACCATAGGTCAAACTTTGTTCTAAGTTTTGAGGATAAAAGGGTGAACAAGATGAGTCAGATGTCCACCCTCCTGAAATTTACGTTCAAGAGAATGAGGTAGTTGGAAGTAGACAAAGGAAGGAAAACGGGTAATTTCAAGTAGTGGTCATATTATTTTAAAAAATAACCAGTAATGGAATAGGTACAGATATAAAGACCTAACCTCTAGGACAGTTCTTATGGCAGGAAGCATTTTGTGATTGGTACTTCCTTCCCCTATCATAGACTCTGGCCTCAGCTAAGATGATCAGAAAAGACCTACCTTTGAGCTGAGATATTTGAGCCAGGGCTTGAATGATTAGAGTGAATCACACAAAGAAGAGCATTCCAGACCCAGTAAGAGGAATTACTATACTCCAAAGGAAGGATACATTTGGCATGTTCAGCAGATTAGAAGAAAGCCAGCAAGAGAGGGCGGGAAATCTAAGGCAGAGCCATAGCATACAAGGCTTTGTAGATCAGGGTTAGAATTTTGGATGCTCATCTAATTGCAATGAAGCCATTGAAGTTGGAGCCATTGTCCTGAAGAAGCCATTGGAGGATATTTGGCACAGGAGATAAAGGATAAGATAGGATCACATTTGCATGATAAAAAAAAATCACTCATTAAAAAATGGGAAGTGGATGTAGATAGGGTCAGAATGGCAGGAAAAGACCAGGCAGGAGGCATTACCATGATCCAGCCCCCTCCTTGCCAGGTCCAATCAAGAGCCACTGAGAGGGGCTAGGCTGACAGCTGCAAGTCTGTGATCAACTGCCTTGGAAGTGGGTTTCCTGATATAAGTGACTCTAAGGAATAAGGCACATTTAAGTCAGAATATTGCTCTGTCAGAGTACCTTCAGCTTATCTTTGAAAGGAAGACTCGGAAGCCTATTGCATTTGCCCATGGAGGGTAGAGGCAGCTGGTCTGCAGCACTTGGGGACCTTCCTCAGCAACTCTGCTTCAGATGAAGACATCCAAGTTATCTATTGTTCAGTTGATTCTCCATTCCTGTTATGTCCTTAAAAACTTCTGTCACTTCTTCTCCCAGATTCCCTCTCGAATGGGGTCTCAAATCCAGTCTCACCGCAGGCTAATTCACTCTTCACCCCACAGTAAGAACGATCTTTCTAAAAGCTTGAGCTTAAAGTCCATCAATGATCTCTTCATTCTTTTTTTTCACATAATATTTTATTGTCAAATTGTTTTCCATACAACACCCAGTGCTCTTCCCCACAAGTGCCCTCCACCATCACCACCACCTTTTT